>NC_056630.2:147608052-147939719 GCF_002870075.4 Lactuca sativa | reverse complement strand
TAATAATTCGTATACTAAATTGATATAATTTATTGATTATTTTGAATTGAGTAAATTACACGAACGGTCCCTATGGTTTGGCGTAGTTTGTGTATTTGGTCCCTAACTTTTTTTTTCTAACTCGGAAGGTCCCTATATTATGTTTTTATTGCGTCATTGGTCCTTGCCTAAGATAAAAAGACTATTTTACCCTTAATAATTTATTTTATAATTTATTTATTTATTATATAATCATTTATATTTTATTATTAAAACTTATTGCCTCACCCTCACGAACCCAACCCACCCACTATGCGATTGAATTAATTGAGAACATATCTTCTACGATTCAATTCTGGTGTCACCTCTGCCATTGTTACCTTCTTGTCCACATGACCACAATCGGATCTAACCTTCGGTGCAACAAAAAATAGAGACGATCGGTTTTTATTTGTGCTCCCACAAAATGAAATCAGAGGCCTCGAAATCCTCCATCGAAATCAGTAGAACGGAGAAGATGGGGAAATCTGATGAACGCAGAAGATGGCGAAATCGGTCCTATACAGCAGAAGGTACAATTTGATGAACAGAGAAGATGGTAAAATCATTTATCCAGCCAAGGCGACTTGTGCCTTTTTCTCTAGATCCACCGACGCTAAGTCTCAGAATCGATCGATTTCTGAAATCACTGATAAACACGAAGCCACGAACCCATCGTCGTAGCTTCTAGAAGTTCTTTGTCTGCTTTAATCCATCGGGAATCTTTAAGAAGTTCTTTGTCTGCTTTAATCCATCGGGAATCTTTAAGAAGTTCAGTAGCTGATAGTTTTTGATATTTAGGGGAATAATAGAGATGGTGTTGAGCATATCGATATTGAGTTGCAAGTCTAGGGGTTTTCTAAGTTTTTATTTTATGGATTTGTGTTCATCTGTTATAGATTCGATGGCTCATGTCCAAGTGTTCGATTTTGGGATCTAAGTTAATCGGGTTTGATTTCATGGAATTTTCAAGTCTTAGCATCGAATTTGATTTCAAGTTCGTTTTGATTACATGTATCAGGAAGCAAAACAATTTTCTGGTTTCTAGGTTCTTTAAATTTGGTTTGAGGTTCATAAGATTTGATATTAGGGTTTTATTCTAGTTTGACTGTGATTTGATTCTATTTGGTTGTATTCCATTTTTTGTTGGTTTGCTGGAGAAGAAGAAGTTGTCGGACGGAAAGGAAGAAGAGGGTGAGGGTGGGTGTGGTGGAGTAGTAATGGACAATGGGGCCCATTATGTTTTTCTAATTATAAATTTAATTTTACAAGAAATAAAAAAATTAAAAAAAGAAATTAGTCAGGGCAAAATAGTCTTTTCATGTCTGTCAGGGACTGAAGCCGCAACAAAAAGAGACTATAGGGACCTTCCGAGTGAAAAAAAATAAGTTAGGGACTAAGCGTGCAAATTGACCCAAACCACAGGGACCATCAATGTAATTTACTCTTTTGAATTATATGATTATTGGTTCCGGTAGATGTTGCCCTAGTTATTTGTTTTCCATAGAACTCATTCCTATATATATATATATATATATATATATATATATATATATATATATATATATATATATATATATATATATATATATATATATATATATATATATATATATATATATATATATATATATATATATATATATATATATATATAACTTCCACAATACATTACTTGTGAAGCAAGAAATGGACACGTGTCATTTGATTATTGGTTCCGGTAGATGTTGCCCTAGTTATTTGTTTTCCATAGAACTCATTCCTATATATATATATATATATATATATATATATATATATATATATATATATATATATATATATATATATATATATATATATATATATATATATATATATATATATTATAACTGCATAATCTCAATCGTTTGAATGACTTTTATCCGCAAGTTACACATGAATAAAATCTTAATGTTATTTATAATTGTTGTTATTGTTAAAATTAAATTTTACACAGGAATAAAATTAAATTTTACACAGGAATAAAATTAAATTTTTTATAATTTATTTTCTTAACATTTTAATTTTTATCATTATACTTATTTAAAACATCAAACATTGTTTATGAGTTATTTTAAACTATTGTTGTTGTAAGTTATTTTAAGCTATTTATTTGAAAACTTTTAACGATTATAAAAATATATTTAGGAAATATTTTAGTTAAATTGAGATTACAATTTAGTTTTTGCTATTTACAAAATATTCTTTGATTTTTAAGTGGAAGTTTATATTTAAGTTGACACTGTAATGTTATATTTTAAATAACAATTTAAGTATTTTGTCCAAACTGTTCAAAAGTTGTAGCTTTAAACTAATAATGGTTTACATACAACATATTAAATCTAATAAATTAAGTATAATATGTTTAAAGTTAAACACATAACTTTATAAGTAGAAGTAAAGATATTATTTTAAAATTGAAATTTAGTATATTTATGATTACACTTTAGGTTTGATATTTATTTAACATTTTTAACCAACTTATAATCATTATTAGAAAAACACTATAATTAATTATTTTTAACTATTTACAAACTATTCCTTAGGTTGTTTAAGTTAAACTAAAATTTATATTTTAGTTGACCATGTAATGTTATATTCAAATTAATAATTTAAGTATTTTATATAAATTGTTCCAAAATGGTATCTTTAAAATGATAATGGTTTACATCCAACAATATATTAAAACTAATAAATTAAGTATAATATGTTAAAAGTTAAAAAAATCACTTAATAAGTAGAAGTAAAGATATTATTTTAATATTGAAATTTAGTTTATATATGATTACACTTTAGGTTTAATATTTATTTAACCTTATTAACCAAGTTATATTTATTATTAGAAAGAAATTGAAAAGACATGGGAGTTTCAAATAACTGTGGTGAAAGAAAAAATACATGGGAGTTTCAAATGAATGTGGTGAAAGGAAAAAATGCTTCTTTTATGATATGATATGATATGATATGATATGATTTAACAATAAAATTGTTAATATTAAAGGTTTTAATTAAAAGTTTGATATTTCATAAGGAGTTTTAAATGTAAATGATTTAATTAAGGGTATAAGTTATTTTTAGCCACTGAGTGTATTATTTTGGTCATTATATTTTGTTTAAGCTATCATTGGTTATTGAACTTATTTATTGTTGTTCATTTTAGTTACTCTAGCCGGTGTATAACATCGAACAACATTGTAGGTTATAAATTGTCATTGAACTTTTCTAAGTGTTCTATTTTAGTCATTATACCATGTTTTAGCTACCATTGGCCCTTAATTTTTTTTTTTTTTCATTTTAGTCGCTCTAAATTTTTATTATCATTTTTAAAAAAACTTGTTACATTAATTATTTTAGAGTGAACTATACGAATAATCCTTTTGATTTAGGGTAATATGCACATTTAGTCCTTAACTTTTTTTAACTCGAACGATCTCAATGGCTTTAAAAAAATACTTTACTCTTATCCACCCCTATTGCTCTTGTTGTCGGTAGAAACACACTTAATCATCGTGGAAAAATTAGTTTCACTTTGGGTGACCCCTGGGAAGTCTTCATATCGGCGACCCAAAGCAGACAATATTTTGATATGTGTGAATCAATAGATAACACGAAAAATTCTATGTCTTCTTTCACGAGCTCGAATCAAGGGACTCGATCCACTTTCAGTGCACAATGGCTATGTTTATATATGAAGCAATTAAATACAAGAACAAGTTGGACCAAAGAGAATGCGGGTAACAAATTCGATGGTTGCCTTGATTTTATGGTAAGTGATTATTATCAAAATATTTCCTTTGAAGTCCAAAAATCAAAATAAACATAAGCAAAGAATCAAGATGACAATAACGTTCTACCGTAGGCCAAAATGAAACAAATTATCAATTGTGATTGGGTGCATTTCTTCCATCGAAAAACCGATGAGGGGGAGGGGGACAAAATAGTCTTTTTAAAATCATGGAGACCGTCCGAGTTAAAAAAAAAGTTAATGATTAAATGTGCATTCTACCCTAAGTCGCATGGATCATTCATATAATTACTTAAAATTTTTGATGTAATAAGTTTAGTTGTGGGGAAAAAAAGGAAAAAAAAAATAGTAGTTTTTTTATTATAAATGATACTAATAATAATAAAGTAGAGTGATTAAAATGAAAATTATAAACAATTGAAGTGACTAATAGTAGCTTAATTAAAACATAATGAATAAAATAAAACATTCAAAAAAAATTCATTGACTAATTATAATTGGATTGTTGATTAATTGTCAGAGATGTGTCACGGGATGACTCTTTTAGACTAGTCAATACCGTGTGCCAGTTAGTGCTTCTCCGACTAAGTCAGGCTAACTTCGACGATCTAGATGTACTAACGAACTTAGGAAGCAAGAGTTACGACAAGGGACACTTCAAGAAAGCTTCTATTATATAACTCGAAACTTCTTTACAAGGCAACTTCTTGATGGTTTCGACAAATGAGTCCTCCCCCTATTTATAGGAACCTTACACCTCCTCAAATGGAAGTTTCTAGGTCCCAATCATTCATGACTAATCTAGACTCTTCCTATTATATACATGGATTTTACAAGACTCTAGAATATTGTAAACTTGTATATGATGCTCTAGAAATCTCTAAGTCTTCCCGACATTATCCAAATCGTTCTTGTGTGCTCTAGCGTGTTCTAGATCCTTCCAAAGTCTTTCGGGTCGTTCTAGTTTCGTCTAGTGCCTTCTTTATTTATTCCAGATCGTTCTCCTTTATTCCACGGACATCTATAATATTCTAGCACCTTCCAGGGTCTCGTAGACATTCTTGATCTCTCCGGAGATTTCTCGAGTATACTTGATCGTTCCAGAGTTCTCTAGATGTTCGTGGTATTTTCCAGAAGCTTGGTCTGTGACACCCTCCCCCACTTAAACCCTTGACGTCCTCGTCAAGTCTTCTATACATATGTCTTGGTTTTGTCACGGAGCTACTTTGTGTCTTTTCTTTTTCTCCAAAGTATTTCTTCGAGTAGGGTGTGCTTTTATTTCTCAACGTACCTTGAATCATACTTCTTCTCTCAGCCTCATAACTTCTTGAGTAAATTTTCAAGGGGGTTATGGATCCCTGCTACTTCATGTATGCCTTATTTACTTGAATTTCCCTTTTTGGCTTCATATTCTTCTTGATCATATTACACTGGCAATAACACATGTGCATACTTCCTTTTCTCTCGGGGCCTTTTTGAAACTTCATAGTTGAAAGGGTTCGAGCTTTTCTCTGTCTTCTTTCCAAGGGAATTATATGGATAGTTGATCCCTTGGTTATACACATGGTGTTGTCTCTTTCAAACGACCAAGGACATACCATATCTAGGAAGTCCATTCCTAGTACCATGCGATAGTCGTCCATCGGAACCACTATCAAGTCGATGGTCCCTTTCCATTCTGCAATCTTCATGGGTATTCCACGAGAAACTCCGAGGATCGGATTGGACGGAGAGTTGACAACTTTCAACCGACCTAACTCCTTTGTATAGTGAATACCTGTGACAACCCGAAATTTCCATTTGTACGAACAATATCTATTCAATAGAAGTCAGTCCAATTTCAGTGATTTTCAGACTTTTCCGAACAAGTTAGTGTACATTAGGGCTTACACTTTAGGAGATATCAGGAGAATGGATGCTCCTGGGTTTGTGAAATTTGAACACTTCAAGTTTCATAAAGTTACAGTCTAAGTTCAAGAATAAAAATATTTTCTGTCAAAATATTTCAGGACTATAAATAGTTTTCTGAATTTATTTAATTCATTATTCACATTTCCAGCTAGAGAAAAGCCATTTTCTCTCTGACAGATCTTCGGGTTTTTATCCCAGATTGTGAGTAACTCTTTCTAGTAGTGTTAGAATGCATATTAGATGCTTATAACATGATTTAGTGGGCTAAATCATGGGATCTAGGAGTTTACTCCCCAAGGTGTTCTTGGGCGGTAAACTCCCGAAACAAAGCCAAAACTGACATTGGTGCTAGGATAAGGCCTTAGAACATTAGGTAAGCATATTAGGGACATGAAATCACACACAAAACCACCCAAGATTGGGAGTTTACGGCCCAGAACTCTCCTAGGCCGTAAACTCCGTATCATAGCCCTAAATGGTGATTTAAGGACTTAAGGACTTTAAGGCTTGCATCTAGGTTGTTCTCCCAAGTAGCTTAAGGTCCTAAACACATCAAATGACTCAAATGAAAGTGAGTTTACGGCCCAGAACTCTCCTAGGCCGTAAACTCCATGTAAATGGTCACAAAGGGTGTTTTCATGACACCTAAGGCCCTAGTCCTTTACAAGGAATTGTACCCACTAAATGGAAGGACCAAACCGCACCAAAATCACTTAAACAAGTGAGTTTACGGCCAAGACATGGTTCTTGGGCCGTAAAATCCTAAAAAGGGCACTAAGTGGTGCCTAATGCCTTCATATGCTAGGATTAAAAGTCTAGAACACATCCCACTAGTACAAGAGGCTTGAAAGCAACCAAGGAATCACCCCAAGGGAGTTTACGGCCGTAAACTCCCAGGGGAAATGTCCTTGAGGCCGTAAACTCCTATTTGGAGTACTTCTAGGCCTTAAACCCTTCCAAGAACATAGCCACTAGGTTAGAATAATTCTAGAAAGCATATTGGACTTCAAAACACACCAAACACACATGTTTGGGAGTTTACGGCCGTAAACTCAAGAGTTTACAACCGTAAACTCCATGTGTGATGGATTTGTGAGAGTAAACTCTCTTGTAGGGTCCTTTGGAAAGCCTAAACTTAAGTACCCTGTCCCACAATAGCTTAGATGAAGTCCTTACGGCTTAAAACACTTACATAAAGTGTTATCTATGTCTAGGATGTCTTAAACATTATCAATTAGTCTTTTGTGTCTAATTGAGTGCATATATGTGTGATTATATGTTCATTAGGATCGTAGTGTTTGCACAAGTCCTCGCTTGACACCTAGCAATCCGATACCGTTCAGTTCATTCCAATCACCAACTACAGGTGAGTTCATACCCCATAATCAATGTTTTAAAGGATTTTAAAATGCTTTAATAGGGGGAATACAAGTAGAAAACAAACATGTTATTAAATCAGTTTCATGTATTTTATAACTGTGTTTTCACTCAGTAGATTTCACATACTTCAAAAGGAGTCACGTGAAATGGTTTTCTATCTTAAAATACTTGGACAACAGAAGTATTAGTTTTGAATTGTATAATGACTTCAAGTCACTTTAAATTATTGTTCAAAGCTCTTAGATATCTTGCATAAACCTACTTGATCAATCACATACTTTCCATTTAGCTATCATAGGGATAGTTAGAAGATGTCAAACAAGAGTCAGTTCATTCATGAGTCTATACTAATGCCTTACATGATACATGAGTACACGTACTTAGGATTATATGATACATAAATTTGTTTACATATACTTACCTGTTACATGAACATACTTACATGAATTCTATGCAGGGACACTTCTTCATAGGTACATTATTCTGTACTTACTTACCTTGGATACTTGAACTTAGATCTAAGAGGATGATTTATTAGTATTTACTGTATAAATTGTCTTTCCTATCCCCGTTCAATGGGATGTTTCGGCGGGACTTACCATTCCGAATCTCACTGATTAGCACCAGTGATCGATGACGTCTACGGATGTCTAAGGTAGTCACTTGATTTGTGGTCAGTGACGGGACTAACTATCCCTCCGCCCGCTGTTGCAACAGTGGACGAGATGTGAATCTTCGGAGGATCATTAGGTTGACGATCTACGTCAAGAGATCGATGCAGGGACTAATCCTCCTACCATCCTGCTGCTGCTACAGAGGATGAGGGGACACTCTTCGGATGTTCCTTAGGGTCTATCTTTCGCTTCATGCGATGTAGTGTTGGTCTTAGTACCCAGTGACAACACTTACAATATTATATTTTTCCTGTTTACTTTATTCTGTGACACATTCACATAAACGATGAGTTAGACTAAGCACTTTTAGTACTAGTCTACACAAAGGAAAAACTATCATTCTAGAAACAGAACATTCGGGTCTTGGTAGAAGACTACACTTCATTCATACAAAACATTCGAGTCTTGGTAGAAGACTACACTTCATTTATACAAAACATTCGAGTCTTGGTAGAAGACTACAATTCATACTTATAGAAAATAAGGGTTTTTCTAGGGATTTCATACTTACCTCAACATTTTCACTTAAAGGTTTTCATGGCATTCATAGCAGGTTTTCACAAACAAAGCAATGACACTTATATACTTATGAACTCACCAGCTTTAAAGCTGATACTCGCTTTCAAAATAACTTGTATTCTCAGGTCGCCAGTAGACAGGTACGGAGGCCAAGTTTTGAGAAGACGGAGCAGTCAAGTCTCGTCTTTTATTTTGATTGTATACTTTTGGTGTCTTATTACATATAAAGAACACACATGTATAAAACTTTACTTATAATGCAATGGATGATGTTGTTGCTTGTTTATTATATTACACTGTTGTGATACTGTACATGACGTCCTCCACCCCTGAACGTTTCCGCCGTTCGTGGTTTTGGGGTGTGACAGATTGGTATCAGAGCTTTGTTTATAGTGAATATAGTATATCAACCCATAAAAGATATACTAACTATAAATACATGGGATTAAAACACTCTGTCTAAGAGTTATACTTTTAAATAATAAAATATTTAACAAAGTATACATGCCTGCATTCATACTAAAATCAGTGTCACAACGACAAGAACAAAAGTATTACGATTGTTGAATATCACAAGTAAGCCTGGGGATATATAGTCAGTCTTGGGAATGACATAGCCTGATCAACTATGCTGGTCCGAGGAGTGATTAGAATATGCTCAAGAATGGTTGTGATATGGCAACAAGTCTAAAAACTTACCAACACAACCATAAAGAAATACCATATGGGTATTTGGTCTTACTGTAATTATCTTAGTTAGTTCGTCTAATTTAGCTATTTCTTATATCCCTTTTCTCGCGTAGATTAAAATGGCTGGATTTCACCATGGCGATCCGTACTTCCCGAACCAAGGCAATGCGGGTTGGCTAGAGGCAGAGCCAAAAGATGATCACCCAATCCCTTTGGATGATCACCATGCTGAGGGATTTTACGATAGTTCCGACTCGGAGCCAGAAGTCAACAACCTACCCCCAGCTGCACAAAACCCAAACCTGAACCCTCGCCCTGTGTTTTAAGGACCCACACCCTTGTGGGCCATTAAGTTGACTGAATGGAGTCAGGAACAAGGACAGCCCATTCCATACAATGGCGACCGAAGTTTCTACAACCTCACTGAAGGAGGTTCTGCTGATAAAATCCTACCCATCTTGGTGCGTAGGATTTCTCGGAACACGGTAATGGCTCAGGCGATTATCAATCAAGTCTTGGAAGTTGACGCCAACTATGGTGTTAACACTGTCCACATTCGCCAACTAGAGTCTGCTCATGAAAGGACTCTGGTCCGTAATGCAAATCTGCAAAGAGAACTTGCTGAAACCCGAGCTGAGGTTAGAGAACTTCGAGCTCAACACGCAAGGTCGGACAGGCGTATAAGGGACATCGAACGTCTACTATCGGGATCAAGGACTCATGCTAGTAGTTCTCGTCGCCGATAGAATATCGTCATCTCATCTTTTGGATATAACCTAGTTTATGTAAAACTTTGGTCTAATTTCCTGTCTATATAAATCTTAGACCTGTTAGGTCTTTATCTGATCTTAAGTCTGTCAAAAATTTCCATCTTGGTTGATGTAAGGCCTACTCTTAGGCCATTTTTCCCGAACTCGTTACATCTGTAATTCCAGTATTATTGACAGATATCTAATCTTATGGAAATTATTATCCAAATGCTATCCTCTTCATTTAGTCATACTATTCCTTCTGTTGTTGGACTATGGTGATTTAGTCCATGAGACACATTCATTTATCATTTATTCTTATCCATGTCGTCATCTTTTAAACGTATAGTTAAAGATGCCGCCACGCAGGAATCCAAGGAGGAACCCAAACAACGAAGCACCAATACCACCACCTCCACCACCACCTGTACCACTTCAAACACCAAATCCTTTTGATGCCACTATGTTTCAGGCAACTTTCACAGCAGCAGTTGCAGCTGCTGTGTCAGCAATCAACGCTCCTGCCCCTAGTGGATCAGGAACAGGTGCACTACCCTCAAACCACGGCGAAAGCCATGGACACCCTTGGGAATGCACCTACAAGGATTTTACTAACGCCAAACCCCGCAGCTTCAACGGAACTGGGGGTGTAATGGTGTTGAGGCAATGGATCGAGAAGATGGAATCTGTCTTCGAGATCTGCGCATGCCAAGAAGGCAGCAAGGTCAAGTTCGCAACTTGTACCTTCTCTGACCGAGCACTAACATGGTGGAACAGCCATGTTAACTATCTAACTCTGGTGGTGGCTTATTCCATCAGCTGGGAGAAATTGAAAGAGATGCTCATGAAAGAATACTGTCCTCGAGGCGAAGTACAAATACTCGAGCAGGAATTCTGGGGTCTTCAAATGGTTGGATCCGACATCACTACCTACACAAATAGGTTTTGTGATTTGGCAAACTTATGCCCCGACATGGTTGCTCTCCAGAGCAAAAAGATCGAGAGGTATATCTGGGGACTGTCGCCCCAGATCCAGTCAAGTGTGATCGCTTCCAAGCCTATTACCTTCGATAGTGCCAAGGAACTGGCACAATCTCTTATCGATCACCGGAAACCTCAGAACATAACAATCCCTACCCCTGTACCACAAAAGTCCAACCCCGGCTACCACAAGAAGGGGTGGAATAAGAGGAAAGGAGGGGCTCCGCAAGGGTCCTCCAAGAAACAACAATATGTGGCAATCAATGCTGCCACAGTTACTCCTGTTGCCCCTGCCAACCTCTTACCAGCAAGGGCATATGCTGGAACCCTCCCGAAGTGCACCAAGTGCAACTTCCATCACAACGGACCTTGCAGGGAGATGCATTGCTCTAACTGCAACAAGAAGGGACACACCGTCCGCTTCTGCAAAACTCCAACAGCTCAAGATGCTCAAGTTCCTAACGCCGGTATGGGCCAAGCTTGCTACGGATGTGGCGAAGTGGGCCATTACAAGAGGAACTGCCCTAAATCAGGGATGGCTGGAGGAGTGGGAAGAGTTATGGCTCTAGGCCACGAGGAAGCAGTAGCTGATCCAACGATAGTTACTGGTACGTTCCTCCTTGATAACTCTTATGCTTGCATACTTTTTGATAGTGGAGCCGAGAAAAGTTTTGTAAGTCACAAATTTGCACACCTGCTTAAACAAAAACCATGTGCATTAGATAGTTCATTCACGGTAGAAATGGCTAACGGGAAAACAGAGAGTACAAACTGCATATACATAGGTTGTACTTTAACTTTAGATAGCCATACTTTCAAGATAGATCTTATGCCAGTTACCATTAAATGTTTCGACGTTATCATCGGTATGGATTGGTTGAGTCTTCTGCGTGCCGACATTATGTGCTTCGAAAAAGCAGTTCGTCTTAACCTTCCTAACAACGAAACTTTAATTATCTACGACGACAAACCTAGTACCAGCCTTCGCATCATTTCGTGCATTCAAGCACAAAAGTGTTTGCGGAAGGAGTACCATGCATTTCTCACACACGTCGTCGATACCAGCCAAGAACATAAAGACATCCAGAAAATCCCAGAAGTACGCGACTTTCCCGACATATTCCCAGAAGAACTTCCCGTTTTACCACCACAACGCCAAGTCGAGTTCAGAATCGACTTAGTGCCAGGGGCTACCCCCGTAGCCAAATCTCCTTATCGTCTTGCACCGGATGAAATGCAGGAACTTTCCAGTCAACTTAACGAACTTCTCAAGAAGAGATTCATTCGACCAAGCTTCTCACCATGGGGAGCACCGGTCTTGTTCGTCAAGAAGAAAGATGGATCGTTTCGCATGTGCATAGACTATAGAGAACTCAACAAACTTACCATTAAAAATCGTTATCCCTTGCCCCGCATTGACGATTTATTTGATCAACTTCAAGGAGCCAACTACTTCTAGAAGATAGATCTGCGATCCGGATACCACCAACTACGAGTGTTAGAGGAGGATGTTCCCAAGACAACCTTCCGAACTCGTTACGGGCACTACGAGTTTGTAGTGATGCCATTCGGATTAACTAACGCGCCCGCAGTATTCATGGATCTGATGAATAGGGTGTGTCGTCCTTACTTGGATCAGTTCGTCATCGTCTTCATTGATGACATACTCATCTACTCTCGAAGTAAGGAGGAGCATGGTCAACATCTCCGTAAAATCTTAGAAACATTGCGAGCGGAGAAGCTCTACGCAAAGTTCTCAAAGTGCGAATTTTGGATTCGGCGAGTCGAATTTTTGGGCCATGTAGTTAGCGAAGAAGGTATACACGTGGACCCTTCCAAAATTAAGGCCATCGAGAACTGGTCAGCACCAAAGACACCTACTGAAATTCGTCAATTTCTAGGTCTAGCTGGCTACTATCGTAGGTTCATTCAGAACTTCTCCAGCATAGCGAAACCTTTTACAACCCTGACCCAGAAAGGCGTGGCCTTCGACTGGGAGGAGAAACAGGAAAGAGCGTTCCAAACGCTCAAACGAGCCTTGTGCACCGCCCCGGTACTATCCCTTCCCGAAGGAATAGAAGACTTCATTGTCTATTGCGATGCATCCAATCAAGGACTCGGATGTGTTCTGATGCAGCGAGGTAAAGTCATCGCCTATGCCTCAAGACAGCTGAAGACACATGAGGTTAACTACACAACCCACGATCTTGAACTAGGAGCAGTTGTGTTTGCTCTGAAGATCTGGCGACATTACCTATACGGTACCAAAAGCACGATCTTTACAGACCATAAGAGTCTACAGCACATTTTCGACCAGAAAGAGCTCAACATGAGACAACGACGGTGGGTCGAGCTACTTAATGATTACGAATGCGAAATTCGTTATCATCCGGGTAAAGCCAATGTAGTAGCCGACGCCCTAAGTCGGAAAGAATATACTGGTCGTAGGGTCAAATCTTTGACTCTAACTATCCATTCACACTTGTCCACGCAAATAAAGGAGGCTCAGCTCGACGCTTTGGAACCTGAAAACGTGGCGGGTGAATCCCTTAGAGGAATGGATAAGAACTTGGAAGTCAAGGGTGGCAGAGCCTTATACCTCATGGATCGGATCTGGACACCGAAACACGGTGGCTTCAGAGACTTGGTCATGACCGAAGCTCACAACACTCGTTATTCCGTCCACCCGGGTTCATATAAGATGTATCTGGATCTTAAAAAGCTATACTAGTGGCCTAACATGAAAGCAGATATTGCTACCTTCGTGAGTAAATGCCTTACTTGCGCAAAGGTCAAGGTCGAATACCAGAAACCCTCCGGTCTTCTACAACAACTGGAGATACCGGAATGGAAGTGGGAGCGGATCACTATGGACTTCATAACCAAGTTGCCCAAGATGACGGGTGGACTTGATTCCATATGGGTCATCGTCGATAGACTGACCAAGTCTGCACACTTCCTACCGATCAAAGAAACAGACACGATGGAGAAACTTACTAGAACTTACATTAGGGATATTGTAAAACTGCACGGTGTTCCTTTATCTATCATCTCAGACCGAGATAGTAGATTCACTTCGAGGTTCTGGCAGTCATTACAAAATTCCCTAGGAACTAGGCTGGACATGAGTACAGCCTACCATCCACAGACCGACGGGCAAAGTGAGAGGACTATCCAAACCCTAGAAGATATGTTGCGTGCCTGTGTGATTGACTTTGGAAAAGCTTGGGATACTCATTTACCCCTTGTCGAATTCTCCTACAACAACAGTTATCACCCGAGCATAAAGGCAACTCCATTCGAGGCCCTCTATGGCCGGAAGTGCAGATCCCCTCTGTGCTGGGCTGAAGTGGGTGATACCCAGTTAGCTAAGGGACGAGTTCCCGAAAGCACTCTCATGGGTCCGGAGATCATTCGGGAAACGACAGAGAAGATCGTTCAAATTCGTGAACGATTAAAAGCCTCTAGAGACCGGCAGAAAAGCTACGCCGACAAGCGTAGGAAACCATTGGAGTTCCAGGTGGGCGATCGAGTCTTACTGAAAGTCTCACCCTAGAAGGGCTTAATACGCTTTGGAAAGCGCGGGAAGCTCAATCCAAGATACATAGGGCCTTTCGAGATTCTCGCAAGAATCGGCCCTGTGGCTTACAAGCTCAATCTACCGAAAGAACTCAGTAACATACATCCTACCTTCCACGTGTCGAACTTGAAAAAGTGCCTATCTGACGAGACTCTTGTCATTCCACTCGACGAGATTGAGATCAACAAGAGCCTCAACTTCGTGGAGGAACCAGTAGAAATCATGGACCGAGAGGTCAAGCAAACAAAGCAAAGTCGTATCCCGATAGTGAAGGTGCGCTGGAACGCAAAGCGTGGACCGGAATTCACTTGGGAACGTGAGGATCAGATGAAACTGAAATACCCTCACCTTTTTGCTTAGTTAATTGTAATTTCTTATTTGCTTACATTCTAATTTCGGGACGAAATTCCTTCTAACGGGGGGATGATGTGACAACCCGAAATTTCCATTTGTACGAACAATATCTATTCAATAGAAGTCAGTCTAATTTCAGTGATTTTCAGACTTTTCCGAACAAGTTAGTGTACATTAGGGCTTACACTTTAGGAGATATCAGGAGAATGGATGCTCCTGGGTTTGTGAAATTTGAACACTTCAAGTTTCATAAAGTTACAGTCCAAGTTCAAGAATAAAAATATTTTCTGTCAAAATATTTCAGGACTATAAATAGTTTTCTGAATTTATTTAATTCATTATTCACATTTCCAGCTAGAGAAAAGCCATTTTCTCTCTGACAGATCTTCGGGTTTTTATCCCAGATTGTGAGTAACTCTTTCTAGTAGTGTTAGAATGCATATTAGATGCTTATAACATGATTTAGTGGGCTAAATCATGGGATCTAGGAGTTTACTCCCCAAGGTGTTCTTGGGCGGTAAACTCCCGAAACAAAGCCAAAACTGACATTGGTGCTAGGATAAGGCCTTAGAACATTAGGTAAGCATATTAGGGACATGAAATCACACACAAAACCACCCAAGATTGGGAGTTTACGGCCCAGAACTCTCCTAGGCCGTAAACTCCATATCATAGCCCTAAATGGTGATTTAAGGACTT
Organism: Lactuca sativa; assembly: GCF_002870075.4. Taxonomy (NCBI): domain Eukaryota; kingdom Viridiplantae; phylum Streptophyta; class Magnoliopsida; order Asterales; family Asteraceae; genus Lactuca; species Lactuca sativa. The sequence goes on along the minus strand of NC_056630.2, from coordinate 147,924,398 downwards.
AAGGACTTTAAGGCTTGCATCTAGGTTGTTCTCCCAAGTAGCTTAAGGTCTTAAACACATCAAATGACTCAAATGAAAGTGAGTTTACGGCCCAGAACTCTCCTAGGCCGTAAACTCCATGTAAATGGTCACAAAGGGTGTTTTCATGACACCTAAGGCCCTAGTCCTTTATAAGGAATTGTACCCACTAAATGGAAGGACCAAACCATACCAAAATCACTTAAACAAGTGAGTTTAGAGCCAAGACATGGTTCTTGGGCCGTAAACTCCTAAAAAGGGCACTAAGTGGTGCCTAATGCCTTCATACGCTAGGATTAAAAGTCTAGAACACATCCCACTAGTACAAGAGGCTTGAAAGCAACCAAGGAATCACCCCAAGGGAGTTTACGGCCATAAACTCCAAGGGGAAATGTCCTTGAGGCCGTAAACTCCTATTTGGAGTACTTCTAGGCCTTAAAGCCTTCCAAGAACATAGCCACTAGGTTAGAATAATTCTAGAAAGCATATTGGACTTCAAAACACACCAAACACACATGTTTGGGAGTTTACGGCCGTAAACTCAAGAGTTTACAACCGTAAACTCCATGTGTGATGGATTATGGAGAGTAAACTCTCTTGTAGGGTCCTTTGGAAACCCTAAACTCAAGTACCCTGTCCCACAATAACTTAGATGAAGTCCTTACGACTTAAAACACATACATAAAGTGTTATCTATGTCTAGGATGTCTTAAACGTTATCAATTAGTCTTTTGTGTCTAATTGAGTGCATATATGTGTGATTATATGTTCATTTGGATCGTAGTGTGTGCACAAGTCCTCGCTTGACACCTAGCAATCCGATACCGTTCAGTTCATTCCAATCACCAACTACAGGTGAGTTCATACCCCGTAATCAATGTTTTAAAGGATTTTAAAATGCTTTAATAGGGGGGAATACAAGTAGAAAACAAACATGTTATTAAATCAGTTTCATGTATTTTATAACTGTGTTTTCACTCAGTAGATTTCACATACTTCAAAAGGAGTCACGTGAAATGGTTTTCTATCTTAAAATACTTGGACAACAGAAGTATTAGTTTTGAATTGTATAATGACTTCAAGTCACTTTAAATTATTGTTCAAAGCTCTTAGATATCTTGCATAAACCTACTTGATCAATCACATACTTTCCATTTAGCTATCATAGGGATAGTTAGAAGATATCAAACAAGAGTCAGTTAATTCATGAGTCTATACTAATGCCTTACATGATACATGAGTACACGTACTTAGGATTATATGATACATGAATTTGTTTACATATACTTACCTGTTACATGAACATACTTACATGAATTCTATGCAGGGACACTTCTTCATAGGTACATTATTCTGTACTTACTTACCTTGGATACTTGAACTTAGATCTAAGAGGATGATTTATTAGTATTTACTGTATAAATTGTCTTTCCTATCCCTGTTAAATGGGATGTTTCGGCGGGACTTACCATTCCGAATCTCACTGATTAGCACTAGTGATCGATGACGTCTACGGATGTCTAAGGTAGTCACTTGATTTGTGGTCAGTGACGGGACTAACTATCCCTCCGCTCGCTGTTGCAACAGTGGACGAGATGTGAATCTTCGGAGGATCATTAGGTTGACGATCTACGTCAAGAGATCGATGCAGGGACTAATCCTCCTACCATCCTGCTGCTGCTACAGAGGATGAGGGGACACTCTTCGGATGTTCCTTAGGGTCTATCTTTCGCTTCATGCGATGTAGTGTTGGTCTTAGTACCCAGTGACAACACTTACAATATTATATTTTTCCTGTTTACTTTATTCTGTGACACATTCACATAAACGATGAGTTAGACTAAGCACTTTTAGTACTAGTCTACACAAAGGAAAAACTATCATTCTAGAAACAGAACATTCGGGTCTTGGTAGAAGACTACACTTCATTCATACAAAACATTCGAGTCTTGGTAGAAGACTACACTTCATTTATACAAAACATTCGAGTCTTGGTAGAAGACTACAATTCATACTTATAGAAAATAAGGGTTTTTCTAGGGATTTCATACTTACCTCAACATTTTCACTTAAAGGTTTTCATGGCATTCATAGCAGGTTTTCACAAACAAAGCAATGACACTTATATACTTATGAACTCACCAGCTTTAAAGCTGATACTCGCTTTCAAAATAACTTGTATTCTCAGGTCGCCAGTAGACAGGTACGGAGGCCAGATTTTGAGAAGACGGAGCAGTCAAGTCTCGTCTTTTATTTTGATTGTATACTTTTGGTGTCTTATTACATATAAAGAACACACATGTATAAAACTTTACTTATAATGCAATGGATGATGTTGTTGCTTGTTTATTATATTACACTGTTGTGATACTGTACATGACGTCCTCCACCCCTGAACGTTTCCGCCATTCGTGGTTTTGGGGTGTGACAATACCCAACTTCTTAGCTTCTTCCTCTGCGATGAAACTATGCGTTGCTCCGGAATCTACTAGCGCCTTAGTGTTCCTGGCATTCACTTTAACTTCGACGAACATGAGACCCCCTCCTTTATTTTCTACCTTCTTAGAAGATTTTATCTCATCTTTCGATACTGAGTTCAGAAAGCGCATTGAGCTTATTTGTGCTTCGTCTTCTTCTTCTTGCAAAACCATCGCATAGAAGGCCTTTTTCTTCCGACAGTCATGGATCAAGTGAGGACCATCACACAAGTAGCACTTGATCTCCTTTCGCTCTTCTCTTCGATTTCTTCCTTCGATTTCTTTTCCTTTCGTATTTAAAGTTTGGGATGTGTTTTGTTTTGGTTCCAGTTCCGTCATAGTTTGTTCTCCCCCACTATTCTTCTTAACCGTGCTTTCTTTTCGAAATTCCATTAGATCTTCTGCCATGGCAATAGCTTTGTCAATGTCTTTGACATTTCTCCTGCATGTCGGGTAACTCTAGCATCAAGCTCGTGAACTCGACTATATAGTCTCGGATGGATCCAGTTTCTTCATCGCTATGTCTTCAGCATTGTGTGGGCAGAATTGTCTCTTGAGTTGCCTCTTGAATTCTTCCCATGTGTCTATGGTATATAATCCTTTTTCAATATCACCATGCTTCCTTCGCCACCATAGAGCTGCACTCTCGCATAGATAAAGTACGGTTGTATCTACCTTCGTCTTGTCGTCCTTCACTTGAGTAGCATTGAAGTAGCATTCCATCGACCAAAAGAATTCGTCGAGTTCTTTGGGGTCGCGTTTACCTCCATACTTCAATGGTCTGGGTGCTTCTGTGTGCGGAAATGTTCTTGCAATGGTCCCTCCAGTGATTGCTGCCTTGCACAGGTTTACTTCGGCTTGTAATGCGTCTACCTTCTCATGGAACTCGCTCCGCAGAGTGTTAATAAGTCCAAGGACTTCTTCCTTGATGACACCGATGGTCTCCTTCAATCCATCGCTCGTGTCACTTATCTCGGCAACGAACTGATCGACGGTATCCTTCCATTCAAGGAACTCACCGACGTTAATCTCTGTCCTTGTAAGCTTGTTCTCTAAGCTTGCCAAGGCATCTATCGATTGGTCCCTCTTCCTGGACTCTCTTCCTTTCTCTTCGACAACAAGGGCCACGTTTGCAACTTCACTACTTCCTGCTTCCGTAGTCATGATCTCTTGGTTGTACGAACTTGGCTCTGATACCACGTGTCACGGGATGACTCTTTTAGACTAGTCAATACCGTGTGCCAGTTAGTGCTTCTCCGACTAAGTCAGGCTAACTTCAACTATCTAGATGTACTAACGAACTTAGGAAGCAAGAGTTACGACAAGGGACACTTCAAGAAAGATTCTATTATATAACTCGAAACTTCTTTACAAGGCAACTTCTTGATGGTTTCGACAAATGAGTCCTCCCCCTATTTATAGGAACCTTACACCTCCTCAAATGGAAGTTTCTAGGTCCCGATCATTCATGACTAATCTAGACTCTTCCTATTATATACATGGATTTTACAAGACTCTAGAATATTGTAAACTTGTATATGATGCTCTAGAAATCTCTAAGTCTTCCCGACATTATCCAAATCGTTCTTGTATGATCTAGCGTGTTCTAGATCCTTCCAAAGTCTTCCGGGTCGTTCTAGTTTCGTCTAGTGCCTTCTTTATTTATTCCAGATCGTTCTCCTTTATTCCACGGACATCTATAATATTCTAGCACCTTCCAGGGTCTCGTAGACATTCTTGATCTCTCCGGAGATTTCTCGAGTATACTTGATCGTTCTAGAGTTCTCTAGACGTCCGTGGTATTTTCCAGAAGCTTGGTCTGTGACAGATGGCTTAGAACCAATCGTTTACTATCTAATGGACCTTGATGAAGTTATTCCATGTTATAAACAGGCTATTACCGATTTTAATGACTTAAAAAAACAAATTCAGTAACCAATAATAGATTAATGACTAAAATAAAATACTTTGAAATTTTTTGTAACCACGACATTTGAAAGCTATGATTTGTGTGGAGTGATCTCTTAACAAACTTCAAATGTCTACTTTGACTTCTTACGGGTGTGTATATAAAATTATTAGTGCGCTTAAAATCATCCATGGCAGACAATGGAATAGATAAAAGGGATAATGAATTAAAAAGGTAATATATTTTTCGATTTGTATAAATTTAGTCACTGAGTTTTATTTTTGTCCATATTTTCCCATTGCACTTATAAAACTGTTCAAAAAACATCCTTATGACCTGCTATAGAAGGTTTAGCCGGTTTCCGGTGTTCTTGTGAGCTCTGGCGAGGCTCCAGTCATCTTCTCCGGCAAGGCTCCGACCAAACATGAATTTCCTGACGACTTTGTCATCTCTAGAAACCAATGACTTTGAAGGATTCTGAATTCGTGGGTTTTCAAAGAATAATACCATATCAGATATGGAGTCCTTGGTTACAAAACCCAAGAACTCATATTTCGATTTCAACATAATGAGAGTTGTGAAGATGAAAGGGTAGTGACATTGAACACGAAAACCATCAGAACCTAGATCTAGCACCATTAGAAATTCCAAAGCTCGATTTCTTTGATTTCTTGTATGAACTCGATTTCAGATTTAATTTCATTTGAGTGTATGTTTGGATTCGAGTTACGGGTTCATAAATCAAAACGAGAAAACAAAATTTAATGATCTTCAAGGTATGTATGAAGATCTGAACGATGTGTGTGTTCTTGAACAAAAATCATGTGTGTGTTCATCGATTTTCAGTTCTAAGAGAATTGAATGAAAGATATCGGAAGATCTGAAAATTGATGTGTGTCTTCTTGAACAAAAATTGTTTGTGTGTTCTTGAACAAAAATCGTGTTTGATCTGATTCAATTTCCATTTTCATTTTCCGTGATCAATGTGTGTTCTTGAACAAAAATCGATGTGTGTGTGTTCATCTTTTTTCCAAAAATCAAATGATCTTCAAGGTATGTGTGTGTTCATTTGATGTGTGTTCTTCTTCATAAAAATCAAAATCAGGGTATGTGTGTGTGTCTTCATCTTTGTTAGACATGTTAAACCCAACAAATAAAGGGTAGAAAATGACTCCAGTTTTCGTTAAAGGTCCCATCATTGTTTTGTACCTCGAGTATGGTAAGACATTAATTGATGCCCCAAGATCTAACATTGCACATGACACAAAAAGGTTACCCATTTTACAAGGAATCGTGAATACACTCAGGTCCTTGCATTTCTTTGGTAGCCGTTTTTCTAACATGACAGACATGTTTTCTCCTACTTGCACCTTTTGATTTCATTTGAGATTTTTCTTAGATATGCAAAGTTCCTTAAGGAACTTAGCATATCTATGAATTTTTGTAGTAGCATCTAAAAGAGGGATATTGATTTCAACCTTTGGGAACATTGCCATGATCTTGTCATCTTCTCGTCCTCTTTTTGTGCTTGTTACCCTTGAAGGAAATGGGGCTAGTGTGACTTTTGATTCAGTGTCGATTGGCTTTTTTGGCTTTAAAGTATCATTCTTTTCATTCTCTTTGATAGCTTCCTACACTTCAATCTCCATTTCTTTCTCTTCTTCATTCGACCATCTTGGTCGATCATAACGCTTTCCACCTCTTAAGGTAATGGCACATGCATTGTGTTTCAGGTTCTTCTCGGTTTGAGATGGTAGCTTGCCTTGTGATTCCATCTTGCTAACGGATTGACCAAGTTGTTCCATTTGTTGCTCCAAGCTTTTTATGCTATCCTTGGTTTCTTATTGGAAGCTTTGAGTGCTAGTGGCAAGGTTTTAACAATATCCTCCAATGACCTGCTTGATGAATCTGTTTGTGGAGGTAGTGGTTGTGGCTGCCTTGGCTAGAAATTTTGAGGTTGAAAATGCGGCTTTTATTGATGTTGAGGAAATGATGGTCTTTGTTTATAACTCCCATGTTGATTTCATCCCCAACCTTGATTGTTGTTCCATCTTTGGTCACCCCGTGGTTGCCCATATCCTCTTTGATTTGACCTGGAATACCCTCTTAAGGCTCTTTCTTCTTCATAATCCTCCTCTTGAAGTTGAGGGCACGTGTCAGTTGGGTTCCCACTTGAGTGAAAATACCGCAAGGGCGGGATGTGGGTTGCACACCTTTATCTTTAGCTATCATCATTACCAATTTTGTAAGCTCGGACAAGTGAGCTTCAATTTTAGGAGTTATAACCTCTTTTAAACCTCGGGGTGCATCTGTGTACCATTCTTCATCATGACCTGAATGCTTAGAGTCTTCAGCCATGTTGTTGATTAGGTTGCAGATTTCAGTTGGAGTCTTTTCGGGTAAAGATCCACCACTTGAGGCATTGAGCAAACTTCTTTCCATTGGAGTCATGCCTTCAATAAAGTATTCAAGGAGCTTATATTCAGTGATTTCATGCTTTGGACAACAAGCACATAATTTTGTGAATCTCTCCCAATATGTGTGGAAGGCTTCTCTCTTATGCTGCTTGATTCCAATGATTTCCATTTGTAGGGTTGAAGCTTTCATTTATGGGAAGTATTTGTCCACGAAAAGTCATGCAAGATCTACCCAAGTAGTAATCATCCCCGGTGGGAGGTCATAAAGCCAGTCTTTTGCTGCATCTTCCACCGCGAAGGGGAATGCCCTAAGCTTGATTTGATCCTCCGTGACTTTGTGTGGTTTCATTCCGACACACAACATGAAATTCTGTGAGGAACTTGTGGGGATCTTCGGTTTCCAAGCCTCTAAAGGTTGGGAGTAAGTGGATGAGTCCATATTTTTGTTCAAGATTTGTGGTTGCCGGATATGTGATGCAAAGAGGTTGTTAAGTAACCTCTTGCCTCACCCATTGGCGAAGGGTTTGCTCAGGTGGTGGATTTGGAGGATCTTGATTCCCTCCATGGTTATCTCCCATTATGTGAGTAGGAATTAAATTTTTTGTGGTTGTGGAGTTTGGGATGTTATGAGTAGGTGAAGTGGGCGGAGTGGTACTTTTGGATGAGGATGATACAAATGGGTCTCACTAACAACAACTTGATACAATTGATTATTTATTAGAAATTGGTTTTAATAAATATTCAATAAACTCTTGTAATTAAAATGGAAATTATTTATTTCTAGGAAATAATAATTTTCATTAGAAAGTAACATTATATATAATTCATATGGTATGAATTAATAAGTCATGCACAACATTTTGGACTAGATAAATTGTTTTGTCTTTTACCAAAAAGTTAAATTTTATATTTATAAACTTGGTTTATAAAATATAAAGCTTTTGTCTTCTTCTTTTTATTATTTTTATAAAATAAGAGCCAAAATACAAGAGTATGACATTCATGTTAATGTATTCAAAAAAATATCATGCTTAGGCATGGGAGACAAGTAGGCTTTAGGAGACATTATTGTCTTAAAGTGTTAAGGAATTATAGTCCATAAAATCACTTTATGCATATAAAAGATGAGGCTTGCACTCATTCTTGATACTTGATGCAAATGGCCAAAAATTATCTTCTCCCTCTCATTCTCTCTTAATTAGTTAAGAGCTTTAAAGATTACTAGCTTTTACATGCCCTCTTTAAGTCCATATTCGTTACGAACTTAAAGCATAAGGGTTTAAGAGTTTTGGACTAGCATAAACATCAAATTGAGTCATTGTTGGTGTCTCAAAGTTTCCACATTCTTCATCAACTTCCAAGCCTCCCAAGAGGATCCAAAGAACAACAAAGGTTGTTATTTCTTCATCCTTTCTATGGTTAGTATTTTATCTTTCTATAACTTGAAAGGAGAATCCTTGGTGGGTATAAAATGTTTATGTTATTTCAAAAATTAAAGTCTTCCGTTGCCATATTTTTCTAGTTTATGAAACTATTTTTGAACTAAAATTCAACAATTGGTATCAGAGCCACCTTGCAAGTTTCGTTAGATTTTTTAATTTTTGGAAATCTTAGTTTTTGGAGAATATGGATAACTTGTTTTTGTATAAAAATATGTTCATACATATTTTCCGTGACAACTTTATATTTGTTATTTTATATGACAAAAGTTTCATGCATCTTTTGTCATTCAAAGTTGTCTTAGAAAAACAAAGGTTGTTTTATGTGTATGTTGATGTGTATAATGTGCATAAACTAGCCAATGACCATTATGCTTGTTTGTGTTGTTGTGTTTTTTGTTTTTGTTATAAAAATGGTTGTAAATATATATTTATTCATATGGTATGTAATAATTAAATAGATTAGTTTTATTGGTTATTTTTGTAAAGTAATAGATTAGTTTTTAGAACAACATTACAAGAAGATTTTTGGTCCTCCTAAATGTCCCTTTAGGAATGGACTTGGCATGTTTTGTATTGGCTCACAAAAAATGTCATTAGTTGGATATGTTTATGCACATATCTTTTTATGCATGTTTGTGTTGTTTTATTTTATGCAATTATTATGTGTGGTTGATAAATTATTTTTTTACATGCTAAAATAATTTTCGACAAAATAAACATCACATGGAGTTTGGGTTTTCAAAATTGGACATAAGATGTAACAAGTTATTATTTTAAAAATAAAACTCGGTTTTATAAAATCGTTAATAATGGAAAATTTTGAAATACTTCATTATACGTTTTTAAATGGTGATTTTGTAACTTATACAAACTCCAAATATATAAGTAATAAAAATGAAGTTTTACTAAATATATAAAAAAAGGTTCGAATGCACTTAAACTTAATACCGGTTATTACTATTGAATTGCGTCAAATTATATAAAACTAGCTTTTTATATAGAACCTTTTAAAGTGATTTTCTTTTGAAAATTGATACCATGGCTTATTATATGCGTGTAATAACCATGATATCATATGTTTTTAAACTGGAATTATAAAACATATAAAAACCCTTTTTACAAACCTCAAATCTATGCAATCCTTCTTAAGAACACTCACACATATCTTGTATGCACTAGTGGGATAAAGGACACCTAACTACTTAGTGTTATCTTTTGATGGTCGGGGTGTCTTTGCGATTTCTATAACCAACTTATAGGCTCATTACACAAGTTTTTCAAATTGGATGATTTGATCGGAAATCTTTTGTGATAAAGGATACCTAAGCAAGAGAGTTCCGACGCAAAGATGGGATCAAACATGTCTAATTAAATTTCTTATTAGCGATCCCAATAAATATAGGAATTATTTAGCAAGATATAATTGATAAAAGATATTTACCGGGTTGAATTCAAATAGATGGGATAAATGATACCTAACCGTTTATTTGTTTTGCAACTTGGATCCTAGACTTTGAAAATACTAAATGAATTTTGTTAAAATTTTGTAGTTATATAATCCATTCTCATTATCATGAATTGTCATTTTCTTTAATGACTTAATGAAACAATAACATTCAATAGATACAACTTTAATGAATGGGTTCATGTCTTAACAGACAATCTCGTAAGAGATATGAAATTGTATACACTTAAAGGTCCTAATCCTAAACTATTTGCTTTGAACAATGAACCTGAACATGATACCTAGTAAAGGCATCACCGTGATTCTAAAGATGCTTCTAACATCAAGCTAGGAATATTTATTCATGACTTATAGGAAGTCTTGGATAAATTAAACATATATCTGATGATATGAAAGGACAAGAAATATTCCAATAATACAATGATATTTTATTTAAAGCTAGTTTAAACATTGGAATAATACAAGGCTAAAAGAATCACCTTGTGTGATCCAGAAGGCCCATGTTTTATGGACTGGACACCTTTAAGCCCAAGAAATCTACTAAAGCCCATATAGATGGATCTTGTTTCTTTTGTGAAAATGCTGGACACTGGAAGAGGATTTACTCCTCTCATTTGGAAAGAAAGTCTAGAAGAGACTAGTACTTCTAGTATCTACTAGATAGAACTCATTGTTGGAATAAAATTCCTTAATGATCGAAAGATTCAAGAAGAAAAGCAATAAAGAACACAAGAATGATTTAAACGATGTTGAATGATTAAACTTTAACACCCTAGAAGAGCTCGATGAAGAACTTCGACTGCAGAGGTGCTTAGGGTTAAAATGCAATCAATGATAATAAAAAACTTACGTAACTAAGGAATACATGCATGCACTATTTATAGCATAACCCTAATCTATAATCACGGATGGACAGACCCAATCCGGACATACAAAAGAATGGCCCATGACACAACACATAATACCCAACAATCTCCCCCTTCGCGTCAATGGAGCCGAGAGCTCACTTCGGTTGATCTGCAGCAGACTTCTTGATTGTCTTAAACACGCTTGGTATGATGGCCAAAAGAGTTTGTCTGAAAGTAATATACCAGTGGAGCATGTCTGTGAAGTTCTTCTTATCCAAATCAGAATTCGCCTTGCACTGATGAATGATATTAATGATATGTTCAAGGCACTCGGTCGAGAACAAGTGTTTGTCAACAAGTGGAAATAAGAACCTTTCGCCTTTGGCTCTTGTAAACATAACTGTGAGGTGAGCAGAATCAATTTGACCGAGAGTCATTTTGTTGACATCTCCTGGCTTCATAGTAGGCTTCACCATTGGTTTCTTCCTCAAGATAGTAGCCACTTCTTGATCCATCTTCGCAACTTCGTGGATATAGGAAGCTAACATCCTTTTCAGATGGCCTAAGATTGGTTCATACTCCTTCGTATTAGTGAGAAAAATGTTGAAGAGCAGAATCCAATCATGAGGGTTCAAATTAGGAAGGTCTGCCAGGGAAATCATAGAAACCAAGTTATCCGAACCCCGGTTTATCCTGAAAGAGAAATTGATAAACTTTCCTACAAGTGATGGTTTCAGCACCTTGACTGTAATAATCTTCTATGCACTCCAGGTGAGATACTTAGGCTGACCGAACTTGAGATAAAAATCAATGAGTTCATGGTCGACCTGAGGATGGGGCGAAGGGACTTCAACTGTCGGCTCAAAACAATGGAAAACAAATGCCTTTCGAGTAATAGGCATGTCGAACTGCGAATCCCTTGTATTGTCACAGTCAAAAGAGGTTATAGGCTCCAACCACTAGGTGCTTGGAAAATCTATAACTTCTTTGATTAGTGTTTCCCTAATCCAAGAAGGGAACAACATCTTCTTGCAACTGAGTGCATCATCCTCTTCTTTCTTCTTTCTTTCTCTGTCTTCATCCTCCTTAGCGACATGAAGAGTTTCATCTAACCCCTTATCCCTTTTCTTGTGTCTGATGGCATCGGCGATAGTCTCTTCTTCATCATCACTATCATCACTATTCTTTTGTTCTTTATCACCAGAACCCGAAGCTACATTATCCTTCGGTTCGGTTTTGATGATGACCTTCGGTTGTGACTTACCTTCTCCCCCTTGTTAGAGAAGAACAATTCGTTCTGAAACACCCTTCATTTCTCTTAAGAGTTCGATTGCTGGAAGGAGTTTGGAGGTCAAATGATTTCTAATGGTAAGCGTGAGAATGGGATCATGAGCCTGAAGCACATTGTGGAACAGAGAAAGAACATCCCTAGCACAACTGCAAAAAACTGATCGTTCGGTTTTTAATAAAGAAATCTCTCTTTCTGCCTTGGCAAGTTCTGCTTTCCCCACTTCAGATAAAACAGTCTGTTGAGCAAGATCATCTCGGAGTTGCCTTTCCACCTGGAAATCAACATTAAGCTTTTCTAACCGAGAGTCAACAGATGCCAGAAAGGTTTTATTATCAGTAAAGACATCAGAGCATATAGTCTCGAACTTGGCTTGTTCTTCTTGAAGTAACTGATATAGGGAAGCAACTGACGCAGTTACCTTTGCAGCGTTCGAGTCAGCATGACCCTTGAGAGAGTCAAAAAAGACCTTGGAGTATTGAATGAGTTTTTTAATATCCGTTGTGGCTCGTTTGCATAGAGAAGTAGAGTCATCTACAGCAGTCGTGGATTTATCAATGGATTCATTATATTGGTGTAGGGCTGTATCCATGAAGGCTTTCAGAACAACATCAATATTGTACTTCTTCGTGGAATCGATCAGCGTGTCAAGCTTTTCATGAACACTGTCGAGTTGTTTCTTGGTCACCAGAGTGGCCTCATCGTCATCACTTGGAAGTCTGTACGGGCTAAAGTAAGTGGAATCAAATTTAAATTTAGCGCCTCCAAGAACAACACCAGACTCACTAGAAGCAGCTGGGTAAACAGGCTCAGGAGTGACTTTAGGAGGTTCTTTAGGCTTTGCCCCCACATCAGATGTGTTGACGTTAATTGAAGAATCAGTTGTGGTGGTAATGATGGGTATAGAGGTGATAGTTGCGTCGGTTGTTTGGGAAATAATAGGAGGTGGAAGAGGAGAAGTAGATATTAGGATGGTGCATACGGGTGGTGTTGGAGCAATAGTAGAAGTAGGTTGTGATGAAGTTGGGAGTGAAGAATCAACTAAAGTCTGAACTGTTGTCTTTGGTGGAGATGGAGGAGGTGTAGGAATAGATTTATTGACATTTTCCACCTGAGGTGGAGACTGAGGAGGTGTATTACCCCTAGGAGAACCTTCATGCTGTTCGACCTCTTCCTCTCTATCAGATAGTGCATTGTTCTGTTCTGAATGTGAAGGTGAAGGATTTTGTTTTCTACGAGCCATTTTCTTTACTTTCTTGGGAACAGAGGAATCACCTTTGTCAGCTTTCCTTTTGTTGGACATAGTGGGTTTGGAAGAAGTGGCTTCAGTATCTTCTTTCTCAAGATTCAATGTTCGCGGAGTCGTTGGTGGAAGCAAATTGTATTCAGAGATAAGTCGACTTTCCTGAGAAACAGACCGATACATGGTTTCCGGAATAGAACCATCATGTGAAAACTTGGTTGGATCAATGACGATTATCTTTTTGGTATGGAAAGAAGGGACAAAGGAGAGCAGAGAATCCTTCATGACTGGAACCTGGAGAGAGGTTATTGTCCTTTGAGCGACAATCATCCAAAAACGACCACATGAGATTTCAGAATGCTTGGTAGAGGAATTCAAACTCTGCACCAGCTGAGACCAGATTAAGGAAGCATAGTCTAAGTTGATTACATTGTAAAGGCCGTACATAATGGTCATGAAAGCCTTGTTTGAACCATCTGATCCGCCTACCCGTTCGGATAATCCCTTGTGAAGAAGACTGAGTAGCCCATTCCATTGATAGGGTTAAGAAGATTTCATGAATTTGGTGAAGGTGGTGAGCACCTCAGTGTAGCCCATCTCATAGAACATCAAGAACAGTTGAGTCGTGGTAATAAAGTCTGGGGAGATGACTGAGGCGTCTACTGCAAGCCCTAGTAGAGCGCAAAAGCGTCCTTTTGAAATAGAAGCCTTGGTAGTATGAATCTGAAAGAAGATTCTCTCTTTGTTCTTGTCATAAGTTGCAGTGGAATAAACTTGAGACAACAATGACATTGGAACAGATTCCACTTGTGTGATAGCGATCACAAGAGGGGAGTATTTGAGACATTCGAAGACTTGAAGCATGTACGAATCATACAATAACGGATTCATTTGAATGATCATATTCTGATTAGGTTTAATCACGAGTAAAGAAGATGAAGTTGTCTGACCTTGAAGAGATGATGAATCCGCCATTGTTGATGGGAAGAAGATGAATAGTAGAATTTTGTCTGTTATATCTGAGAGAGTGGTGAGGAAGGTAAGAAGGTGAAATAGTGTAACAAATCCTTTATATATGGTTACCAGGAGAGAGAAAAAGTATCTTTTTGTAATGATGATTCGATCTCTAAAAAAGCTCCTGGAAAGTAGGGATTTGACAGCTTGGTTTCCCTAGATAGACGTCATCAGGCGTGGTATTGGGAGCCGTTTCAAATTCAAGCGCTCAGTTTTGAACTTATCCATAAACACGTTTCAACTTCTTATCTGATCAACTACCCCATCCCTTTATTCACTCGCATCACAGAATACGACGATTGTTTCCTTAAAACGGTGAAATCCAAACCAATTCGTAAGCATTACGTATAAGAATGTTGGAAAATCATGAAGATTTTAGTGCATTAGGGTGCCAAAGAAAAAGAAATAAAACAATATGTGTATAGGATGTGAGTGATGTCAAATAAGACATGAAGTAATTGATCCTGGGCACGAATCTCTACCTTCAAGGTCAAGAGAGACCTGAAGTGCTTGTTTGGTTTCCCGTTAGAATACGATCAAATGTATGTTAAGAAACATTGAAAGGCATCTTTTCATACATAGGCTCTAGTGGGTGGCTAAAATTCAACCGAACTTTGATACTTAACATAAGACCGAAAATTGGCCGAAGTACTTGTGAGACCGATGTGGTCTGTTGAACAAGTAGGTTAGATAAATTATGAGGTGACAGTAAGTGGGATAGCAATCTCAAAAACAAAAACTAAACTGGATCTTTTGGGAAGAAATGCCTTGGTTGTAGACAATTTCATCAAGATCACTAAAAAAGAATGAGACTTCTTTAGGTAACAAGTTAAAGCTTGAATGTTAAAATTCACCATCAATTCTGTATAGGTGTTGGATTTTGGGTTTCACTTAGCACGTGGTGTACGCATCTAATATCATAAACACATATATATTGTGTAACCGTAAACCTCAGTGGTTATTTCTGAGAGTCTCAACGGTTACGTTAATGAAATGATATTTGATGGAGAATGTTTAGAGAAGGGGGTGAAAGAACCGAAACTACCACTGCTATATAAAAGTGACAAAGCAGAAAACTCCTAACTCATTTGAGAGGAGAAAGGTAGCTCAGAACTGGAGTGAGTTTAGCAGCCTGATTGGGAAGAAACGATAGGTATAATCGGTTCATTAAGGCTTCACTCATAGTCATCGAGGCTTCAGTCTACATGCAGCAACATGCTTCTAGGGACGCTTAATTAGTTTAAGAGAAGAATTTCATACCTGCCCTAGCTTCAAATTATGTAGCCATGAAACACGCGATACCTAGAGAATGTACATAAACAAGTAAACAAGACACAAAACAAAAAAAAAACTCTTTGAAATATAAAAAAATATGTTTTTGGATTTTTGATTTTTCTTTTAAAAAAATTTAAAAACAGAAAAATAAATAAGAAAGTCTTAAAAAAAACAGACAAAATAAATAAGAGAACGATTACAAAGTGTACAACCGAAAACAAACCTTTAAAGAAATGAGGCGAAATAAGCCAAGCGATCGGTTCATTTCTGTTCCTTAAAATTCCGGAGCCGAAATAGACCGAGCGATCGGTTCATTTCGATTCCCAAAAATTTTGGAGCAGAAATAGACCGAGTGTTTGGTTCATTTCAGTTCCTGAAAAATCCGGAACCGAAATAGACCGAGCGTTCACTCTATTTCGCTTGTCTTAATTTTTAGAAAGAGGTTTGAGGATTTGGTACAGACTCTGCTTCCATCATTCCCAACCCTTGTAAAATTTTTTTGAAGCTTGCTTCAGGTAAGGCTTTAGTGAAGATGTCTGCAAGTTGATCTGAACATCGAACAAAATATACCTCTACGTTTTCATCTTCAACATGGTCCTTGATGAAATGATATCTCAGTGCAATATGTTTAGTCTTTGAGTGTTGCACCGGATTATGACATATTCTTATTGCACTCTCGGAATCACAATAAAGAGGGATCTTCTTCATACTTAGTCCATAGTCTCTTAATTGGCTTTGAATCCAGATTACTTGTGAGGTACACGAAGCAGCATCTATGTATTCTACTTCGGCTGTTAATTGAGACACACAGGTTTGCTTCTTGGATTGCCAGCTAACTAGTTTACCATCAAGGAACTGACATCCTCCAGTTGTGCTCTTTCTGTCCAGACCGCATCCACCCAAATCAACATCAAAAAAGGCTTGAACAAAGAACCCTGATTTTTCTGGATACCAGAGACCGAGCGACGAGGTTTACTTCAAATAGTGAAAAATATTCTTCACTGCCACCATGTGAGGTTCTCTTGGATTAGCTTGAAACCTGGCACAATAATAGACAGAAAACATGATATCTGGTCGACTAGCAATTAAATACATGAGAAATCCTATCATTTGACGATAAAGAGTCATGTCAACAGTAGGCTTTTCCAGAGATGATGTTAACTTAGTGCCAAACGCCATGGGAACCTTCACCTTTGAGTCTCCCTTCATACCAAATTTTTCCAAAAGGTTCTTCGTGTAGGCCTCCTGGTTAATAAAAATGCCTTCTGGTCCCTGTCTTATATTTAACCCAAGAAAAAAGTTAATTGGACCCATTGCGCTTATTTTAGTCTCCATCAACTTCCTGAATTCAGCAGTTAAGCTAGGATTCGTGGAGCCGAAGATGATATCATCGACATAAATCTGAACAATCATAAGATGTTCGCCTTCTTTCTTGCGAAAGAAGGTTGGGTCAACCGAACCTTGCTTAAATTTTGACATTTTAAGAAAGCGAGTTAATGTTTCATACCAGGCCCTTGGTGCTTGCTTCAGTCCGTACACAACTTTATCCAATACATAAGAATGATCAGGATATTTCTCATTCATGAACCCTGGTGGTTTTTCCACATACACTGTTTCTTCTACTTCTCCATTAAGAAAGGCTCATTTCACATCCATTTGAAAAACTTTGAAGTTTTTATGAGCAGCATATGCTAGAAATATTCGAACCGATTCCAATCTGGCTACAGGGGCGAAGGTCTCCTCATAGTCTATTCCTTCTTCTTGGCAATATCCCTTTACCACCAGCCGAGCCTTATTCCTAATAACATTTCCTTCTTTATCCTTCTTGTTCCTAAAGACCCACTTCAATCCAACGACAGAAGCATCCTTTGGTGTGGGAATTAATCTCCAAACTCGATTGCGTTCAAACTCATGGAGTTCATCTTGCATCGCCTATACCCAATCAGCATGATCAAGTGTCGTGTTGAGTATCTTTGGTTTGATTTTAGAGACAAACAAAATAAACATACAAAATTCAACGTGAGAGAATAGTGCAGTTTGCTTCGCTTTCAATTGAGACCGTGTGAGAACCTGTTTAGCTGGTTCACCCATTATCTGTGTTTTGGGATGATCCTTAGTCCACTTTGTTAGAAGAAGGTAGTTCGGGTCATAGACAGGATCCAACTCTGCATTTACCTATTCTTTGAATTCTGATCGATCATCTTCGTCATTTGAATTTTCATTCTCCCCCTGAAATAGCGAAGTGTGTTCCTTGTCATGTTCAGGATCCTCCCCCTCGGTTGGAACTGGATTCTCCTCCTCGATTGAAGGTGGGTTATCCTCCTCGGTCGGAGTTGCATGAGACACAGAAGAACCCTCCCCTCAAATGTTGACCTATTATTTGGAGGGTTAATAGAGGGTCGATCATCCGTTAGTTCTGAAGGAACTTTTGCCATATCTTTCGCAGCCTCTTGATCGTTTTCAGACGGTCGATTTTGTTTTCTGCTGCATTCGCCTCTGAGTGTATAGCTTTTTCTGGTTCATCAAATAGCCTCATAAATTCTTCAAAGAAATTGGAAATAGGAACCGAGACTTGTCCTGTTTCAGGAAATATTTCCCCCATGACACTTTCGCTTGCTAGAGCTTTCTTTATGTAGATGTCATCAAAGGTTACGTAATAGGTTTCTTCAATACGTTTGGAGTGTTTATTCAAAACCCTATAAGCCTTTGAAGTGAATGAATAACCCAGAAAGATTCCCTCATCCGCTTTAACATCGAACTTGTTTCGGTTCTCTTTAGAGTTAAAAATGAAGCATCTGGAACCTAACACGTGAAAGAACCTGACATTGGGCTTTCGGTTGTTTAGAATCTCATATGGAGTGAGTGAAAATCGCTTGTTAAATAAGGATCTGTTTTGAGTATAACAAGCAGTAGCGACAACATCAGCCCATAAGTATAATGGGAGAGAAGCGAAGCTTAGCATGGTTTTGGCTGCTTCACATAAGGAACGGTTCCGTCTTTCAACGATTCCATTTTGTTGTAGAGTATAGGGAGCAGAGAATCTATCAGATATTCCCTTGTCAGCCAGAAAGTCTTCAAACTCTTTATTCTTGAATTCAAGCCCATTGTCGCTTCTGATGTTCCTTACCACCTTTCGCAACTACAGTTCCACTTGCTTGATAAACATCTTTAGCTTGGGAGTCACTTCTGATTTCTGTTTAAGAAAGTAAACCCAGGTGAAACGTGAGAAATCATCTACAATGACAAGTATGAACTTACTACCATTGATGCTTTCGATAGCCGAAGGTCCACGTAAATCAATATGCAGAAGTTCAAGAGCTTCAATGATTTTTGTATTGATACGTGTAGGATGGCTCTTTCTGCTTTGTTTGCCCTGCTCACAAGCTGCACATAGGTGTTCCTTGTCAAATTTGAGAAGAGGGAGGCCTTGAACATGATCACCAAGCACTAACTTATTTATGCCTTTGAAGTTTAGGTGCGATAGTCGTCGGTGCCATAACCAGCTTTCATCAGAATTAGCTTTGGACACTAGACAAATTGCCAGTTGTCCTTTAATTGGACTGAGGTTTAGGGGGTACATTTCTCCCTTCCGTTCAGATTTTACAAAGACTCTTTTGGATTGTTTTTCGATAATCTCTGATCCTTCATCATCGAATGAGACTTTCAGCTCGGTACCCACAACCAATTGCGATACACTAATAAGGTTGTGCTGGAATCCTTCCACGTACGCCACTTTTCGAATTGTAAACTCTCCATTGGTTATCATCCCATATCCCTTGATTTTTCCATAAGAGTTGTTGCCATACTTCACACATCCTCCATCCTTAAGGGACCGAAACTCTCTTAGCTCTTCCTTTCTTCATGTCATGTGACGTAAGCAACCACTGTGTATGTACCATTTATCATCGAACTGCTCGTCACTTATAACCTGCAAATTTAAGCAGATTTAGGAACCCAAAATCTCTTGGGCCATGGTGAGTTTTTCACAGAAAAACGAACAGTAGCAAAAACATCGACAAGATAAGTTCTTTTTATTAGAATCGTTTCATCTTTTCTTTTGATGGTGTACACTTTTATTTTATTTTTATCTTGTTTAAATTGAAATGTACCAGAAGGTGTTTTGTCAGTTGGAATATTCTTTTGATTTCTAGGGTTAGCTTTCTTTTTATTATTATTATTGACTTATGTATTAGAATCAAGCTTTACCTTCCATTTAACATCCTTTGGCGAGTAAGGTTTCTGTTGTGAAGAACCGGAACTTGAGCTTCGGTTCTCACTTTTGGTGTCGGGACCAAACCATGATGTTCGGTTCTGAACTCTGTTGTTGAAACCGAAATTGGATGTTCGGTTTTGTCCTTTGGAGTCCAAACAGAAACTGGATGTTTGGTTTTGGGCTCCAGAATAGTAAGAGCTGGGACTGGAATTTTCTTTAGCATCTGCTTCTCTCTTTGAGGGAACATGGTTAGGGTTTTGAGATTGCCATAATTGTTTTTGCTCATTCAGATTTTTCATGTATCTCCGGTTTCTTTCCCGTTTTTGTTCAGCCAACTGTTGTTTGGATTTATGGATGTTGAAGCTTGACTTCGACTTCTCCTTTTGAGCTTCTGTTGTCTTGGAAGATACATTCGAAGCTTTCTTTGATTCTTCTGGTATTATCTTGGTTCCACTTGTGCTTGGTTTGTCAAAACTTGAGGGTTTGTTGATTGGTTCAGCAATATATCTACCTTTTACCCTCCATGAGGTTCGCTCTGATAGACTGACGGTCTCGTCTGCATTGTCAATAGGAGCGGAAAAGAAATGATTATCACATCCTTCAGCATTGTCTTTGTTAACTAGGATTTTTAGTTCAACTGTTTGCTTTCCAATGACCCCTGTTACAATATAAATCTGATTTGGCACGGTTTGAACTTTCTGTTAAACCACTGCCTTTTCTTTGAGTTTCTTATACTTGTCCTTTGACAGACGTGCATATTCAACCGAATTTTCGGATATAAGGGGTTTCTCAGTTTCACTTTTCAAAAACTCAGAGCAATCAACTACATCTTCCACCAAGATTTCACTCATCTCACTCTCCTCATTAAATTTAGACGTACTCTCTATATTAATTTTATGTTCGGTCATTAATTTGGCATTTGAGGATTCAAATGATTGTAAGGTTTCTTTCTTAATTTTCAACTTATCATTTTCATCTAAGATCCTTTTAAGCATGCATTTGTGTTCCTTTGAGTCAATGAAAGATTCAATTTTTTCCAGACCGACTTTATAGGCGACAGAAGTCTCTTCTGAGGACATTATGGATTCACATTCAGCAATGACCTCATCCTCCATAAGCTCAAGGAAGGGTAATATCATCTTATGAATCTTTTTCCTATTTCACAATCGAAATGCAATTGAGTAATATTTGTATATAAACGTTTGGCAATTAAGCAAAAAATGTTTCTTTGTTTTAAAAACATCAAATTGTCTCTCTGTAAATAGATAATCTCGTCCCTAGCCCTAATTAACTCCATATCCTTCAGCTCAATCCACATGCGTCTCTCCTCACTCTTCGTTGACTCCCTGCTGAGTTGGTCAGTTAGGTTAGATAAGCGAGTTTGCATGAGACTACTACTT
Source organism: Lactuca sativa (assembly GCF_002870075.4). Lineage (NCBI taxonomy): Eukaryota > Viridiplantae > Streptophyta > Magnoliopsida > Asterales > Asteraceae > Lactuca > Lactuca sativa. Next base: position 147,903,389 of record NC_056630.2, on the reverse strand, counting down.
AGATTAGTGAATTTAAATTTAAGCTCGTTTAATTCTTCTTCACAATTTGTGATGGGAAATTTAAAAGATTCGAGGATGGATTGTACCTTTTTGATCAATCGATCGCAGTCGTTAATCCTTTCACTCATAGGCTTTGCTGCAAAACACTTGTCCTCCTTCAAGTTCGGCTCCTTACTCTCGTCTTCTGTTGGTACTCCTGTTGTTAGCATCAAGCACTTCCCAGCCAAACTGTTGACTTCCTCTCTAGCCACATATGCTCTGCCATGTGAAGGCTTCCTCACTTCTTCATCCTCAGAGTCTGTTGACCAGACTTCAACGCCTCCAAGTTCATCATCGACCACATTCTCCTGCACAATCAAGACGTTCATAGAGTTGTTAGTTGTCTTCCTTTTCTTTAGCTCTTCCAGCTTTCGTGTATGATAAGCCTCATCATCTTCACCATCCTTTTTCTCAGCCATTTTTCATGACATGCAATCTTTGGCAAAGTGGTTTTTGTCGTGACAGTAATTGCAATCGTATCCAGAATCTCCTACTACCTTGCTTTCTTTCTTATCATCATCCTTTTGGGAGACGTTCTTTGATTCTTCTTTCACCTTCTCAAAGCTGTAACTCGCTTTCTAGTTTCGGTTCTTGTTGGTAGGGAATTTCCTTCTTGCAAACCTCTTAGGGTTGGAGATCATTATTGCATATTCTTCTCCTGTAAGTTCACACTTAGACAAATTTGAGTCATCTTCTTCTTCTGTCACATTCTTCCCTTTGGAAATGAGGGCTAAAGAGCCCATGCCAGATACGATCTTCGGTTCTTTTGTTATTGTGCTTTCATGGGATTTTAAGATGCCCATTAGTTTTTCCAGCGAGTAAGATTTGAATTGTTCATGAGCCTTTACAGTTGAGACCACTGCCATCCACTCAGGTCTCAGGCCATTCATAAACGTGACTTTCTGTTCAATCTCCTTTCTTTCAATACCATGCTTCATCATCTTGATGAGCAGATGATTGTAGCAATCAAACTTCTGAGAAGAGTCTCCTCAGGTTTCTGAGCAAAAGCACCAAACTTAGAGAGCAACAAGGTTTGGATTGAGTGCTCCAGATCTCCGTCGGTCGAATACAGTTCTTTCAGCCTGTCCCATATCTCTTTCGCAGTAGTGCATGAACTAACCAGACGGAAGGTATTGGCTTGAAGAGCAAATCTGATTATCCTTAAAGCTTTGAGATTGCACAGCTGCTTTTCTTTTTCATCTTGTGGAATCTTTTCTACATCCACCAAAAAGCTGATTATACTCCTTTTGAGTCTTCACTGTCCTACTAGTTCCAGCATGAACGAACGGACCGATTGTGATAGCTTCCTAGATGAGATAACCATTATCTTCAGATCCAACCACATAATCTTCAAAGTGATGCGCCCATACTTCATAGTCTTGAGTGTAAATAATGGGAACTCTTGTGGATGATCCAATGCTATTCGAGATTTTGATGGGATTGGTTTGAGAGTCTTCGTGTGACATGATGAACTTGTGCTCTGGATCTGCTAGAATCAGACTTCTAAACTAGAGATTAGGGTTTTATCAAACACTTGAGTTACCGTCAACAGGCAGAAGACGACCTTTATATATTTAATAAAAGCGGAAACCCTAATGAATTCTTCACACAGAAGGAATGCGTATAAGTAACATAGTCTCCTACTTTGATACAATTGTTGGAATAAAATTCCTTAATGATCGAAAGATTCAAGCAGAAAAGTAATAAAGAACACAAGAATGATTTAAACGATGTTGAATGATTAAACTTTAACACCCCAGAAGAGCTCGATGAAGAACTTCGACTGTAGAGGTGTTTAGGGTTACAATGCAATCAATGATAATAAAAAAACTTACATAACTAAGGCATACATGCATGCACTATTTATAGCATAACCCTAATCTATAATCACGGATGGACAGGCCGAATCAGGACATACAAAAGAATGGCCCATGACGCAACACATAATACCCAACACTCATACTTTTCATATAACACTTAGGTAGTTGGTACTTAAATGTTAATCTAATATTTGTAAATGGCTTGCAAATATTTATTGAAGAGTAACCAAGTTGGGCACAATCAAGGTGGAACTACACTCTAGGAGTTTAGTTTATTATTTATGCTTAGAACATAAATTACTTGTAATATAAAACAATATTTGTTTTGGAACAATGTATGTTTTAATTTAGCATGTCTAAATTTATGTCTCAGTTATTTTATTCAAATGTTTGATCATTTACTTAATCATTTTTCATAACGATAATATTCGTATTCTGAAATGATTAACTTCTATTTATGAGACTAGATCTCTTAATAGAATTATAAAGTAAATATCAACATTTTTATAAATAAAATTAGGTTCTATATGCAAGCACTTTTTGACTTAAACTTGTTTTAAATCAAACTCATTTTTGATACTGTTATCTTTATTATATAAATGACATTCACATATTCTAACTTCAAGAAAAGGATCCTTGAAGGAAAATAATGTAGTTTATTTGACATATGTGAACCTTATTTATATGTAAAGGATTCCTAATGATATTTTTACTAAAGTGTAGAGAAAATAATTAAGGAACTATACACTTTGATGTATGACTTCTTTTTTAATGAATGTCTGAGATTAAGCACAAGATACCAAATAAACTTTATTAACAACTATAGTAGTTTTAATTATATTTTACGTGGTAAAGCATAATTGTTAAATCTTTGTTGAAGATTTTAAAAGTTGAAATGCAAACCGGTAAGAACCATCTAAGGCCTTAATGATAATAAAGGATGAATTAAATCTTACTTGGTATGATTTACTTTCTAATCAGTAGAGATATCCTCATTTAATCTTTTTGGGATAATACTTCAATCACTATTAATTGTATCTTGAATACAAATACCAACCAATAAGTAGATTAAACACTTTATAAGATTTAGTATGGAAAGGTTCCATCCTCATCTTACTAAATGTTTTATGGATTTGAGGCCGATGTTAGACTAAAGCCTCTAAACCTAAAATCTACTAAATACATATTTGTATAATACTCTAAATGTGGATTAGATTATTATATACAAAACCACCAAGAATAGGTTCTCTTATTCTTATGAAAGCTATGTTATTAGAAAGCAAGCTTCAAATAGCAAAGAAAGTGGCAGGTACATGGAACTTGAAGTAGCTCAAGAACCATAACTTTATGTTGTAATAGTTGGCACTAGTTTTAACAAGGACTGTTGAAATTGAATAATAGCTATTCACAAACACAAATTGTTCGCAACAATGGCAGAATTTATCTATGACTCGAGAAATGTGGAATCTCTCATTAATGAGATTTTATTGATGGTTGCTCGAAAATCCATCAAATAACAAGATGTATGTCAGATCTCGAATCTGATAAATAACTTAGAGTCATGAACATGAGATGTAATCCATATATGAGAATCAAGTACGGGCTTGATTAAAATTTATCCTTATAGCAAGCCTAGAAGGAGTAAATGATTCTTCTAGAAATAATAAATTACATGGATAACCATACACATTTATAGCAAGACTTGTAGTAAAAGGATTTTCTCATACTCATGTCATTGACTATGATCCTCAACATACTCATGAAATTAACTATGATCAAGCCTTTTTCATAGGTAGCTATGATTAGATCAACAAGGATATTATTTGCTATAAATTCATATTCTTAATACGAGATATAGTAAATAGATTTCAAAAAGGACCGTTTTTCTTAATAGATTTTTACTAGAAGATATCTATATAGATTAACCTGGAGGTTTTGTTAATCCAAATTATTCTAAACAAATTGTGTAGAGCTTGAGATCCACTTGTGGATATAAAGCAAACATCTAAATATTATAATCATCATTTTATGTAAAACCACATGTTGTATTTTTATATCAAAAGGATAGAACATGTGTGTTTACTAAGAACTAGTGGGAGCATAGTGAAATTCCTAATCTTGTATGAATAAGACATACTTAATAATTTGAAATCACATTCTGACTAAGCAAGGTCGTTTTCACCTTGACTCGGAAAGTGTTTCTAAAATGAAAGACTTAGGATGGAGAATATACATTCTTGGAATGTAAAATCTATAAGGGATAGATAAAATGATTGTTAAAGGTTTCATGTCCTTATACATATATTGGCAATATCTTGAAAGGGATCAAGACACAAGATTCTTTTGGAGAATTCTTGGCATTGTCATATGGCACCATTTTGAGATAACCTCAAAAGTACATAGCTTATAGGTTTGAACTAGATGAAATGATTTATATTTTATTTGCTTGGCAAATGAATTCATCATTTACGCCATATTATACATAGGACATGGTATTTGATCATGCTGTAAGCATGTTATAGGATACTAATTGAGTACATGGTTAGGTCACTGGATGACTAAGAGTACTTTAGAAGAACTAAGAGACTGTATATATGAGACAATCAATTTAGAAAGGATCTTTGTGGAAAGAGCTACATAAGATGTTAATTTCTAAATAGATATAAATAATTATGAATTATAATTGGATTTTGACATCATTATGGAATGATGGGTAAGTTTTGTTGGAATGAGTTCCAAGCAAAAAATAATGACACAATCTAATACAAAATAAAAACACACTACTTTAGAAGTTGAATTCAAATATGATTGGATGAATAGGATCATGGAAAAATTGTTAGTCCCTAATTTATGGATCCAATTCAGTAATCAATGAAGTTAATTGCAATCAAAATAAAGTGTAGGAGTAGAAAGAAGATAATATCAATCATGCACAAATCTATTACGAATAAATGTCAAGTACACCTTGAGAAAGTACAATCACTGCAGTGTTCGGCCAAAAAGTACAATCTGACACAAATCAGTTACTATAAATAGTACCCCCACCAGCACATAAGCGTACAGCTATACACGTGTGTGCGGCCGCACACATACAAGTTCAATACACAACACTGCTATACAACCATTGACACCCTGATTAGATCTATATAAAATTTATGCCTAGCTCAAACCACCAAATTATGGACCTTCAATCTCCTCCTTGGTTTGAGACTAGCATAGTCGTGAACTTCATTCGTTTGGCTTCTCGGCTGGCTTCTCATACAACTTTAGATCCGATCTTCCCATCGAGCCCATCCACATTCTTCCATTGATGATTGTAGCCACCATTGCATTAAATTCTTTAGCAGCAGCTTCCATGACGTCTTTTCTGCAAATGATTTGATGACGAGCCAGAGTCCGGATATCCCTCCCTCTGAATCGAAGTAGATCTTTGGCACTTATCAATCTCAGAACTTGTTTTCAATCCCTGAATTTAATAGCAGCAGTTGCAGTTTCTTCATCATAGGCCCAAAATTCCATATTATCAAGATATCCCTCATGAAAGTGTTGAGGGATAGGAATTTCCTTTTGTTGCTTAGTTGTAGGCCAGAGTATGATATTCATGGGTTCGCCTGATTCCGGATCAAGAATTTCTTTGTCTTTTCTATACAAAGCTCTTGAAGTCTTCATTGATGGAAAATTTTCTCTGACTTGTCTGTCAAGAAACCTTTTGAAGTTAGAGGCACTGGGATCTTCAGAGGGATTATGGAATGGGGACCTAGATAATTCGGCTAGATCAGTTTTGCTCCAAGAGTTGAAATTGTGGATGCTTTTGTAACACTCAGATACTCCTGAGTTTCGCTTTACAAACCACAAATTCGTCTCTGGATCAAAGGCCCACATTCAGATTCCGAACATGTCTCCATACTCGTCACCGAACTTTCTTTTCTTCAAATCTGTTACGGTCAAAACAGGGTCTTTTGCCTTGTGATTTTCATTAGAGTTTTTCATGAATAAAAGGCCTTCGCTTTGATTGCCAGTTACGATTCTTTTTCCCTGTTTGATTGTGATTCTAGATCTGCTTCCTTCTGGTTCTTTTTCAAACCTGTTGACAATGGTGGTTGTTCTTGGAGCAGGTGGGTTGACAGGAAGATCATCAGTTGCAGAATGTGATTGAACTGTGGGAGGATCAACTATTCCATGTGGCTGTTGGAAGAGGGCTTTGACTCTTTCACCGATTGCATCGTACAAAACATTCTTGAGATTGAAATAATTGGCAGATACGGATCCAAGACTCGTTTGCAAATCTTTAATTTGTTTGGTCTTTTCTTCATCCTTCGCCCTGAGCTCAAAAATGTTTGCAGTGAGCTGATCCATCTGAATTGACTTTTCGATGAGCTCTTGATGGAGAATCCCAATCTCCTCTCGAAGATCAGGCGAAGAGGATTTGTCATCACCTGTCCGTCCCTCCCTAAAGGATATTCCTTTCCCGTGTGAGGTGGTTGGACTAGATTGTGCCAGGTGTTTTACCAATCTAATAGAAGCTTCTTCTAATGAAGGTCGAGTGGGAGAATATTCTGGAATGGATGAGGATCCACCAGTCTCAAACATGGTACTCGGACCTTCATCCGATTGTTTTGGAGGAGAGTGAACAGTGGTAGCAGTGACTGTTGAAAGAACTTGAGGTGCACTTCTTACAGCGGGTACCTCCAGACTTGTAAGTGATTGGCTTGGTTTCATGGAAGTCTGAGAAGTCTGAGGTTGAGTTGAGTCAGGAATGACTGGAGCAGAAGTTGAGATAGATGACACAGAGGGAGGAATCTCTGATGTCACATCTCCTTGGCTTGATGCGACCTCCAAGGGCTTTGAAGAAGAGAGCAGAATCTTGAGAACATTTCCTTCATCTCTAGTCTTGGTTGCTGAAGAAGCAACTTCATCGACTTTATTAACACGGCTGCTGGGAATTCCAGGAAAAGAACCAAAATTTTCATCGCCAAGATCAAATTCTATGTTTGTTGGAATGTCGTCATTGATCCCCGTAAAGTCAATTTCTTTTAAAAACTCTACATCATCATAAAGATCATCTTCATCATCCTCTCGAGTAGATTTCGATTCATTTGCTTTCTGAAAATCATGCTCATCAGCCACACAAGCTGTGGGAGAATCATGAATCTCCTCCACTTCTGGCTCGGAGGTAGAATGAAAAATATCTTCATTTTCCATCGGAATGGACTGCTCTTCTGATTCATCTCTATCATTATCTTCAAAAATTCCAAATTTTATCAATGGAAATTTTCCTTCAAACACAAATTTCCGGCCTCTCTTTTGTTTCATTAGTCCCAAAGCACTTGGACCAATGGATTTGAAATCCAAGGTATCATTTCCTTTCTGCAGCTCGGGGTGAGTCACATTAAGGATGATTTGAAAAAATCTTGGATACATTAAGAATTTGTCCCTTTTTCTCCCTTCAAGGTTTAGAATCATTTCATTCATTATGAATTTTAAGAAATTGAACTCAAATCCTGCAGCCAATGCTGCAATTGCACCAATGTTGGCCAGGGAGATCTCGTTTGCTCCTGATCTCCTGCCGGAAATACCGCTCACAAACACATGAGCCAGATACTTCCAATACGGAGGAAGCAACTTCTTGATTGTAGGGGGAAAGGTTCCCTCGTATCCCATGTGCTCTAAGACATCTAGAGTTTGATGAATGTCAATTTCCATGGTGTACTCAGATCTATCTTCTATTTGGAGAGATTCTCTAATGATGCTCTCTGTTACTTGAATTTTCTTGTCTTCGATTGACGCTTCAACGAACTTTTCACCCTGATCATTCTTCTTCACAACAACACTCCTCCAGAAATCCTTAATCAGATTCTGGTAGATAGCAGGGCATGTAGTTAGAGCATGGACCAAGCAGGATTTCTTCAAACCATCCACAATGAATTTCAAGTCTTTGTGAGCTGCAGGAGTGTCATCGAGAAAAATTGCGGAGTTGTGGACTTTAGCAAATTCCATGTCTCCCATCTTAATCTGAAAATAAACGCACAAAATCATTATGGCAAAATTATTAAAAATGGTGCAACCGCACATAAAAGTGCACACAGCCGCACACATGTAAGTGTGCAGCTGCAGCCGCACACACCCAACCGCTCACATATCATGCAGCCACACACGCCCGTGTGCGGCCGTACATACCGTGTGCGGTCGCACTTGGACACGAATAGATTATATTTTGATTCAACAACAAAGAATGGATGATTTTCACAATTAATTTTAAAATGTTGAGCCATGTTCATGAGACTTACCAGATAATGGCTTCGATTTCACGGAAAACAGTGGAATATTCAAGAATTTTTAGAGAGAAGGTAAAAAAAATGTGTGCGGTTGAGAGAAACGCGTGTGGGAATAGTGCCGGTAGCATTCTCACCGCACACACCATATATATACTCAAAATATTTTCATTTCCTCCCCCTCACCTTTTTAATAAATAAAATCGAGGCCCCATACTCACCATTTTTCAAAAACAAACCATTTTGAGGATTTAAGAGACTAAATTTATTATTCCTAAGGATTTAAAATTAAAAACTAAAAGAAAACTTATTAACTAAGATAAAAATAAAAATTAAAAAATAAAAATAAAAATAGAATAGACTAGAATAAAATTGGAAATACTATTAACGACAAGGAATTAAAATTTAATTTTTAATCCTATATAAATTGTTTTAACCTATTGAGATTAGGGATCAAAGTTTTTAGACAGCCTTTATCCGCTTGTTGGTACCTTCTATCTTCACGTCTTTGTCTGGTCGATCGCCGGTATTGTTCTCCACTTAAACACGAAAAATTGTAACAAAATTAGGACATACTATAAGTGACAAGACAATGTGATCCTGAGTTCCTAGATATTGTATCTGATCCTAAGTTCCTAGATACTATATCTTAAGGACCATTCAGCTGACGACGACTAGGGATATTGTTGTCCACCTAAATTGAGCAGCGAGATCTATAGACAATCTTTGAGTGTTCAAATTTTAATTGTACTGGAACATGTTTCCCGCTTCCTGATATGCCCCAGTAATCAAGGTCTTCCAGAGTTCTCCTTACATCGGATGAGCAGACCATCATTAGGAGAGAAGATAGATTAAGAGTATTATTACTTATAGTTTTAGAGGGATTAAGAAGTATAAGGTTGCATATGCTATGTAATAGGTCGGATTATTAGTCACGCAAAGGAGACAGCATATGGCTAATAGATAAGAGGAATTTCATATATAATATGCAGAGAAATAGAGTTGGATATGTTACAGTCCAGGTCGGATCTCTTCCAATCACGCAGAGGAGGTAACATATGACTAACAGATAGAAAGAAAGAAAATGATTTTCTATAGTCCTAATTTATCGGAATTTACCAGTCACCCCATCAATACCGAAATTAACTACAGAATCCACACATCGAGGGAAAGTTAAACCACGGTTCCAGATACGGGTTCATTTAATGTGGCGAGTAGATTCCCATATATATCTCCCTGCTCAACCTATCCAAGCGTTGTATTTTCAGGCTAAACGGAACTATCTAGGTCAAGATTTATCAAGTCATTTGATTTCTTAAGTTCAACTCTACCTAGTCAAGTCTATTAAATTCTTCGTGCCTACCGACGCATCAAATCAGAGCATAGACCCTTCAACTTTGGGTACGTTACGCAGACTTAGATTGCCTGTTATCACTTGATAATATCACTTCCCAAAACACCTCCCTCAAGTACATTCCATAACCAACATAATTTCTTTTTGTTTTTCTGATTTTCTAATGTTTTTGGATATTCTAATTTTCTATGTTTTTGGATTTTCTAATTTTCTATGTTTTTGGATTTTCTAATTTTCTCCCTCTAAATTTGTGCATAAAAAAAATAAAAAGAGAAAAAAAATGCACAAATTTATCCTAAGTTAAACATAAAAATTAATCCTCAAAATGGATCATTTTTAGAAAATTAACCAGCACATCGAATCGAACTTTGTTAAACGGATTGGTGAACAGATCTGCTACATTATTATCAGAGCGGACCTGTTCTAGCTGAATGAGTGAACGCTCATAACATTCTCTGATAAAATGAATCTTGATGTCGATGTGCTTGGTTTTTGAGTGCTGGACCGGGTTTTTGGCAATTTGGATCGTAGCCTCATTATCACAGAAAAGAGGGGTTTCTTGAAAATTCAAACCGTAATCCAACAACTGATGTTGGATCCAAATGACTTGAGAACAACAAGAAGACTTAGCGACATACTCCGCTTCTGCTGTTGAGGTTGAAACGGTATGCTGCTTCTTACACTGCCATGAAACCAATCTATCGCCCAGAAATTGGCATCCTCCTGAAGTCGATTTTCTATCAAGCTCACACCCGCCATAGTGTTGGAATAGTATCTAAGGCTGCAACTATATTTGGCAAGTATTTGACCCGGTTGTGCAAGATCCTTTTGGGTTGCCTTCACCATAGAAACTTGACAGGATGATTTATAATGAGAGAAGAAATATTATTAATATATATTATGAGAATAATATAATGAATAATAATATTGTTATTTGATTAATATAAGTCATAAATTAATTAGGAATTAATTTGGTGACTTAAAGAGATTAATTAAATAAAAGGGTATAAACTGTCAATTGTATGATAGTTGTACTTTGGGCTATAATCCCTCATGGATAAGGGGTGGACGGTTTTCAGGTTTGGATAGGCCTAGAAATAGTCCAAGGCTTATCATAAGGAGATTGGATTGCTTAGGGCCTAAGTTATCCAATTAGGGTTTAAGGGTGAAACCCTAGGAGCCTTGCAAGTATAAATAGACCCTTAGGGCTAAGAAAATCGGCACCCTTGGTATTGGAGAAACCCTGGCCAACTTTTCTTACCCTCCCCTCTCTCTCTATTCATCCTCTTGCTAAGTTGGTGTTTGCAAGCCATTAGAGGAGTGACAATTGTGACTCTAAGCTCCAAGGACAAGAAGATTCAAGCAAGCAATTCAAGGTATTCTTTTAAATCTGTTTTCTTGTGTTATTATACTAGATCTATCATCAAATTCTTGGATACATTGCATGTTCAATTAGAGAAACCTAGATCCAAGCATTAGGGTTTGTATGTGCACATAGGAATGTTCATATGGCTAAAACCCATCAGTGGTATCAGAGCGTTGATTGGTTTCTATTGAATTGATGCATTGGTTGCTTGATTGATGGTTGCAAAATTCGAATTTTGTCCTTCTGCCTGATGAACTCGGCGAGTTCGATAGTGGACTCGACGAGTAGGCCTCAACTTGGCGATTCCATTGTGGTATTCGGCGAGTTCGAGCGTCAGAAGGAGCTAAGCTCGGGATTTCTTGATGTTTATCTTATGGAAACTTGCCTTTATCTTAATGGGTCAATATAAATCCGATTTTAACATATATTTGAGTATATCCTTGACCTAATTAAAGATATTTACCAATAAATTGAATACTAATTTCCTTATGTGATAATTGATTGATTATTTTAATTAAATTGGTAAATTGTTTTGCAAGAAATAATTAAATAAATCAAATATGGATAATTATGTGATTAAATGTTAATTTAGATTATTTGTTATTTGATCCCTTATGTTTTGAAAAGTTTAAAACTTGTCCTCAAGTTTTGAAATTTATGTTTTGTGATTACAAGTTTAATTTAGACAATTTAAATTTCAAACACTAGAATTTTACAAGTTTAAAATTCAACCCTATACTAATATAATATTACAAGATTAATATATATATATATATATATATATATATATATATATATATATACATATATATATATATATATATATATATATATATATATATATATATATATATATATATATATATATGTATAATTAAAATGCTAGTCTTACCGTTAGTAGGCCTTATTCACGAAGCCGGTTTATAAGGTGGGTATAAGGTTGTTGCCTATAAAATGGTGCTTAATGGGTGTACACTCTCACCCACCGCTTGCTTGATCGGTGGAGGGTTGTTAGCTGAACGGGTAGGATAGGGCAACTCTATCTCCTCATTAAAAGTATAATATTAAATACAAAGTAACTGCATGTTTTTCAAAATTCCCAATCCTAGTTACTTTAGGAAAAGTGAATTGATGCAATCCCATGAAATTACACTTTGCAACCTTGCTAAGAAGTTAGTGGAGCGTGTTTGGTTTACCGGCACACTAATTGGTTCTAAGCAAAGGTGGCAAAGGGTGATTCATTGTTTTTCATAGTTCGATGGAGCGTGTGTGGTTTACCGGCACATCGAATAGGTGATTGTTACAATGAAGGCACCGTGTAGATTCTCATGGTTATTCACACCCACTTTGTGATCATCGGTATCCCAGTCACAAACGAGAGGGGCATATTGAGATTTAAACATGCCATTGAAAGGTTCAGTGAATCTCATCAAAACCTAGGAATTCTCAATACATTTAGAACTTAATGTTAGGTTTCATGGTGGAGAATTAGTGAATCATCATTCACTTACCTTCAAATTGTTTGCATGTTGGATTACGACATCCCTTTTCTAATATGTAAATAATGTTGTTGGATCCTAGCCCTAATTTTTCTTATTGGGTGATAATTAGGGATTTTAAATTCTAATCAATCTTTGTCCTTTATATTTGTAGATGTCAAACGCGAACAACGCTGCTGCTAGATCGTTCACATTGATAAGCCTTTGCCAAAAGGTAACTTTTGATGGAACAAACTTTAGCAAATGGATAAGATACATTCGCACGATTGCTCGCTATAAGGACAAGGAGTATGTCCTCAACGAGAAGATCGAGAAGATCAACCCAGAAATCGCTACTCCGGCTGAAATGACTGCTTTTGAGACTCATGAACGTGATGCAATGAAGGTTCATTGCATCATGATAGCCACAATGAACGTCGAATTCCAAAAGTCCTATGAGGACGTGTATCTGTATGAAATGCACCAAGACTTGTTGGAGAGATACCACCAAAACGCGAGGCAGGAACGTTACGAGATCTTCACTAACATGATCTCCGCTAAAATCAAAATGGTGAATCTCTAACCGTACACTTGCAAAAGATGCAAAGGTATGTCGATCGTCTTCGCAAGTTGAATGTCGACTTTGGGGAAGACTTGGCTATCGACATGGTCCTTCACTCCTTGCCTCCGTGTTACAACCAATTTAGGATGACCTACCACATGAACAAAGAAGAGGTCACCCTAAGTAAGCTCCAAGGTCTCCTTAGGGTTGCTGAGAGCAACCTCAAGGACAAGTCTGTTGCACCCACTCCCAATCCACCCGCTGCTCTTGTTTTGGCCATTGGGCAGGGAAGAGGCAAGAAGAGGAAGGCTCTGTCTAAGAGCCACCACAAGGGAAAGTCCCGAGATGGTTCCTCTTCTAGTGGGACCAAAGTTGATCCTGCTAAGCCTAACCCTAACCCAAAGGAGGCAGAGTGCCACCATTGCCACAAAATAGGGCATTAGAAGAGAAGCTGCCCAGAATACCTGCAAGCCATCAGGGAAGGAAAGATCAAGCCGTCCTTCACAGGTATATACACAATTAAATCTAATGATTCATCTCATGCTATTTCTTGGGTCCTCGATATCGGGTGTGGTTACCACATTTGTTCTTAATTGCAGGGACTAAGAATAAATATGGATGTGGAGCATGGAAGAATAAATCTAATCGTGGGGAACAGAAGATCGTCGCATGTAACCAAGATTGGAGTGTATTCTTTAGTTCTTAGTAATGGATTATATTTAGATTTGAATAATTGTTGCTACTCGCTAGAAATGGCTAGAAACATCATTTCGTTTCATGGTTTGTTTAGACAAGGATTTAGATTTTCTTTTAATAATGAGAATGGTTCAATTTATGCTTATCTAAATGGTGTCTTATATTTTGAAGCAATGCCATGTAATGGAATTTATGAAACTGTTATGATTGTAGATAATCTAGGAAATGATGTTTTATGCATGGATTCTTCCAATAGTATGGATAGAGCATCCTTGTGGCATTGTCGTCTTGGACATGTCAACAAGAAGCGCATAGTCCAACTCCAAAAGGATGGAGTGTTGGAGTCATTCGACCTTAGGGAAGATGACACATGCGAGTCTTGTTTACTTGGAAAGATGACCAAGTCACCCTTCACTAGCACATGTGAAAGGGGTGAGGGTTTATTGGACCTCATACATACCGATGTATGTGGACCCTTTAGATCAACCACAAAGGATGGGAACCGCTTCTATGTGACTTTTACCGATGACTATAGTAGATATGGGTATATCTACTTAATCAAGCAAAAGTCAGAAACGTTTGAAAAGTTCAAATAGTTCAAGAATGAAGTGGAAAATCAATTGGGCAGGAAAATCAAGATGCTTCGATCCGATCGAGGAGGAGAGTACCTAAGTGTTGAATTCCACGACTATCTAAAAGAGTGTGGAATAGTTTCACAATTGACGCCACCTAGGACACCGTAGTTGAATGGTGTGGCAGAAAGGCGTAATCGAACCTTGTTAGACATGGTCCGCTCTATGATGAGTCGTGCTTCACTACCTATCTCATTCTGGGGGTATGCCTTAGAGACTGCCGCCCATATCCTTAACCGAGTCCCTACTAAGAAAGTTGCCAAAACAGCTCACGAGATGTGGACAGGGAAAGCTCCCTCGTTAGCACATATCAAGGTTTGGGGTTATGAGGCTTTCGTAAGACGAGATACTCACTACAAGCTCGAACCTCGTAGTGAGCGATGTATTTTCATCGGCTACCCGCAGAAATCCTTTCGATATCTCTTCTATAGACCGAAGGACAATGTTGTCTTCGTTGCGAGGAGAGGAGTTTTCCGAGAGCGAGAACTCATAAGCCAAGGAGACAGTGGGAGGCAAATCGAGCTTGAAGAGATTCAAGAATCGATTGATGAAGGAACCTCTACCGCTGGCACTCAACCCGAGGAGGAAACTCCGGTTGAACCGATTGACGGGTCCTTACCTCTTAGATGTTCCGAAAGAGTTAGATTTCAACCCCAAGTTTATGGTTTTCATATTACTATCGAAGGGGACACGTATATTAGTGATGGTACACTAATAAATCTAGATGAACCTAATAGCTATAAGGAAGCCATGGCAGGCCCGGAGTCTACAAAATGGAAAGAGGCAATGGACAGCGAGATCCAATCCATGTATGACAACCAAGTTTGGAATTTGGTTGATAATGTGCTCGGACGTAAGACCGTTGGGTGCAAATGGATCTTCAAGAAGAAGACCGACGTGGATGGAAACGTACACACATATAAGGCGTGATTGGTTGCGAAGGGCTTTACTCAAACTCCCGGAGTTGACTATGATGAGACCTTCTCACCAGTTGCAAAGATAAAGTCTATTAGAGTGATGCTAGCTATTACCACATTTCATGATTATGAGATTTGGTAAATGGATGTCAAGACTACTTTCCTTAATGGAAAGTTGGCAGAGGATGTTTACATGGCTCTTTCAGAGGGTTTTGTTGATCCGAAGCATCCAAATAGAGTGTGTAAGCTTGAGAAGTCCATTTATGGACTTAAGCAAGCGTCTCGCAGATGGAATCTTTGCTTCGATGAGAAAGTCAAAGAGTTTGGATTTGTACGAAGCGAAGATGAATCGTGTGTATATGTCAAAGCCAGTGGGAGTATAGTAAGTTTCCTCGTTCTGTATGTCAATGACATACTGCTCATAGGAAACGACATCCCGACAATGTAGGAGGCTAAGTCCTGGCTCGGGAAGTGCTTCGCTATGAAGGACGTCGAAGAGGCTTCCTATATTTTGGGAATAAGGATA
Source organism: Lactuca sativa (assembly GCF_002870075.4). Classification (NCBI taxonomy): domain Eukaryota; kingdom Viridiplantae; phylum Streptophyta; class Magnoliopsida; order Asterales; family Asteraceae; genus Lactuca; species Lactuca sativa. The sequence continues at coordinate 147,887,727 of NC_056630.2, read as the reverse complement.
GTGAGAGTGATAAGTTATTAATAAACTTAAAGATCGATTAGATCTTCTTAACAGGTAATGCGATGAATGCAAAAGCAGTAAATAACACAAGTATGGATCAATATGTGTCGAATGATTAGATCAAACAATCCTCAGCAGAGCTCGACTAAGAACTTCCGCTGTAGAGGATTTTAGGGTTACAAGAACGATAATAAACTTGCTGAATAATACTCTGATCGTTCTATTCTATCGTTTTTATCTAGGATGCATGCAAGCTCCTATATATATACTAAACCCTACTAAACTCACGGATGGACAGGCCCATACCAGAGATACAAAATGGACTAGCTAACGAGCCCAATAGACGCAATACGTAACACAAAACACGACCCAACAATCTCCCCCTTTGCGTCAAATTGGAGCGAGACTACTTCTTCTTCTTACTTGGGCCAGCAGCGGGAACTTTCTTTGTAGTATCAAACAGACGTGAGATTAGAGCGAGAATAGTCTGTCTGAACCGAATGTACCATTGAATCAAGTCATCAATGTACTTGACATCATCCGCTGTGTTCTGCTTGCATCTGTGGATGATCCCCAAAACGTGCTCCAAACAGGCAGTGGAATATAGATGTTTGTCAGCCAAGGCAAAGAGACATTTCTGTCCTTCGTTCCTGGTAAACATGACTGAATTCCTCCTTGAGTCAGTCTTCCCCATCTGCATTTGGTTGAGATCACTGGCAGAGCCAACAGGAGATATTGTGGGTTTCTTCTTAAATACGCTTGCAATCTCCTGATCCATCAATGCAACTTCCATGATGTAGCACACGAGCATCCTCTTGAAATGGTCGATGATCGGACCGTATTCAGCTTCGTTGGTGAGGAGGATGTTGTGCAACATAATCCAATCATGGGGATTAAGGTTGGGAAGATCTGCAAGGGAAATAGCATGTTCGGTTTTGGCAGATCCCCGAAGTACCTTGAACCGAATGTTGATGAAGTTACCTTCACTGTACGGCTTCAGCACCCGAACGTTGACAATTTTCTGAGCGCTCCAAGTCTGATGTTGGGGTTGAGCAGCCTTTAGATAGAAATTGATTAAATCCCGATCAACCTGTGGATGAGGATGAGGGATCTCTTCAACGTTGGAAAAGGCATGAAAGATAAAAGCCTTTCGGGTCAGTGGCATGTCGAATTGTGAGTCGACAGTGTTGGACCGATCTAAAGAGATCACAGGTTCCAGCCACAAGATACTCGGTGTGTCGATGGCTTCTTTAATCATCCTCTCAAGAGTCCAGGAAGGAAACAGAGTTTTCCTGCTCTCAAGAAGGTCGTGGGCTTCCTTCTGTTTACGTTCGGCTTCTTCAGCCTCTCTTGCCACACGAGCACTGATGTCAGCCTCATTGTGTCGAGTTTTACGCTTCAACAAGTCGGCGATTGTCTCATTATCTTCTTCTTCTTCTTCTTCTTCTTCTTCTTCTTCTTCTTCTTCTTCTTCTTCTTCTTATTCCTCAGCAATCTTTTTGCCTTTGTCTTTCACACCAGAACCGGAGGCTTAGCCTACTGGAGGAGGTTCGGTTGTGTGAGTTGCCGTTGAGGTAGGAGGTGGTTGAGACTTTGTTTCCTTCTCTCCCCCTTGTTTCGGAATGGACACGAAATCAAGGAGCCCTTCGATTTTACTGAGTAGGGCAAGGGCGGGAGCGAGCTTCTCTGCGAGGTCACGCCTCACAGTGTAGTTTAGAATCGGATCATGTGCTTCTAGGATGTTGGAGATGGCAGAGTGGACATCCGAAACACACGATTTTATCACCTCCCTTTCAGACCGAAGAGAATCAACCTCCTGTTGAGAGTGGGAGAGTTGAATACTCTTGACCTTCAGAGCAGTAGTCTTCCTGGCTAGAACATCCATGAGAGTGTTCTTGGCAACTAAATCTTCTTGAATCTTGGAGAGACGTTCTTCGATGGTAGTTCGGAAAGCTGAGTTGTCGTCAGAAATTGTTTGACGAAGAGAAGCGAAGGACTTCAACTCAGTTGCGATGGATGTTGCCAGCTGGTGGACAATGGGTTCCAGCGTAGTCTTGGCGGCATTAGCACTCTCCTGTAAAGACTTCAACAGGGAAGAGGCATCAGTGAATAGTTTATCGACGTTTTCGGTCGCTGCCTGACAGGCTTTGGTAGAGGCATCTATGGAGGTGGTTGCAGAAGCAAGGGAATCTTGTTGAGCTTTGGAGAAAGCATCAACAATTTTCTGAACAGCAGCTTCAGATAGGGATGACTGAGAAGTAGAAGAGGAGGCGATGAGCGAGTCAATTTTGTCATGGAGCTCCTAGAGATGCCTTTTGGTGACAGGAGCGTCGTCATCGTCATCGCTTTGAACTTGAAACGGGCTATAGTAGACCGAGTCAAAAGTCATATTCTCCCCACCAAGGAGAGGTTCTTCTCCATTTGATGCGTGACCAGGAGAAGGTGGTGGTGGTGAAGCTGGTGGTTCGGTAGTATGGGTAGGTTCGGGTTAGGTTGTTTGTTCGGGTGTAGGTGTAGGTTCGGGTGCTGGGGTGGTTTCGGGTGTGTCAGTATGAACCCCCGTATCAGATACGTTGGCTCTAACATCTGCAGTGGTTGTGGTGGTTGCGTTGGTGAATATTGGTGGAGGTATTGGGATGGAAGTGGGTGGTATTTGAGTAGTGGAAGTTATGGGGGGAATAGAAATAGGAATGGTTTTAGGTGGAGAGGAAATTGAAGAAGTAGAGACATGAACTTCAGGGGTTGGAGATCTGGGTGGAGTGTTGCCACGTGGAGAGTCATCAGAATCAGAACTCGCACCCTCAGATTCGCTCGAGGAGGAAGCGATAACCAGCTTTCGCCTCGGTTGAGGTTTTCTCCTCTTCTGTTGTGGAGACTGAGCAGCCCTGGTGGGTTTCCTCTTCTTTGGAGATGGGCCTTTTGCCCCCTTGACCACCTGTTTTCCCTTATCAACCTTCTTTCCTCTTGGAGCAGGCTTGTCGGCGTCATGAATGGATTTTAGCATCTCCGGAGTAAGATCCCTTGGACCAGAACGCTTGAACTCCTTGTACGTCCTGATAATCCGGCTATCAGCGGGAACATCCCCATACATGGTTTCCAGAATAGACCCGTTGAATGGAAACTTTAAAGCGTCCGACACAATGATCTTCGTGGTATGAAAGGTACCAATCGAAGACATTGGAGCACCAACGACAATGGGGACGTGGTACTTGTCCATCACCCATTTCGTGATAATGGTCCAGAACCGAGCATATGAAATCTCTGAATGTCTGGAAGTAGAGGACAGACTCTGAATGAGTTGTTGCCACAGAACGGACCCATAGTCCATGTTGATGCCATTGTAGATCCCATACATTATGGAGAGAAATAAATGGTTGGCTCCATCAGAACCGACACTGCGTTCAGATAATCCCTTGAACCACAGCCTCTAATCAACCGCCAATCCAATTAAAATGCCTTGTAATTAATAGAACCTGAATTTTGGAAAATCAAAAAGATATTCATGCTTAGGGTGTAAAAGAAAAGAAATAAAGCAACACTTTTGGGAAAATATGTGATGTCAATAAAGACACGAAGCAAATGATCCCGGGCACGAATCTCTTCCTTCAAAGTCAAGAGAGACTTTAAAGTGTTTGTGTGGTTTCCCGTTGAATAACGATCAGACACTTATTAAGAAGTGTTGAAAGGCTTCTTGTAATTAGGCTTATGAGGGTGGCTATCGCTTCGATTCAAAATTCCTAATCTTGATATAAGACAGAAATCGAACGAAGTACTTGTGAGACCGGTGTAGTCTGTTGAACAAGTGGGTTGGAGATAATTTAATTTGGCTAGAAAATTTATAAAATCTCAACAAAAATTAAAACTGGATCCCAAGGGAAGAAATCTTATGGTTTTTAACAATTTCATAGAAATCACTCAAAAGAAAAAAGGAGATTTCATGTTGTACCCCTATGGATAAGTCCGTCAATTCACCAGTGAAAGCTAGAACAAATTAATTGTTCATCGTCAATGCATCTTGGGTATTTGAATGGTGGTTTTCACTTAGCACGTAGTGGCACGAAGCTAAGATCATAAACACAGAAATTATGCAACCATAAACCTCAGTGGTAATTTCTGAGAGTCTCAAGGGTTACGTTTGTGAAGCGAATGTGATGGAGAAATGCAATGTGGATGGTGTAAAGAAATCAAAGTACCTCTGCTATATAAAAAAAATAGGACCAAGCAGAAAACTCATATCTCGTGTGAGAAGAGAGATAGGTAGCTCATGATTAGAATAAATAAGAAAGCCTAATTGGGAAGACAAGGTTTGTTTATACCAAGTCAGTAAGGTTTATTATTCAGAATCAGGTGAGGCTTTGGACACATACAACAGCATGCTTCTAGGGACACTTAGCTAATGAAATTATATACCCACAAGAAAGAAAGAAGAAAAATAAAAATAAAAGCCAAGCTAAATAAAAAAATAAAATATTTTTGGAATTTTAGAATTTTTGAAAAAGAAACTTTTTTTTTTTGGAATTTTAGATAAAATAAAATAAAATAAAATAAAAAAAAACACAAACAAAAGTAATTAGAACCGAACCCGAACGGTCGGTCTATTTCGGTTGAGAAAAACTTTGGAACCGAACCCGAGCGTTCGGTCTATTTCGGGTGAGAAAATTTTGGAACCGAACCCGAATGTTCGGTTGATTTCGGTCGCCAAAGAAAATAGATTTGAAAAAGAGAATAACTTTGACAATAAGAGAAATGAATTTGGAAAAATTATACATAAGATCTACAACCAAGGAAACTACCTTTGAGTGATGAGCGAAAAGCAGATAATGCAGCCGAACTCGAGCGTTCGGTTCATTTCGGTACATTAGCACAAGACCTGAACCCGAACGTTCGGTCTATTTCGCTTCTTGCTTTTGAGCTTGAGAGGTAACTTTTGGTACTGACTCCGATTCGATCATACCTAGCCCTTGTAGTATTTTCTTAAAAGATGCTTCAGGAAGAGCTTTGGTGAAGATGTCATCCAGTTGATCAGTGGTTCGAACAAAGTGTATTTCGACGTTCCCATCTTCCACATGATCCTTAATGAAGTGATACCTCAATGCTATGTGCTTAGTCTTGGAGTGTTGGACTGGGTTATGACAGATCTTGATTGCACTTTCAGAGTCGCAATATAGTGGGATCTTTTTCATATTGAGTCCATAGTCCCGGAGTTAGCTTTGGATCCAAATCACTTGAGAAGTACAGGAGGCAACAACGATGTATTCTGCTTCAGCGGTAGACAGGGATACACAGGTTTGTTTCTTTGATTTTCAACTAACCAACTTCCCGTCAAGGAATTGGCAGCCTCCATTAGTGCTTTTCCTGTCTAGTCCACAACCTCCAAGGTCTGCATCTGAGTAGGCTTGAACGAAGAAGCCTGAGTTGGATGGATACCATAGGCCTACAGAGGTAGTTCCCTTGAGATACCGGAGTATGTTCTTGACTGCAAGCATGTGAGGTTCACGAGGATTCGCCTTCAATCTAGCACAGTAACAAACAGAAAACATTATATCAGGCCTGCTAGCAGTAACGTACATTAGAGAACCGATCATTTGGCGATATAGCGTAATATCAACTGTTGGCTTCTCCAAGGATGGAGTGAGCTTGGTGTCGAATGCCATTGGAATTTTAACCTTTGAGTCTCCCATCATGCCAAATTTAGCAAGGAGAGTTTTCGTGTAAGCTTCCTGGTTAATAAAGATGCCTTCGGGTCCCTGTCTAATATTTAAACCAAGGAAAAAGTTAATTGGACCCATTGAGCTCATTTCAAATTTAGTCTCCATCAGCTTTCTGAATTCAGCCGTTAAGCTAGGATTCGTTGAGCCAAAGATGATATCATCGACATAGATTTGAACAATCATAAGGTGGTTACCTTCCTTCTTACGAAAGAAGGTTGGGTCAACCGAACCTTGTTTGAATTTGCACATCTTTAAAAACTTGGTTAGCGTTTCATATCAGGCCCTCGGTGCTTGTTTCAGTCCATATACCGCTTTGTCCACAATATAACAATGATTGGGGTATTTTTCATTGACAAAACCAGGTGGTTGCTCTACGTACACCGTTTCTTCGAGTTCTCCATTTAGAAATGCGCACTTTACGTCCATTTGTAAGACCTCAAAGTTCTTGTGTGCAGCATAGGCAAGGAATATTCGAACAGATTTGAGCCTAGCCATAGGAGCAAAAGTTTCCTCATAATCGATTCCTTCCTCCTGGCAGTATCCTTTCACCACTAGACGAGCTTTGTTTCTTATCACATTGCCTTCCTTATCCATCTTATTTCTAAAGACCCATTTGAGACCAACAACCGAGGCATCTTGAGGAGTTGGAATGAGGTGCCAAACTTTATTTCTTTTGAATTCATTAAGTTCGTCTTGCATAGCTTGAACCCAATCAGAGTGATCAAGAGCAGTGTTAACTGTCTTTGGTTCAACTTTTGAGATGAAGGAGTTAAACATACAAAACTCTACTTTTGAAAATAAGGAAGTTTGCTTTGCCTTTAGTTGAGATCGGGTCAAGACCTTTTCAGAGACATTACCGACAACCTGTGAAACAGGATGATCTCTGGTCCATTTGACAAGAGGAGGGTAATTTGGATCATAGGATGGATCCAATTCAGCATTTACCAACTCTTCTAGTTCAAATTGACTATCATAGTCGTAAGACATATCTGTATTCTCCCCCTCGACAGATAAGCTTTCAGGTGTATCTTGACTTTCCGGAGCTACAGGAGTTTCGGGTGGTGTTGAGCTTTTGGGTACAACTAGGTGTTCGGGAGCAGCTGGAGAACAGTTCTCCCCCTCAACATGTGAGCCCGGCTGTGAAGAAGAAGGTGGATCCTCCCCCTCAACTGAAGCATCGTGCTGTGGAGGCTCGTTGGAACTTGATCCTCCTTCATTCATTTGCTTGGCAGCATCTTCGATGAGTTGCTTCAGATGATCTACTTTGTTGTCTGCTGCACTAGTTTTCGAGAGAGTGGCCTTCTCAGGTTCATCGAATAACTCAACAAACTTCTCAAATAGGTTTGCAATCGAGGCTGTGACTTGGCCTGTTTGATAAAAAATTTCTCCAACTGTGTCTTCACTGGCCTTCAGCTTTTTGACATAGCTGTCATCGAAGGTCACATAATAAGTTTCTTCAATCTTCCTCGAACGTTTGTTCAAAACCCTGTATGCTTTCGAAGTGAGAGGGTATCCCAGAAATATCCCTTCATCGGCTTTTACGTCGAACTTGTTAAGATGTTCTTTAGAAATGAAGATGAAGCACCGTGAGCCAAATACGTGGAAGAATTTGACATTTGGCTTCCTGTTGTTGATGATCTCATAAGGAGTGAGATTAAAGCGTTTATTGAGATAGGACCTGTTCTGCGTAAAACATGTTGCAGCAATAGCATCAGCCCAAAAATATAAAGGTAAAGAGGCAAAACTTAGCATGGTTCGGGCCGCCTCACACAAAGATCGGTTTCATCTTTCGACAATTTCGTTTTGTTGAGGGGTGTAAGGAGCTGAGAAGTTGTGACTGGTTCCTTTTTCTGCCAAGAAATATTCGAATTCTTTATTTTTGAACTCCAGCCCATTGTCGCTCCTGATGTTGCGAACGACTTTCCTCAGCTGCACTTCAACCTGCTTGATAAACATCTTTAGCTTGAGAGTCACTTCAGATTTGTGCTTCAGAAAGAACACCCATGTAAAACGTGAAAAGTCATCAACAATGACAAGAATATACTTGCTACTGCCGATGCTTTCGATAGATGATGGACCACACAAGTCAATGTGAATTAACTCTAATGGTTCAACAACTTTGGTGTTTACAATCGATGGGTGACTTTGACGACTCTGCTTTCCCATTTCACACGCAGCACACAAATGTTCTCGATCGAATTTGAGCAATGGAAGACCTCGAACATGACCACCTGTGACAAGTTTGTTGATATCCTTGAAGTTGAGATGAGAGAGCCTTCGGTGCCACAGCCAGCTTTCGTCAGATTGTGCTTTGGATAACAGGTAGATAGCTGGATTTCCTTTGATGGGTTTGAGATTCAGGGGAAACATTTCGCCTTTGCGCTCCGATTTGAGAATTACTCTTTTCGTTTTCTTTTCTATTATCTCTGAACCCTCATTGTTGAAAGAAACCTTGAGACCGGTACCTCCAACAAGCTGAGATACACTGATGAGGTTGTGCTGCAGTCCTTCAACGTATGCAACCTTTCTGATTGTGAAATCTCCATTTGTTATCATTCCATAGCCTTTTATTGTGCCGAATGAGTTATTTCCGAACTTGAAATTTCCACCGTTTGAAAGAGACCGAAATTCCCTCAGCTCTTCCTTCCTTCCTGCCATGTGACGTGAGCAAGCACTGTCAATATACCATTCTTCGTCAAACTGCTCGTCACTGATAACCTGCAAAAATTAAGCAGATTTAGGAACCCAAAGTTTCTTGGGTCCACGTGAGCCTTTCACAGGAATAGGAATAGTAAGAGAGATGTCAACAAGATATGTTATTTTTATTAAAGTTGTTTCATCTTTCTTTTTAATGGTGAAAACCTTAATTTTATTGGGATTTGGTACTGTCGGTTTGGATTCATGTTTAGGCATTTGGACTTTGCGATGATTTTGATCTGTCTTGACTGAGGAAACCTTCGATTTTCCTTTCAAATCTGTTGAAGATTTTGGATTTTGAGATCGAACAGAATTGGATTTAGAATGAGGTTGGGAGGAATTAGAAGACTTAGAACGAGAGAAGTTAGACTGAGAAGTTTTCTTGACTTGAGGTTCTGAGTGACACTTTTGTTTTTGGTCATTTGTGGGACCGAACCTCGAACTTTGGTCGCATTTGCTTTCGGACCCGAACCTCTGCTTTCGGTAGCTGGTCTTCTCTAAACTGAACCTCTGCCTTCGGTTGTCATATTTTTCATGCGGTCTAACAGCACTTTTCTCTGACTTCGAATTTCTGTCATGATAAGAGAAGTGGGCGTTTTGAGATCGCCAAAACTGTTTTCGTTCCGAGAGATTCTTCTTGTATCTCAGATTCCTTTGCTACTTCTGATCCTTCACTTGCTTTGGCTGTCGATGGATATTGGCTTTTTGCTGGTGCTTCTTGTCAGCCGGTTCACTTTGAACTGATGATGTTTCGCTTGAAGGAGTGACTTCTTTTGCAGGAACTCCTTTTTCTTCAGGAACATCTTTTGTACCACTAGTACTTGGCATGTCGAAGTTATCAGGCTTGTTCAAAGGCTCTGGCACATATATGCCTTTGGTTTTCCAGGACGTTCGTTCTGACAGACTAACGGTTTCGTCAGCATTGTCGATAGGGGCGGACCAGAAGAACTCATCACAACCATCAACATTATCTTCATTTACAATGGCTCTGAGTTCGGATGTCCGATGTTCGGTTACTCCTGTGACCTTATACACCTGATTTGGAGTCGTCCTTACCTTTTGGTATACAACAACCTTTTCTTCAAGGATCGGGGACTTTTGTTGGGACAGACGAGCAAACTCCACAGAAATTTCTGAAATAATATTTTTATGGTTTTCAGGTTCGCTTTTGACAAACTCAGAACAATCCACATCATCCTCTACAGGAATTTCACTCATATCATCATCCTCATTTAGCTCAGATGCATTTTCAACATCAATTTTAGTTTCTGAGCTCAAGTTGGCATTCAATGAGTCAAACTTTTGTATGGTTTTGGTCCTTAGTTTCAATTTATCATTTTCATCCAAAAGGTTTTTCAGCATGTCCTTATGGTCCTTGGACTTTATGAATGATTCGATTTTGTCAAGTCCATACATATAAGTCGGATTTACATCCTCAGACGAGACTACACTTTCGCAATTATATGCTTCAGCGTCGATTTCATCTTCCTTAAACTCAAGGAAGGGTAAAATCATGCGATGAATTTTCTGTCCTATTTCACAGTTAAGATGAAGTTGAGTGATGTTAGAATAAAGACGCTTAGCAATCAAACAAAACACATTTCTTTGTTTCAAAAGTTTTAAATTGTCTCTTTGTAAATAAATGTTTTCGTCTTTGGATTTGATCAACTCCGACTCCTTCAGCTGTATCCACATCCTCCGTTCCTCACTCTTTGAAGACACCCTGCTTATTTGGTCAGTTAGGTTAGAATTGGTGACCCGTGTTTGAGTTAAACTGCTGTCTAGATAAGAGATTCTTGAATTTACATTTTTTAATTCTTTTTCATATGAACTTTGTGGGACTTTGAATGAAACAAAAATGGATTGTACCTTCTTGATTAATTCATCAAGCTCATTAAACTACATGCTGAGAGGTTTTGCTGTGAAGCACAAGTCCTCTCGCTCCTTCGTGTCTTCATTCCCAACATCTGTGTTGTATCCCCTCATTTAAGATACATCCGACACCATCAAACACTTTCCACCGCTTCCTTCACCTTTTGCAACATAAGCCTTTCCATGAGAAGGCTTTCTGACTTCATCATCCTCAGAGGCAGTTGACCAGACTTCCACGCCACCGAACTCATCATCCGCTACCGAACCCTGCACAATTAAAGCATTCATAGAAGGGTTAGCAGTAGTTTTCTTTCTCTTGATCTCTTCCAGCCTTTTCATCAACACCGCTTCTTCATCCTTTTCTGCCATTTTCTTTAGCACACAGTCTTTGGCATAGTGGTTCTTTCCTCCACAGTAGTAGCAGTTCACCCCAGAATCCCCTTCAGCTTTCGGCTCTTTCTTTGCTTCTTCTGCCTTTGGTTCCTCCCTCACTTTTTCAGAACTATAGCTTCCCTGCCAATTCCGGTTCTTATTGGTAGGAAACCTTTTCTTAATAAACCTCTTTGGATTTGACACCATCATTGCATAGTCTTCAGAGGTAAGGTCATAGTCTTCTAAGTTATGGTCTTCATCTTCCATCACACTTTTGCTTTTTGAAAGAAGGGCCAAGGAACCCAAGCTTGAAACTACATTCTTCTCCTGCAAGACAATCTTTTCTTGGGATTTCAAAATTCCTACCAACTTGGCCAATGAATAAGATTTGAATTGCGCATGAGCTTTAACAGTGGACACAACCGCTCTCCACTCAGATCTAAGTCCATTTAAAAACGTAACCTTTTGTTCAATCAGCTTCCTTTCAATATCGTGTTTAATCATCTTACTGAGAAGATGATTGAAGCGATCGAACGTCTGAGTAACAGTTTCCTCTAGATTCTGCTTAAATTCACCAAACTCAGACAAAAGTAAGGTCTGAATGGAATGCTCCAGATCTTTGTCTGTGGAATATAATTCTCGTAGCCTATCCCATATTTCTTTGGCAGTGCTGCCTGAACTCACTAGCCTGAAAGTATCCGATTGAAGAGCGAATCTGATTAGTCTCAATGCTTTAATATTGCACTGAAACTTATCTTTTTCGTCTTGAGCAATATCTTTTACGTCCTTCAATAGATCATTATACTCTTTCTGAGTTTTAATGATTTTAGACGTTGCTGAATGAGCGAATCGTCCAGACACGATTGCTTCCTAGATAAGATATCCATTGTCTTCAGATCCAATGACATAATATTCAAAGTGATGTGCCCAGACTTCGTAATGCTGGGTGTAAAGGATGGGAATCTTCGTCGTTGATCCAATACTATTTGAGATGTTTATGGGATTTGATTGTGACTCGTCCATGCTTGATCGTATAACCTGTTTGAAAGATCAGACTTGTAATATATATAAGATTAGGGAAAACAAATAAATGTTGAGTTAAATCAATTATGGGGTGACGGCTCAATAAATATTAGTTAATGTGGAATAACCCTAATCGCAACCTTTTTCACAGAAAAGATGTGTATGAATTACACTGCCTCCTGCTCTGATACCAATTGATAAGTTATTAATAAACTTAAAGATCGGTTAGATCTTCTTAACAAGTAATGCGATGAATGCAAAAGCAGTAAATAACACAAGTATGGATCAATATGTGTCGAATGATTAGGCCAAACAATCCTCAGCAGAGCTCGACTAAGAACTTCCACTGTAGAGGATTTTAGGGTTACAAGAACGATAATAAACTTGTTGAATAATACTCTGATCGTTCTATTCTATCGTTTTTATCTAGGATGCATGCAAGCTCCTATATATACTAAACCCTACTAAACTCACGGATGGACAGGCCCATACCGGAGATACAAAATGGACTAGCTAACGAGCCCAATAGACGCAATACTTAACACAAAACACGACCCAACAGAGAGAACGAAGTAAGAGACTAATAGGACTTAGTCAGAACACTTACTTAGACACAATACTAAAACGTTTTAGTATGGAAAACTCTAAGAAAGGAGCATTACCGATAAAAAGTAATGCCAAGTTGAGTAAGACTCAAAGTCCGAGTACCGAAGCTGAAATAGCAGAAATGACCCGAGTACCACACGCTTCTGCAGTTGGCTCAATCATGTATGCTATGACTTGTACTCTCCCTGATGTAGCCTTTGCTTTGAGCATGGTTAGTAGATATCAAGGGAACCCTGGCAGAGCCCATTGGATTGCGGTCAAGAATATCCTTAAGTACCTTCAGAGGACCAAGGAATGGTTTTTAGTCCTCGGGGGGAGTGATGACTTGAAGGTGCGAGGGTATAGTTACGCCAGTTTTCAGACCGACAGGGACAACTAGCATTCATAGTCGGTCTGAGTCTTTACCCTAAATGGAGGAGCAGTGACTTGGAAAAGTTCCAAGCAGGAAACCGTAGCTGATTCAGCGTGTGAATCAGAGTACATTGCAGCGAGCGAAGCGTCGAAGGAGGAAATATGGTTGAAGAACTTCATTGGTGATCTTGGAGTTGTTCCAGCCATAAAGGAGCCTATGGAAATTTTCTGTCATAATGAAGGAGCGGTTGCCTTGACCAAGGAACCGAGGGATCATGGTAGATCTCGTCATATCGACAGAAAGTATCATTTCATTAGACATCGAGTAGAAGAAGGACACCTCGTGGTTAGGAGGATATCATCAGAAGATAACCCAGAAGATCCGCTTACGAAGGGACTGAGTAGTGTTAAGCATTTGCAGCATGCTAGGAGTATTGGACTGAGAGATGATATTAGATTAGATTAGATAACTTTAGAAACTTGTATTAGATAAATGTAATTAACATTTGATGATTAAATAAAGGAGTATTATTTATAAGTAAAGCTACTATCTCATGTCAATTGTTTAACTATTGTTTCACTTTGCATGTTTTGACTTCCAGAATAATTGAGTTTATTTAGAATAGTCGAATTATTCAAACAATCCACAATCGTTCATATGTTGGAAGTAGGTATGAATGAAGATTTTCATGAATTGGCGTGTAGAGTGTCTAAATGGTATTAGACATAGCAAAAGTTTGCTGCAACGTTCATGAGTGCTTATGAACTAGTTTTGAGCATTGGAACAAACCCGCGCTTGCAGGAATCACCTTATGGAATGTGACGAAAAGGTTGATCGCAAGACGATAATATCATATGGTCTTAAAACCTAGATATATGGTTTGTTATTTGTTAATTGATTGTGCATTGATAATGCGAAACCGCATCAGTAAATTGATGTTATAAAACGCATTGTTGTGTATAATTGATTAATGAATAAGTAAATGCATATAAGTCGAAGTTTATCTGCTACTTTTATCATAAGAGGGTTAAAGCGATATCTCGGCCGCTCCATGATTTGATTTGACTTATGTGCCGGGCCCGGTCAGAACTAAATTGATGTGTTCGATTAAGTTCTATGTCGAATAAATCTGAGATCGAGAAACCAACTGCTGGACAATTGGTTCCATAGAATTGTCCGCATGATATCTAAACAGAGGACTGTATGATCTCTTATCTAAAGGACAAGATTGATAAGATTAGAGTTTGACAGCGTCTTTGAGAGCTACGATTGCTAATCGGATTATGATTGTATATATATAGTTACTAGACTTATCCAAGTGGGAGACTGTTGGAACAGTGTCTAAGGTTGCAACTATATTTGGCAAGTATTTGACCCGGTTGTGCATGGTCCTTTTGGGTTGCCTTCAGCATAGCAACTTGACAGGATTATTTATAATGAGAGAAGAAATATTATTAATATATATTATGAGAATAATATAATGAATAATAATATTGTTATTTGATTAATATAAGTCATAAATTAATTAGGAATTAATTTGGTGACTTAAAGAGATTAATTAAATAAAAGGGCATAAACTGTCAATTGTATGATAGTTGTACTTTGGGCTATAATCCCTCATGGATAAGGGGTGGACGGTTTTGAGGTTTGGATAGGCCTAGAAATATTCCAAGGCTTATCATAAGGAGATTGGATTGCTTAGGGCCTAAGTTATCCAATTAGGGTTTAAGGGTGAAACCCTAGGAGCCTTGCAAGTATAAATAGACCCTTAGGGCTAAGAAAATCGGCACCCTTGGTATTGGAGAAACCCTGGCCGACTTTTCTTACCCTCCCCTCTCTCTCTATTCATCCTCTTGCTAAGTTGGTGTTTGTAAGCCATTAGAGGAGTGACAATTGTGACTCTAAGCTCCAAGGACAAGAAGATTCAAGCAAGCAATTCAAGGTAATCTTTTAGATCTGTTTTCTTGTGTTATTATACTAGATCTATCATCAAAGTCTTGGATACATTGCATGTTCAATTAGAGAAACCTAGATCCAAGCATTAGGGTTTGTATGTGCACATAAGAATGTTCATATGGCTAAAACCCATCACATAGTTGCTGTCTGTAAAAGCATAAAGGTCAAATTCTTGATTTTTCGGATACCAAAGACCCAGTTTGGGCACCCTTTGAGATACCGAAAAATCCGTTTAACAGTAAGTAAATGAGAGAGTTTAGGATTAGCCTGGTAGCGAGCACATTGACAGACCGCAAACATTACGTCGGGGTGACTGGCAGTCAGATACATTAGTGATCTGATCATTGATCGATAATACGTCTGATCTACGGATTCACCCTCAAGATCAGGGGTCAGTAGAGGTCTTTCCGCCATGGGTGTAAGAGTAGGTTTCGCGTCTCGGAACCCAAACTTCTCCAGTACATCATCCACATACTTTGCTTGGTGAATAAGGATTCCGGTTGAAGATTGTTGGACCTGAAGCCCCAGAAACGTGGTCATCTCCCCAAGCGAACTCATCTCGAACCGCTTCTTCATCACTGCTTCGAACTCTTTGCAAAGTTGTTGGCTTGTCGACCCGAAAATAATGTCGTCCATACAGAGCTTTGTCTAACTTGTAAACATGGTTGGGAAGTTTTGAGTTAACAAAACCGGGTGGTTGGTCAACGTAAATCTCCTCCTTGACCTTGTCGTACAAGAAAGCCGTCTTGACATCCATTTGGTATACGGTGAAGTTCATATAGGAAGCATAAGCAAGGAAGATACGAATGGCTTCCAAACGAGCGACCGGAGCATAAACTTCCGTATAATCAAGACCCTCAACTTGCCAAAACCCGCGAACCACTAATCTCACCTTGTTACGCACAATTACACCTGAGTCGTTTTGTTTATTCCGAAAGACCCATCGGGTGTCAAGATATTTCTTTCCTTTTGGTAGCTCCACTAACTTCCAAACCCCGAGCTTCTCGAATTGATTAAGTTCATCATGCATGGCGTCAACCCAGCTGGGCTCATTCAGAGCCATTTCGACAGATTTGGGCTCTATCTGAGAAATGAAGCAAGAGTAGAGACACGTGTTAACATCCCCACTTTGACTTCTCGTTTGAACGTCGTCGCCCAGCTAGCCAATGACGTTCTCTATTGGATGGTCGTGCTGAATGCGTGCAGGGATCTGGTAGTTGATATCATTAATAGAGACTGGAAAAGTATGAATGTTAACCGCTCCATCATTTGTTGTGTGATTCACAGAGGATGAACAAAGTTCGTTCAGAGAATCTGCTACAAACTTTTCAGTAATACTTTCTGGAAAGAGAAGTTCCATCAAATTTGAAGTGACAGCGAAAGTCTCGTGGTTCATGAACTTTCTTTCCACCGGAGTTAGATGAGTAGCAACAGCATCAGGAGAAGGTTGTTGAGGAGAAGACTCAGAACATTCAGTGTGAACATAGGGCACCATTGGAGGATCAGAAGAAATCAGTGGTGGCCGGTAGACAACTTCGTCTTCTTCATCTTCAATAATGATCTTTGAATTTGACGTAGATCCTGCTTGATTATCCGAGGATACATTAAACGATTTGAAAAGAGATGTGTAGTCAAATAGCCAATCGGGACCCACTCTTGCATCTATCTCCTTTTCTTCGAGCCAACGAACATCGAAAGATTCTACAATCTGTTTTGTCTTTTTGTTGTAAACCCTGTAAGCAGTTCGAGCAGCATCTCAAACAAAGTAATAGTTGTCAGCTTTTGCATTGAATTTGGGGTTGGATTCCAAGTGGAGAAGGGTGAAAGGGCAGCCAAATACTCAGAAATGGCTGACAGATGGCTTGTGTCCGTATAGGATTTTGTATGATGTCTTCATTCTGGCTTTGTTGATCAACACGCGATTCTGAACGTAGCACGTCATGTTAATCGCCTCCACCCAAAAGAACACAGGAAGCTTGGAGTCACAGAGCATCGTCCTTGCGGCGTCTTTTAGAGTTCGATTCCTGCGTTCGACAACCTCGTTTTGTTGAGGTGTTCAAAGGAACTGAACTGACGCACAATCCCTTTCTCACCGTAGAAATGATCAAGAACAGCGTTTTTGAATTCTGTTCCATTATCAGTACGCAACGCTTTCACTCGATTGTTGGTCTGATTTTCGATCATCACAATGAATCTTTTGATGAGGTCAGGGATCCCAGCTTTGTTGGACAGAAAGAAAACCCAAGTGAATTGAGAGTAATCCTCTATCACAACGAGGCAATATGAGTTACGATTTATGCTGAAAACATTAACCGGACCAAATAAATCCATATGTAACAACTGGAGCACTTTACTTATGGAGTTTATCTGCTTTGGAAAGTGGTTTCCGATGATGTTTTTAATGGGTTTTAGGTAAAACAAATAAGCTAGAAAAACAATTCCTAAGTTCACATGCAACCTACTTTGGATCTATGTTTTAACTATTGAACATGCAACTTTGAATTGCAAAACAAGAACCCTAGAGGAGGTGACTATTTTCGAAAATTCATAAACTAGGGTTAGGAGTTACATACCTTTCAATTTTTATAGCAAACAATTGACAATTCCCTTGATCTTGATCTTGATGTTCTTGGAAGCTTAGCACCACAAGTGTAATGCCTCTAATGGAATCACACCCAAACTAGCAAGAAGGAAAGTAGAGGAGAGAGGGGAGGGAGTATGCAATTCGGCCAAGGTTTCTTCCAAAGAAAACAGTGTGTGTAAATGTGAACCAGGAGGCTCCTTAAATAGTTGAAGGATCTAGGGTTTAGGGGAAACCCTAGTTATCCTTTGCTTAGGGCCTAAGGAAAACCCAAGGGCCTTATCTTGGACCCCTTGGACGAATTCTCTAGGGTTTCCCCTAGGGTTTTTCGTCCACCTCCTTCCAAGGTGGTTCTAGAACCTTCCATTCAACTATCTGTTAATTGCAAACTAGTCCCTGGACTTTATAATTAATTCTTTTAACCCCAAAATTAATTCCAGTTAATTTTTGGCTAACAATTAATTAAACATAATGATTTCTTATTAATATATTAATCTTTTAACATATTAATAAATTCATTTATATTAATTTATTAATCTTATAATAAATTAATATCTCTCCTTTCATAATTTCCTTGTCTGGTAGCTAGGTTTGAGGGCAACCCAAAAGGACTGTGCTGCTATCAATTCAAGTATATACCAATTATAGTTATGGGCTTCGACACCTAATCCAACAGTCTCCCACTTGGATAAGTCTGTAACTATAATTGCTAGTATGCCTTCTAAATTTGACCATCAAATTGTAGCTTCCAAAAAGCTGCTGCCGAACTCTGACCCAGTCAGTTACGTGTCCTAAGATAAGTGATCATATAATCCTTCGTTCTGCTAGATATCCCCAGACAAAAGACATGGAATGTGATCAATCTCTTTTGTCCAGAATCAATGTTTCCCGATTCCTGATTTGTGATGATATAGGACTTCTAATCGAACACATCAATTTACTCCTGGCTGGGCCCAACACAAAAGTCAACACCAAATCATCGAGGGGCCCACAGATATCGCTTTTCCCATTAGGGCAAAAGGAATGAATAAACATTGACTCATATGCTTGTGTCTTTTACTCATCAAACTATACATGACAATACATTTTATAACACCAAGTTACTGATGTGTTTTCGTATTACCAATGTATAGCCGATTTGCAAATTACAACTCATATATCTTTGTTCCAAGATTATAGATATTATCGTCTCAGTAATACTCATGATGAATTCCATGAAGTAATACTCTGAGCGTGGGTTTATCCAATACTCAAATCTCACTCTCTGAGTACTCATGAACATTGCAGAAATTCTATTGCCATGTCTATCCTTAGACAATCTGCAATCCAATTCATGACAGTCTTAATTCACTACTTACTTCCAAAAGTACGAGCAGCTGTGGAGTTTGAACAATCATATTATTCGGGAAGTAAAACATGCAAAATATGAAACAAAACAATTGACAAAAGGTAGTAAACCCATAAAAAATACTTTATTATTTAATCACCAAAAGTCAATTACATTTACTTTGTTACAAGTTTCAGGACAAAACTAATCTAACTACTAAAACTAATATCATCTTAGACCTATGCTCCGAGCATGCTGAATATGCTTAACCCTACTCAGACCCTTTCTGAGGAGGTCTGCTGGGTTATCTTCAGATGATACCCTCTTTACAACAAGATGGCATTCTTCTACTCTATGCCTGATGAAATGGTATTTTCTGTCGATATGTCTGGTTTTACCATGGTCTCTGGGTTCCTTAGTTAAGGCAACCGCTCCCTCATTATCGTAGAACAGTTCCATAGGCTCATGGATAGTTGGAAAAACTCTGAGATCCCCGATGAAGTTCCTCAACCAAGCTGCTTCTTTAGACACTTCACTCGCTGCTATGTACTCTGATTCACAAGTAGAATCAGCCACCGTATCTTGCTTGGAACTTTTCCAAGTAACTGCTCCTCCATTCAGTAGAAACACCCAGCCAGATTGAGAACGGAAGTTATCTCTATCCATTTGAAAATTGGCATCACTGTAACCATCTACACTCAAAGTATCATTGCCACCAAGTATAAAGACCCAGTCCTTCGTTCTTCGCAAATACTAGAGTATATTCTTTACTGTTGTCCAATGAGCTCTACCCAGGTTTCCCTGATAGCGACTGACCATGCTCAAAGCAAAGGCCACATCAGGGCAAGTACATGTCATAGCGTACATGATCGATCCGATAGCGAAAGCATAAGGTACACGACTCATGTCTGCTATTTCCTCGTCTGTACTAGGGCATTGAGTCTTACTCAATTTTGTGTTGCTCTGGATAGGCAACTCTCCCTTCTTGGAATTTTCCATACTAAACCTCTTTAGTACCTTATCCAAGTATGTGCTCTGACTAAGTCAAATTAGTCTCTTCTTTCTATCTCTCAATATCCTAATCCCAAGAATATAGGCAGCTTCTCCAAGGTCTTTCATGGCAAAACACTTTCCAAGCCAAGACTTAACTTCATTCAAGGTTGGAACGTCGTTACCAATGAGTAATATGTCATCGACATATAACACCAGAAAAGTTACTATACTCCCACTAGCCTTGATATACACACAAAACTCATCTTCACTTCTAGAGAAACCAAACTCTTTGACTTTCTCATGGAAGCAAAGATTCCAGCTGTGAGATGCTTGTTTCAATCCATAAATGGATTTCTCAAGCTTACACACTCTATTGGGAAACTATGCATCGACAAAACCCTCTGGCTGATTCATGTAAACATCCTCAACCAGCTTCCCATTAAGGAAGGCAGTCTTAACATCCATCTGCCAGATTTCATAGTCATGAAAGGCAGCTATGGCGAGCAATATCCTGATAGATTTGATCTTGGCTACTGGTGAGAAAGTTTCATCATAGTCAACCCCTGGGGTTTGTGTGAAACCTTTCGTAACAAGTCTAGCCTTGAATGTGTGTACATTCCCATCCATGTCTGTCTTCTTCTTGAAGATCCATTTGCAACCAACTGTCTTACGACCTGGTGCATTATCAACCAAATTCCAAACTTGGTTGTCATACATGGATTTTATCTCCCTTTCCATTGCCTCTTTCCACTAGGAAGCCTCTGCGCCTGCCATTGCTTCCTTGTAAGAGACTGGTTCATCTAAATTCACCAGTGTCCTATCACTGATGAATGTGTCACCGTCTGAAGTGATATGAAAACCATACAACTCAGGTGGCTCACTCACCCTAGTGGATCTACGAAGAGGTAATGATTTATCAACTGGTTCAACAGGAACTGTTTCCTCTGGTTGAGTGCTAGTGGCATCTAAGGTTCCTTCATTGGTTTACTCTTGAATCTCTTCAATTTCAATGGTACTCCCACTGTCCTCTTTGGATATGAGCTCTCTTTCTAGAAAGACTCCTCTTCGAGCTATAAACACCACGTTCTCACTAGTTGTGTAGAACAAATATCCAAAAGACTGTTTTGGGTAACCAATGAAAACACATTTCTCACTTCTTGTTGCTAGCTTGTCGTGAGTCTCTCGTCTTACGAAAGCCTCACAACCCTAGACTTTAATATGTGCTAACGAGGGAACTTTCTCTGTCCATATTTCGTGAGGTGTTTTGGCACCTTCTTTGTTGGGACAAGATTTAGGATGTGGGCAGTTGTTTCTAAGGCATAGCCCCATAAATGAATTGGAAGTGGAGCACGACTCATCATAGAACGAACCATGTCTAACAAGGTTCGATTACGCCTCTCAGCTACACTATTTAACTGTGGTGTCCTAGGAGGAGTCAATTGTGAGACTATCCCATATTCCTTTAGATAGTCGTTGAACTCAATGCTAAGATACTCTCTGCCTCTATCGGATCTAAGTACCTTTATTTTCCTTCCTAATTGATTTTCGACCTCATGTTTAAACTCTTTGAACTTTTCAAAGGTTTCTGACTTATGTTTGATTAAGTATACATAACCATATCTACAATAATCATCAGTGAAAGTCACATAACATCGATTAGCATCTCTTGTGGTTGATCTGAAGGGCCCACACACATCTGTGTGTATGAGTTCCAACAGACCTTCACCTCTTTCACAAGACCCCGTGAATGGTGATTTTGTCATCTTTCCCAAAAGACAAGATTCACACAGATCATCTGATTTTAGGTCAAATGATTCCAAGACTCTATCCTTTTGGAGTTGGACTATGCGTTTCTTGTTAATGTGTCCAAGACGACAATGCCACAAGCATGCCTTGTCTACACTATTAGACAAGTCAATATTAAACACACTATTTCCTAAGCTATCAACACAAGTCATTGTTTCATGCACGCCATCACAAGGTAAAGCTTCAAACACAAAAACACCATTCTTATAAACAGAAATTGAACCATTCAAATCATTAAAAGAGTATTTAAAACCTTGTCTGAACAATGCATGAAATGAAATAATGTTTCTCATCATCTCAGACGAATAGCAACAATTCAACAAATCTAATCTAATATCATTACTAAGTAAAAGTTCATAAACTCCGATCTTGGTTACTGGTGAAGACTTCTTGTTTCCCATGATCAAGTTTATCCTACCTCGCTCTATCTCCTCGCTTTCCCTTAGCCCCTGCAAATCAGAACAGATGTGAAAACCACATCCTGTATCAAGGACCCATGAACGAGGAGATAATGAGTTATTAGAAGAAATAATGTAAATACCTGCCGAAGATGGCTTCACTTTGCCATCTTTGATGTCCTGCAGATATTGTGGGCAGGTTCACTTCCAATGCCCTTTTTTATTGCAATAAAAGCAAACAGCTTGCTTTGGATCAGAGACATGGGGAATGGAAGCATTGGGCTTGGCTTTCGGGCCATTGCTAGATGACCTTACTTGGACCTTTGCCTTCCAGTTTTGCTGAGGAGGACCTTTCCTCTTTTTCCCCTTTCCCTGTCCAATAGCTAGAATAGGAGCACTTGCAAGAGTGGAGGCTATACTTTTACCCTTCATCCCTGCTTCAGCAGTCTGCAAAAAGTTATGCAATTGGGCCAATGTCTGCTGAGTGTTGTTCAAATGGTAAGTTAAGATAAACTGACCATAACAATCAGGCAACGAGTTCAAGACCATGGCAATGGCCAATTGCTCATCAAAATGAATGTTGAGCTTGACCAAACACTCTATGTAGCATTGCATTCTTTGCACATGAGACACAACCGATTCCCCTCTTTCATCTTGCAAGCCATGAGTGACTTGACTACTTCAAACTTTTCTTGATGAGCTCGCTTATGGTACTTTTCCATAAGGTCCTTGTTCATCTCAAAAGGCCAGTAGTCCTCATAGTACCTTTGCAGTTCTGGGGACATGGTTGCGACCATGATGCATGCCACTTTGGTAGCATCATCATAGTGCTTCTTGTATGCAGCATAGTCTTCGGGAGTGGCTTTGGACTCATCAAGTTCTTTGAGCTCCTTTTCAAGGACATACTCTTTGTTCTCGAATCTGAGCGCCATCTTGATGTTACGCATCCAATCATAATAGTTCGAGCCATCCATAACGACTTTAGCGCAAATGTTGAGCAAAGAGAAGTTGTGGCTGGAGGATAAAGAAGCAGAAGTGTTTCCAGGAGTAGACATCTGAAAAGAAGGATAGTTTTAGTTTAGATTTCAAGACACCTCAATACAATAACCCAAAGATATCATATCAAGGTTAGGACCCAACTATGACGATTTACAACTTAGAAATGGGATGCCGAGATCCAAGTTCAAATCTCATAAAGGTAGGTGAATGACAATTCAGCAATTCCACTATTTAATGGCAAGTTTTTAATCTCAGATTATGCTCTACTATTTGTGACTGGGATACCGAGGATCACAAACTAGATGTGAATAACCATGCAAATGTGCTCGGTAACCTTATTGTCTTTATCATTAACTATTGATGTGCCGGTAAACCACACACACTCCATCAAAATGATAATTATAAGATACCCATTACTACTCTTTATTAGTGCCTTTTAGTGTGCTGATTAACCACACACGCTCCACTAACGACCAATAAAGCATAATGTGCAATTTCATGGATTAGCATACTTTTCACATTTTTCCTAAAGTAGCTAGAGTTGGGATTTTAAAAATAATGTTCTAGTACTTTCTTTAATAGCATTATACTTTTAATGAGAAGTAGTTGTCCTATCAAATCCGTTCTGCTAACGACCCTCCACTAATCAAGGAAGCGGTGGGTGAGAGTGGACACCCATTCAACTACCATTTTATAGGTAGTTTCCTTATACCCCCCCCCCCCCTTATAGATTAGCTTCGTGAATGAGGCATACTAGCAATTTGACTGACCATATTCTTATACATATATAATATTAAACTTTTAATTATAATATATATAAGTTGTGTTTTAAGACATTTTAAAAACTCTAAGGGTTTATATAAATTTCGAAATTTAAACTATTAAATTTTAAATTTAAATAAACCAATTAATTTGACTTAATGTTTATCTATTAGTTAACTTTTAATTAATTTATTAAATCTTGTAAGGATTATCCAATTAAATTAAACAATTAATTTAATCCTAATCCTTATCCCTCTAAATTTCGAAAATTAGGGTAAGGATAATTATCCAATTAATCTAATCAAGTAACAATTATCCAAAACAAGAAACCCTAAGATTTCTAGCATATTTTCGAAATTCACAAGGGAGGAGGCTAGGGTTTTCAAAACCCTAACCCTAACTTCGATTAGGGTTCTTTGGAGGCTAGGGTTTACGAAAACCCTTTGATCCACAACCCTAAAAATAGAAAAAATGGCCTTTAGGGTTTAATAGATATAAACCCTAATTTGCAATTCAACAATTGTAGCAATTCAATTTAAAACAAAACAATGGCTCTGATACCACTGATGGGTTTTTGGTAAAACAAATAAACTAGAAAAACAATACCTAAGTTCACATGCAACCAACTTTGGATCTATGTTTTAACTATTGAACATGCAACTTTGAATTGCAAAACAAGAACCCTAGAGGAGGTGACTATTTTCGAAAATTCATAAACTAGGGTTAGAAGTTACATACCTTTCAATTGTTATAGCAAACAATTGACAATTCCCTTGATCTTGATCTTGATCTTCTTGGAAGCTTAGCACCACAAGTGTAATGCCTCTAATGGAATCACACCCAAACTAGCAAGAAGGAAAGTAGAGGAGAGAGGGGAGGGAGTATGCAATTCGGCCAGGGTTTCTTTCATAGAAATCAGTGTGTGTAAATGTGAACCAGGAGGTTCCTTAAATAGTTGAAGGATCTAGGGTTTATGGGAAACCCTAGTTATCCTTTTCTTAGGGCCTAAGCAAAACCCAAGGGCCTTATCTTGTACCCCTTGGACGAATTCTCTAGGTTTTCCCCTAGGGTTTTTCGTCCACCTCCTTCCAAGGGGGTTCTGGAACCTTCCATTCAACTATCAGTTAATTGCAAACTAGTCCCTCCACTTTATAATTAATTCTTTTAACCCCAAAATTAATTCCAATTAATTTTTGGCTAACAATTAATTAAACATAATGATTTCTTATTAATATATTAATCTTTTAACATATTAATAAATTCATTTATATTAATTTATTAATCTTATAATAAATTAATATCTCTCCTTTCATAATTTCCTTGTTTGGTTGCTAGGTTTGAGGGCAACCCAAAAGGATTGTGTTGCTATCAATTCAAGTACATACCAATTATAGTTATGGGCTTAGACACCTAATCCAACAGTTTTCCCTGAGCGCAGGAAACACATTTTTCAAAAGTAATGAAATCTTTGACAGGTAACCCTCGGACCAGTTCGTTCTTCGCAAGCCGATTCAAGTTCTTTGCATTCGCATGACCGAGACGATGATGCCACAACATTGCATTTTGTTCAGAAGCTTTGGAGAAGAGACAAGTGACTTCGTCAGGGATATTGTTGTTCATGTCTATAATGTAGGCATTCCCATCCCACTTAGATCTTACAAGAATCTAGTCTTCAGGGATGACAACACCAGGCTTTAAGATCAGACATTCCTTATCTGTGAAATGAGTGGAGTAACCCTTATCGCAAATTTGGGACACACTCAGCAAACTGTGCTTTAGTTCTAGAGCGAAGTTGACATTCTCAAAATTCAACACCCCATTTGTGATAGTTCCTTTTTGAGTAATTTTTCCGCCCTCTCCGCCCGCAAAGGAAACATATCCTCCATTAAAAGTTTGAATGTCATGCAGTTGAGATATGTCTTCAGTCATGTGTCGGGAGCAGCCACTGTCAACATACCAAGGTCTGACGACATTCCTCCGCAACTGTCCCTACATAACGAGCGGAATCATTTAGTTTTGGGGACCCAGGTCATTATAACCCTGGGTTGACCCTTTCCTTTCACAGATTTGTCATTTAATTCTTTCTTATCTTTTTATTTAGAGGGTAATGGTGACTGATCTGAAATTGAATTTGAAATTGATTTTGGTATCCACTGAAAGTTAGGTTTTGAAAATTTGTTAGTTTGCTTCGAGCCGGTGGATTTTCTTCTTGAAGAATTTGAATATCCAATCCTTCTTTTTCACAAGTTTGACTTGGGCTTAGCCTGAGTTGATTTTGGCAAACTCTTGTTGTTTTTATAGAAAACCTGTCTATTCTTTTGAGAATTATCCATTTTGTTGTTTAAATTTTTGTTCAATTTACCATTATGAGAGCGAGTTTTGGGGGTTTTCTAGTTAAAGATCGTCCCAGAAATTCGTTTTCCCCTCTTTTTGTTGCATGAGAAACAAACATTCGGTTCATAAAATTCCTTGCAATGTGTCCAGCAGTGCCACAGTTAAAACAGATTTGTTTATTATCAAAAGTTTTGGCACTACTGTTGACAGATTTATTCTTTCCTTTTTTTATTTTTAACACTTCCGTACTTGCAAAATCCATCACAGGATTTTGAAGCAAATGTGGAAGATGCGGAGACATGCAAATCAAATTTAGCAATTTGATCAGAAACAACATTATCAGTAACAGAATTATCAGACTGAAATAAAACGTCACCCGACACAAAGACATTTGCGCTTGTTTTTGACACAGACTCATGACTGAAATTAACATCAGAATCAGACACAAGATTATTTGACTAAAAAGTTTCAGCTTCATGCTCCCCCTGATCTACTGATATATCTGCACTTAAGGTAGAAGCGTTAGTATGCAAACTCTCATTATTAGACTGTATTGCCTGCTCAGAAGCTGACTTTCCTTATACCATGCGAGGTTCTCTGTCAATTTCTTCTTGAGACAGGGGAATAGCAGTGTAATTGTGATTAAAGGGAGGAGGGACACTTTTCTTTGATTACCATGATTTATATCTCTCCAGTGTGATTGTCCTTCGATTAATTTTGCAATCTTTTCACTTGACCCATCGTATTTTTTGAAATTAAATTCAGCTTTTTCAAAACAGTTTTTTAATGTGTCAAGTTCCGCGGTTACAGCAGCAAATTTTCTTTTAAGATGATCATAGTTCTCGCATTTGTTGCTATAATCCTTTTGCAATTTTTTAAAATCTTTTGTTTTATTTTCTAATTGAGTTTTTAAGGGCTTTTGATTTTTCCTAAGAGTATATCCCTCATATTTCAAGTCCTAGTTCTCTCTTTTGATTATCTCAATTTGATCTCTCAAAAATTTAACAATTTTAATGCAAGATTGAGAACAACCGAATTCACTAACCTCAGATGTGATTGGTTTCGGAGTGGTTTGTACCATGAATGAAAATTGCAGATTCATCATCTCCTCTTCTGGATCTGCATTCATCTTTCCTTCATCTTCATCCTTGACTTGAGCAAGATTTGCCTTTTTAGGTCCCGAAATGTTTAGGGCCTGAACTTGATCTTCCCAGCTAAACAATTGGGCCACCATTGCCATGTTTGCAGAATAATTGTTGAAAGATGATCCTTTATTGTTGTTGTGAACATAAGTCACTGGCACCATGGTTCTGTCAGATTTCTCTCGTCGATTGGGTTTTGGGCATTCCCTTGCAAAGTGTCCTGGTTCATGACAATTGTAACAACGCAACTTTCCTTTGTTGAATCCCATTTTCTTGTCAGAGTTTACACCCCAGTTGTTCTTTCCAGTTTTCTTGGAAATTTGTTTAGCTCTAAATACTGCCATTGCCATTTGCTAAGTAATATCCATCTCTTCCACATCTTCTGGATGAATTTGGTCGAGGTCAGAGAATGAGAGTTGTGGAGAGAGTTCTCCAGCCACAAAGGCATTGTAGCAGTTTACTAATCTGGTAGCAAGAGCCATATTCTCTTCTTTTTCACTTGCAAAAGAACTTTGAGAACCAATTCCGTGAGTTTGAACTGAAATAGTTGTGGAAGAACCAACACTAGAACCAACTTGAGATATGTTTTGAGATTTAGGGATTTGAGATTGTTGCGTTTGAGGTATGTTGTATGGTATGGTATGATGGGCTGCATAAGTTTGAACTTGAGGAATGTTAGCTTGAGAATTTGGATGAGTGGTAAAGCTTGAAAAAACAGTGTTGTTGTTTTGAATTCCAAGATTAGCTGTGGAGTACGAGTTGACATGGTTGATTTCTCTTTGTTTATCATCAAGATCGCAGGCTTTAATGATTGCCATTGTTTCGACTAAGCTCAATCGGTTTAGGTCTTTTGTCTTTTTAATCACTGAGACATTAATGTCCCATGATTTTGGAAGAGAATTTAGCAGCTTTTTGTTGATTTCGGACCAAGTAACCATCACACCCGCAGAGCTCATTTCAGTTGTTAATGTGATAAATCTTTGCAGTTGATTTTCCAATGTTTCTCCCAAGACGTGATTGAACATGTTGAATTTTTGTTGGAGCATGTTTTGTCGACTTTGCTTCATGTCCTCATTTCCTTCGTAGACTTCTATGAGCGCTCCCCACAATTCTTTTGCTGACGTATACTCACGAAATCCTTGTGCAATCTCAGGAGACTATGCCATGGTGAGTGTAGCGAGTGCCTTTTCTTGTTCTTCAACTCTTTCAAAGTCATCATCAGTGTAGTTTTCAATCTGTTTGTCAATTACAGTGCCATCTTCGAGAGTGGATGTAATCCGAATCGGTCCTCTTAAAATACTTCTCCAAATTTTGAAATCTTTCATCTTGATGTATTTCTCAATTCGATATTTCCATTCAGGAAATCCTTCAGCTGACAACAATCTAGGAATACGAGTAGTACTTCCCATAATTGCATCCAAATCCTGATGAGCAATCATGCTTTGAGATTCCATTTTGACAAGCTTTAAGTGATTGTTACCGCACACAAGGTATAACCGCACACAGGTTCTTACTTAACCGCACACTTGACTTCAACCGTACACACAACAACAAAATAGTTGTAACCGCACACACTAACAGCAAACAAGACTTAATCAGCAAATTTAACCGCACACGTTTAATCAGCAAATTCAACAGCAAACCCAACCGTACACCCTTAACAGCACACTCAGCCGCACACTCTCAACAACAAACAATTTTTAGAATGCAACCGTACACACTTCAAACAATACGCTCCACCGCACACACTTGGCAGCAAACCTTCAAACTGTAGACCGCACACCTTCAACAGTGAACCGCACACCTTCAACAGTGAACCTCACACCTTCAAACAATTGACCGCACACTTCAAAACATTGAACAACACACGATTTTCTCAGATTTTTAATAAAATTTGATTTCAGACTATTGAAAACTATTAAACACAGGAATCAAACAGCAATTCTTTGATAAAAAACACTTCAAAAGCAGTGAAATTTTGCACCCCCACACTTCAAAATACTTCAATTGATACCAAATTGGCTCTGATACCAATTGTTATTCCCTAATTTATGGATCCAATTCAGTAATCAATGAAGTTAATTGTAATCAAAATGAAGTGTAGAAGGAGTAGAAAGAAGATAATATCAAGCATGCACACAACTATTACGAATAAATGTCAAGTACACCTTGAGAAAGTACAATCACTGCAGTGTTCGGCCAAAAAGTACAATCTGACACAAATCAGTTACTATAAATAGTACCCCCCCAGTACATGAGTGTACAGCCACACACTGTGTGCGGCCACACACACATGTGTGGCTGCACACATACAAGTTCAATACACATGTCACACCCCCGAACCAGACGGCGGAAACGTCCGAGGGCTATTGTGACTCAATTGAATACCATCACAAAGAATATACATGAAACATAACATCATACATTACCAAGCATTGAAATATTACAACTGGTAGCGTTTACATTCAGTACATTGATCCATAATATTACATGCCCAAAAGTAAATTGTTCGATACTAATTAAAACAACAGCAAGACGTTACTGAGTACATTTTTCCTTTTCGATTTACCTGTTACCTGAGAATACAAGTATTTTGAAAAACGTCAACATATGAAATGTTGGTGAGTTCATAAATAATGTTTGAAATATAATGGTTTGTACTGTTTTGAAAATCACCAGAAAATCCGATATTTTCTGAAAAGAGCATAGTATAAAAAGTGTGAAGATCCGTAAGTATGCTTGTTTGTTTCTATAAATGTAAAAGTCCAATTTGTAAACTCGGTATGCATTTTGTAGGTGTATAAATTGAAAACCCTAGGAAAACCCGATGTTTTCCAAATACTTTGAATCAAGTGTTTTATATTTTGTTATACCGTTACGACGTGTTTATTCGATGAGTCCAGGTCACGTTGGATTAATTATGGATTGTGAATTGTTATAAACACGCATTAATGAAAACGACTAGTTTACAACTATACAAACGATCCCTTAGGCGTCGTTCGTACTATTCACTTAATCCAACCACCCTGACTTCTCATAGCCCCACAACCGAGGAGAAAAAGGGGGTGCGAAGCCCCCGATATTTCCATAAGTCGTTCAAGGCTATCGTGAATGCGAAGGGCCCTTAGCCCGACTCGCATTTGGTGAATTCTCGACTTTACTAGCAGTACCAGAGGACCCTTGAGGCCCAATAGCACAAAGCCTGTGAAAGTCCTTTTACACTGAATTAGGTCATATACGACCCAACTACATGTAAGCGAGTTTTCTTCGGGCCTAAAGATCATGTCATTGGGCTAGCTAGGCCCAACAAGCACGATTTGAAACATCCGGGCCCAAAGACGGTGTATCGACGTCTGGTGTATTCCCACATGTGTATTGACTTCCCGAAATTTCCGCGTGTGTATTGAATTCCCGAGATTTCCGCGTGTGTATTGAAGTATCGTCGTGTTATTAATTTCGGATTCGTTATTGATTCGAGACCGAATCAATTCGTTTGATAACGATTTTGGTGTTGAAGGTGTATTATATTTCGCCGATAGTTGAGGTACTAGTAGTTCATCATGTCGGATTCATTGTTTAATACATTAGAATTTTACTTTTTGCAGCCCCTTTCTTTTGGATGAATTTACACTTTTGACCCTTTGTATAAAAGAATTTCTATTTTAGTCCTTAAACCATTTTTCTTGACACTTTAGTATCAAAACTTGTAGAAAAGGTATTTTTCAGCTCAAAGTTATTTGAAAAACAGTTTTAGTCCCTCAAAATGAAATTTTCTCGGCTGAAACCTTTATTTTCGCAATTTTTACACTTTTGGCCCAAAATATAAATTTTTTGCATCTTTGGTCCCTTTTAAATATGAAAAGTATTTTTAACCCTTGAAATGGACTTGGAACACTAGTAGTCCCCTGTTTTACAGAAAAATACAGTTTTAGCCCCTCTAATTTGAAAATCTCGCAATTTGGGCTTTATTGTGCCGAAAAGTTCATTTTTGGACCATTATGCTTTCACATTTTAATCCTTCAAAAGAGGTTATTTCCAGAAAATACATTGTTGAAACTGTTTTGACTCATTTCATCCATCAGAATTTGTATTTTGTCATTTTGGGCCCTTTAACCTTATATTTTTAACATTTTGCGTCCAAAAATGAGATTTTTAGCCCAAAGAGTTCATATTAACAAACTTGGTTATTTTTCTAGAGTTGATTTGTATGAAATAATATGATTTATACTTATTTCATTCAACATAAGGTAGATCTCGGTTTTGAGTTCTTTTGGACTAGATCCAACACCATAATCACAATAGAACATGTAAATAAACATAGAAATCATACAAAGCATACATATACTCATAGATCTACACATTTGCTTGTATCCCCCCCCCCCACAAAACTTATAAAAACCGAAAAATAGGGGGTATGAAGCTCACCTTGAGTTGTGGTTTCGATTTGAAGAAGAAAAGAGAAGAGTTTGTTGCTATTTCAGCCCTAACAACCTTTTCTTGGAAGATCTCGAATTTAGGGGGTTCTAAGATACAAGATCATGATTTCATATGAGTTAAGAAGAGATTTTTGGATAGAAGAAGGAGCCTAAAGTGTGGATCCAAGCATCAACTTACCCAGATGATGATTTTTGTGAAGAATCCTCCTTGCAAGGTCCTTAAATCTCGAAATTTTAGAAGGGAAAGTGAAGGGATTTATGGTGTGTTCTTGAGAGTGTTTAGGTGAATGACTATGTGTGTGTGTGTGATACTCTCGGCCGAGAGTAATAGAAGAAGAAGAGAGAGAGAGAAGTGAGAGGAAATGCATGGAAACATGTGAGATAAGCTTGGATATCCCATAGGTATTAAGGAGGTGGCTAATCCTCCTTAATTCTCAATTTCTTCTTTTGTTTCCCTTTTTTTTCTTCTACTTGGGCCGACAGATAGAGGGGAGAGATGGAGACTTGGGCCTTTGGTGCTTCAATCCAAATCATGGGCCCATATTAATTGTTTTTCGGCCCATTGGACTCCTAGGGTGCCTCATGGCCCAATTTGGTTGATTATATTTGTTATGGTCCAATAAGGGTATTTTGTTTAGTTCTAGGCCCATTATGGCCCAAAATGTTGAAATAAATGAAAGTGGGTCCAATTAGAGCCCATTTAAAGGTTCTAAGCCCATGATAGTCAAATTGGAAGCTTATTGGTCCATTGAGTCCAATAAGGAAGTCCTAGTCCAAAATGGACCTAAACAACAACTTCTAGGGTTTCCAATTGCTTGTTGACTATTTGTAATGCTTGTATGGTGTATTAGATTGCAAATTTGTGTTGTCATAAAGTAAGCATCATACATGCTCTTAAGACTTTGATTCATAATTTTTACTAAATTGTTGTAGTTACAAGGCACAAAATTTCTAGTTGTGACATCATCCCCCCGTTAGAGGGAATTTTGTCCCGAAATTCTGTTTGAAAGCTAGATTTGAGAATGCTAGAATAGGTGAGGGTACTTTTGCTTCATTTGATCTTCGCGTTCCCACGTGAATTCTGGACCATGCTTCGCGTTCCACCGTACTTTCACGATCGGGATGCGACTTTGCTTAGTACGCTTCACCTCCCTGACCATGATTTCAACCGGTTCTTCAACGAACAGGAGATTCTCGTTGATTTCGATCTCGTCAAGGGGAATGACGAGTGTTTCATCCGATAGACACTTCTTTATATTAGAGACATGGAACACGGGGTGTACACTGTTTAGCTCTGTGGGTAGTTGCAGTTTATACGCCATTGAACTTATTTGGGCGACGATCTCAAAAGGTCCAATGTATCGTGGGTTCAGTTTTCCCCGTTTTCCGAAACGAATAACTCCTTTCCAGGGTGAGACTTTTAACAGTACTTGATCCCCAACCTGAAATTCTAAGGGCTTTCGCCATTTATCGGCGTAGCTCTTTTGTCGGTCTCGCGATGCTTGTAATCGAGCTCTGATTTGAACGATCTTTTCCGTGGTTTCGCGAATGATCTCCGGTCCCGTTAGCGCCTTGTCCGGCGTATGTGCTTTTGCTAGTTGGGTATCACCCACCTCAGCCCAACATAACGGTAATCTACACTTACGCCCTTTTGTGTAAGCGAGGTAAGTGGCTTGGCGATCCTAGAGAAGTCTTGAATGAATCTCCTATAGTAGCCTGCTAGACCCAAGAATTGACGGATTTTCGTGGGTGTTGTCGGGACTGTCCATCCTTCAACAGCTTTGACCTTAGAGGGATCCACATGAATTCCATCTTGGCTAACAACATAACCTAGGAAGTTCACACTACGGAGCCAGAACTCACACTTGGAGAGTTTTGCGTATAGCTTTTCCGATCGTAGAGTTTCTAGGATTTGTCGGAGATGTTGGCCGTGCTCTTCTTCGCTTCGGGAATAGACGAGAATGTCGTTGATGAAGACAATGACAAAGTTGTCGAGGAATGGTCGACAGATCCGGTTCATCAGATCCATAAATACGGCAGGGGCATTTGTTAGACCGAAGGGCATTACGACAAATTCATAATGTCTGTAACGAGTTCGGAAAGCGGTTTTTGGAATATCCTTTTCCCGGACTTTGAGTTGATGGTATCCGGACCGTAGATCTATCTTAGAAACATAACTAGCTCCTTGGAGCTGGTCAAATAGATCGTCGATTCGTGGGAGTGGGTAGCGATTTTTAACAGTCAGTTTATTTAACTCTCTGTAATCGATGCACATTCTATAAGATCCATCCTTCTTTTTGACAAAGAGGACTAGAGCTCCCCCATGGCGAGTAACTAGGTCGGATGAATCCCTTGTCCAAGAGTTCACTGAGTTGGCTGGACAATTCCTGCATTTCAGCAGGAGCTAGTCGATAGGGTGATTTAGCGAGAGGAGTTGCTCCTGGAACGAGGTCAATTCGGAACTCCACTTGTCTCTCTGGGGGTACTCCAGGAAGATCTTCAGGAAACACGTCTGGAAATTCACATGCTATGGGAATGTCTTGAACGTTAACCTCTTCCTTGGTTTTATCCACTATGTGAGCTAGGAACGCCAAATTGTTCTTTCGTAGATGTTTTTGTGCCCGGATGCACGAGATGAGGCGAAGGTTCATGCTAGGTTTGTCTCCGTAAATTACTAGGATTTCGTGATTGGAAAGGTGAAGGCGAACTGCCTTCTCATGACACATAATTTCAGCATGGTGGGGGCTTAACCAATCCATGCCAATAATCACGTTGAAACTCCTAATGGACACATGCATTAAGTCTATTCGAAAGACGTGTTGGTTCAGGGTTAGGGTACATCCGATGTAGATTTCCCTCGTGGATTCGGTTTTCCCATTGTCCGTATCCACCGTAAAGGTTTTATTGAGCTTCTGGGGTCGTTGTTCTAGATAGTGTTTAAACTTATTTCTCACAAAGCTTCGCTCCGCTCCGGTATCAAATAGGATGCATGTATAAGTGTGGTTTAGGGGAAACGTACCGGTAACAACTACGGGATCCTGAATTGCCTCTCCCTGACCCATGGTCAGCATCCTTCCTGTCCCTCCATTTCCGGGATTGTTGTTGTTAGGGCAATCTCGGTGGAAATGCCCAGTCCTCCCACACCCATAGCAAGTGTGGCTAGGCCTTGCATTGTTGCCGCCGGTGGTGACGTTGTTGTTGTTGCGATTGTTGTTGTTGTTGCTATTTCCTTGTTGTTGGTTCTGGGGAGGGTAAGTCCTGCAGTACCTCGCCGTGTGTCCCCTTCGATGGCAACTGGTGCACTGCAACTCCTTGCATTCTCCATTGTGATGGAAACTGCACTTGTTTCACTTGGGAAGATTACTGGAATAAGGTCTGGGAGCATTGAAGCAGTTGAGGCTGGAGCATGTGGTGTGGCTAGAACCGGTGCGGTGGCAGAATTAACTGCTACTGCTGCTGCTTCTTAGAGGTCTTGGGGCCCTGACGCCCCTTCCTCTTGTTGTTCTTCCCTTTCTTGCCATCACCTTCCTTCTTGCCCTCAGTCTCCGCTGGCTTCTCACCCTTTTTGTTGTTATGGTCATACAGCTTCTTCGCCAATCTTTTTGCACTGTCAAATGTTTCGGGGTTTGCAGCTATCACATTTCCTTGGATTGGTGATGTTAGTCCCCAGATGAATCGCTCAATCTTCTTTCCTTCCGAGGTGATCATACCCAGGCATAACAGAGATAGTTCACTAAATCTTGATATGTAAGCATCGATATTCGTATTTTGCACAGTGAGGTTCCACAGCTCTTGCTCCATTTTCTAAATCTCACCTCGTGGGCAGTATTCAGCCATCAACATTTCTTTCATTTCCGACCATGGAATGGAGTTGGCTACAGGGAGTGTCATGGCTTCCACGTGTCCGTTCCACCAAGTGAGCGTTTGATCAACAAAAGTGCAGGCTGCGAACTTCACTTTCATCTCCTCAGGACAATCGCATATCTCGAATACCGATTCCACCTTCTCGATCCATCGCTTCAGAGTGATCACCCCTCCAGTACCATTAAAAGTTCGTGGTTTGGCGTTTGTGAAGTCCTTGTAGGTACATGTTTTGGTGGGTCCTTGATTCATCCCGTTGTTTGAACTCCCGGCCCCTTGCCCGTTGCCTCCTCCGTTGTTCCCTTGGTGAATTTGTGCCATAGCTGCGGTGACCGCAGCAGACACAGCCGCCTGGAATGCAGTGGAATCAACTTCGGGTGGGGTTGGTCCAGGGTTTCCGCGAGTAGGTTGGCGAGGCATCTTTCTGTCATGAAACGGAAAGATGTTGAGTGTTTGGGGTTTCTGGGAGGTTGTGACCCTACTGACTAGGTGCATGGTACGAACTTAAACACTCCTACCATTTCGCATACAATCATAGATTCGCAACACATAGCAATTTGTAATATCATAACAAAGCACGTAAAAGTTTACTAATATAATCCGCATTTGATAAATGAAAATTTTGCTCGTAGGAGCATACATGAGTGACACTAGTTCGACAGCATAACGGCTCTATGAGTAGTGTAGTCACTTAAACATAGAGTCGGGGTACATAGCATAGTTCCTAATGACCTACTAAGATAAGTCTATCCCTAATCGCGATGAACTGTGTTCGGAGGTGGTGCCGAGGATGTGGATGCTCCCTGAAGACGAGCCACCAGTTGTTCTGCGTCCTGGAGTCGAGACTCCCACCTCACCTGCCTCATGTGGAACTCTCGAAGGACGTCACGTGTCCCCTGTTTCGCACGCTCGACCCTAGTCCACAACTGGCGTACCTGATCAACAGTGCCCTGAGCAAGATCGCCAGTGTTCCGTAATCGTCTCACCATGACCGGTAGGGCTCGGTCGGCCGGTCCTCCGTTCCTCAGGTCAAAGAACTCGCGTGACATGCTGAACGGGGGTCGCTGTCCCTGCTGTCTACTCCATCTCCAAAGATCAATACCCCAGGGAGGTGTAGGACCAGTGGGGCCCACACGGTAAGCAGGCACCCTGATCGGGTAAGGGGGTTGATGACTTCGGACTCCGCGTCCGAATCACCCCCTTCACTGTCATCGGGTTCCTCCTCGAAGCTTCCTTCCCCTTCTTCTGGTTCGGCAGGCTCGACTCCTGCCTCCGGTTCCCCGTTAGATTCCTCTTTGGGGTTTTCCTTAGGCTCTTCCTCAGGCTCCTCGTCTAACCATCCGTTATTCCCCTGATTAGGGAAATAAGGATCTCCAGGGTGATGAAAACCAGCCATGCTGTCTGCGTGAGTATGTAAATATGCTAACATTCTTCCTAAGATGCTACAACTATTGTACAGACTAAGCAGGCGTTCTCTTTTAGGTGTTAAAGGGGTATAGTTTTAGGTTCCCTAGCTATCACGATCTCATCAGAACGTGTGTTAGTTATACTTTGGAGAGAATGTAGTTGATCAGGCTACATCCACTCCTTGGTACCACTAAGAACAATCCTGAATTAACCGAGATACTAGCATTATCTTGTTTGGTTCGGCGTTATGTTCCTTATTCCTAATGCAAGCAAGGGTGTTTTATTGTTGTATTTTACTTGTTTTGTTCAGAGTTGTGTTAGTCCCTCTTTTGGTATATAGTTGCATATCAATGTATGGTTAGATATGCTAGTTCACTATAAACAGAGCTCTGATACCAACCTGTCACACCCCCGAACCAGACGGCGGAAACGTCCGAGGGCTATTGTGACTCAATTGAATACCATCACAATGAATATACATGAAACATAACATCATACATTACCAAGCGTTGAAATATTACAACTGGTAGCGTTTACATTCAGTACATTGATCCATAATATTACATGCCCAAAAGTAAATTGTTCGATACTAATTAAAACAACAGCAAGACGTTACTGAGTACATTTTTCCTTTTCGATTTACCTGTTACCTGAGAATACAAGTATTTTGAAAAACGTCAACATATGAAATGTTGGTGAGTTCATAAGTAATGTTTGAAATATAATGGTTTGTATTGTTTTGAAAATCACCAGAAAATCCGATATTTTCTGAAAAGAGCATAGTATAAAAAGTGTGAAGATCCGTAAGTATGCTTGTTTGTTTCTATAAATGTAAAAGTACAATTTGTAAACTCGGTATGCATTTCATAGGTGTCTAAATTGAAAACCCTAGGAAAACCCGATGTTTTCCTAATACTTTGAATCAAGTGTTTTATATTTTGTTATACCGTTACGACGTGTGTATTCGATGAGTCCAGGTGACGTTGGATTAATTATGGATTGTGAATTGTTATAAACACGCATTAATGAAAACGACTAGTTTACAACTATACAAACGATCCCTTAGGCGTCGTTTGTACTATTCACTTAATCCAACCACCCTGACTTCTCATATCCCCACAACCGAGGAGAAAAAGTGGGTGCGAAGCCCCCGATATTTCCATAAGTCGTTCAAGGCTATCGTGAATGCGTAAGGCCCTTAGCCCGACTCGCATTTGGTGAATTCTCGACTTTACTAGCAGTACCAGAGGACCCTTGGGACCCAACAGCACAAAGCCTGTGAAAGTCCTTTTACACGGAATTAGGTCATATAAGACCCAACTACATGTAAGCGAGTTTCCTTCGGGCCTAAAGATCATGTCATTGGGCTAGCTAGGCCCAACAAGCACGATTTGAAACTTTCGGGCCCAAAGATGGTGTATCGACGTCTAGTGTATTCCCACGTGTGTATTGACTTCCCGAAATTTCTGCGTGTGTATTGAATTCCCGAGATTTCTGTGTGTGTATTGAAGTATCGTCGTGTTATTAATTTCGGATTCGTTATTGATTCGAGACCGAATCAATTCGTTTGATAACGATTTTGGTGTTGAAGGTGTATTATATTTCGCCGATAGTTGAGGTACTAGTATTTCATCATGTCAGATTCACTGTTTAAAACATTATAATTTTACTTTTTGGAGCCCCTTTCTTTTGGATGAATTTACACTTTTGACCATTTGTATAAAAGAATTTCTATTTTAGTCCATAAACCATTTTTCTTGACACTTTAGTATCAAAACTTGTAGAAAAGGTATTTTCCAGCTCAAAGTTATTTGAAAAA
Source organism: Lactuca sativa (assembly GCF_002870075.4). Taxonomy (NCBI): domain Eukaryota; kingdom Viridiplantae; phylum Streptophyta; class Magnoliopsida; order Asterales; family Asteraceae; genus Lactuca; species Lactuca sativa. The sequence goes on along the minus strand of NC_056630.2, from coordinate 147,849,273 downwards.
CAGTTTTACTCCCTCAAAATGAAATTTTCTCGGCTGAAACCTTTATTTTCGCAATTTTTACACTTTTGGCCCAAAATAGAAAATTTTTGCATCTTTGGTCCCTTTTAAATATGAAAAGTATTTTTAACCCTTGAAATGGACTTGGAGCACTAGTAGTCCCCTGTTTTCCAGAAAAATACAGTTTCAGCCCCTCTAATTTGAAAATCTCGCAATTTGGGCTTTATTGGGCCGAAAAGTTCATTTTTGGCCCATTATGCTTAAAATTTCACATTTTAATCCTTCAAAAGAGGTTATTTCCAGAAAATACATTGTTGAAACTATTTTGACTCATTTCATCCATCAGAATTTGTATTTTGTCATTTTGGGCCCTTTAACCTTATATTTTTAACATTTTGAGTCCAAAAATGAGATTTTTAGCCCAAAGAGTTCATATTAACCAACGTGGTTATTTTTCTAGAGTTGATTTGTATGAAATAATATGATTTATAATTATTTCATTCAACATAAGGTAGATCTCGTTTTTGAGTTCTTTTGGACTAGATCCAACACCATAATCATAATAGAACATGTAAATAAACATAGAAATCATACAAAGCATACATATACTCATAGATCTACACATTTGCTTGTATCCCCCCCCCCCCCACAAAACTTATAAAAACTGAAAAATAGGGGGTATGAAGCTCACTTTGAGTTGTGGTTTCGATTTGAAGAAGAAAAGAGAAGAGTTTGTTGCTATTTCGGCCCTAACAACCTTTTCTTGGAAGATCTCGAATTTAGGGGGTTCTAAGATACAAGATCATGATTTCATATGAGTTAAGAAGAGATTTTTGGATAGAAGAAGGAGTCTAAAGTGTGGATCCAAGCATCAACTTACCTAGATGATGATTTTTGTGAAGAATCCTCCTTGCAAGGTCCTTGAATCTCGAAATTTTTGAAGGGAAAGTGAAGGGATTTGTGGTGTGTTCTTGAGAGTGTTTAGGTGAATGATTATGTGTGTGTGTGTGTGATACTCTCGGCCGAGAGTAATAGAAGAAGAAGAGAGAGAGAGAGAGAGAAGTGAGAGGACATGCATGGAAACATGTGAGATAAGCTTGGATATCCCATAGGTATTAAGGAGGTGGCTAATCCTCCTTAATCCTCAATTTCTTCTTTTCTTTCCCTTTTTTTCTTCTACTTGGGCCGAGAGATAGAGGGGAGAGATGGAGACTTGGGCCTTTGGTGCTTAAATCCAAATCATGGGCCCATATTAATTGTTTTTCGGCCCATTGGACTCCTAGGGTGCCTCATGGCCCAATTTGGTTGATTATATTTCCTATGGTCCAATAAGGGTATTTTGTTTAATTCTAGGCCAATTTGGCCCAAAATGTTGAAATAAATGAAAGTGGGTCCAATTAGAGCCCATTTAAAGGTTCTATGCCCATGATAGTCAAATTGGAAGCTTATTGGTCCATTGAGTCCAATAAGGAAGTCCTAGTCCAAAATGGACCTAAACAAGAACTTCTAGGGTTTCCAATTGCTTGTTGACTATTTGTAATGCTTGTATGGTGTATTAGATTGCAAATTTTTGTTGTCATAAAGTAAGCATCATACATGCTCTTAAGACTTTGATTCATAATTTTTACTAAATTGTTGTAGTTACAAGGCACAAAACTTCTAGTTGTGACAACACAACACTGCTATACAACCACTGACACCCTAATTAGATCTATACAAAATTTATGCCTAGCTCAAACCACAAAATTATGGACCTTCAAAAACTATGTTGATTTCTGCCATTCAAGGATCATATAGAAATATTTGTAACTTTGAGAGTATACTTAATCAAGCTAAGAGACTACATGTCACGAAAGAACACCAATCATATTCTCAAAGAAATTTAACTATACTTAGAGTAAAGTTAAGTATGGGCATGATAGTATTCACAAAATTCATACAAATTAAATTTTGGTAAACCCATTGATAAAGTCATTCTTTTGAGCTAAGTATGAATGGTCACACTTTAACTGTAAATTATTCTAGAAATGGGATTGTATTTGCATTTAGTATTTGGATATTGGAAGATTATAACAACAACTATTAGATAATGTTATGATATATTGGGATATAGTCATCACATTAATAGGTTTTGTGTTCTTTATTAACATGTTTAATCCATGAATAATGTTATTATTCTACAAGTTCATATCCGGTTATAATTTTAGGAGAAATTATGAAGTAAGACTAATATGAATTGGATTGTTTGATTATCACTGGATGAAAGTAGGAAAGTGGTTGTAACCAAGTTTCATAGATAGTTGTCAGAGAACTAGTATTGAATAGACTCGCGTCAAGATCATCTCATGGATTGCTATCATCAATGATACTTGATTAAAATGTATTATCTTTGTATCCTTAACACATGAGATACATAGTAGGAGTTGAGTGTAGGAAGTACTATGCTTTGAGATCCTTGGTAGGTATTACTTGCAAGGAGATCCATGTTAGGTATAAAATGTTTATGTTATTTCAAAATTAATGTCTTCTCTTGCCATATTTTTCTAGTTTATGAAACTATTTTTGAACTAAAACCCAACAGGTTGAGGTGAGAGTGAGAGGGTTTTTATTTCAGTTTCTGACACACTTGAGAGGGGTATATCCTCGAAAATGTTGCTGACTGGAGGCATAGATGATGAAGAAGTCTCGGAACCTGGTTGCCTCTTATGAAGCTTGGCTTTTTTCCATAACCTCTTTGGATTCTTCTCGATCTCCATGTCAATCAGCAATGGTGTACATGTACGAAAAAATCTAGATATAAACAATTAGTAACACCGTGTCCCTAACAATGGTTCCAATTTGTTATGCGTGTCAAACCCAAAAAATAAAGGAGTACAAAATGACTCCAAAAACACAGCTACTTTGCACCAAAAGTGTAATACAAGGTAAGCAGGGTCGATCCACAAAGACACAGAAAAAATGCTTATACCTTTTTGCGTAAGGTACAAAAATTATCACAAAAGTGGGGGTTTATATGCAATCATTTAAACAAGAGAATAAAGCAATATGTAAATGACCGATTAAATGAAACAAATTCATGATTTGCTTGGACTCCGAATCTATGTATGATGATTTAGCAATGTGATTCCAAGATGACATGATATTTGTCCAATTCTACCTAAGTTTGTACTTCAAAGTATTATCAAGCTCTAACACTTCCCATTCACCAAGTTGTCATATTCAAAACAAGCACTTTGAAAGTAACCTAACCTCCTAATTTGAATTTAAACAAAATCTTAAATATAAACCAAGAGATTGCGTTAAGTTTTATGTGAATCTTCCCAACAACATCTGATGCTCCTCACAAGCTCGGGAACGTAAGAACGTGTGAATGTGATTTACACTAGATTTATTCAAAAGAATTCAATTTAGTGTTTGTTACTTAATCTATTTTACAAAACAATTACGGATTTTTCAATATAGATAACTTGAATGATCTAACCCTAGTTGAAGTGGCCAATAAGAACTAAAATTAAAATCAAACATTTGATTGAAACAAAATTAGATAGAAATTGGAAACAAACATCAAATCACATGATTGAAATCACAACTAAAAGTCAAGACATGAAGTTGCAGAAACTAGGGTTTTAGCCGCACATGACTAGAACAAGATCAACAAGTCTAGAAAGGAAATTAAAGTGTTAAAGTGATTAAAAAGATGAAATTAAAATTTTTCCAAATGATCTTCTTCAAGCTACAAACTAAAAAGTTCTTCTAAGTGTCGTCCTTGGTCGCATGGAGTGAATGAGAGAGTGTAGAATGGCTAAAAATTCATGAAATCAGATCATAAAAGAAAACTGCCCCAGGAACTTAAGGAACAGACACGACCCTGTGTCAAATTGTGAAGAAATGACACAACCCTGTGTCACTCAAAAATTTGGTAAATTTTCTAATCTGCAACCAGTGTACAACGATAAATCATTTGACATGACCCGTGTCAACTCTTCTGTGATGAATTCTTGTTTTCTTCAATTTTGCTCCGAAAATCCGCATCTTTGCTGTCGGCCCTTTTTCACAATCCCGAGTCATGTCCAACCTCCAGAACCACATGAAATGGCATAAAAAATGTGGAAATAGGGTGTGCCAAATTTTGTCCCAAAAACAAGTAAAATGCATGGATTATTACTAAATTGAAATTCAAAAGAGTGAATTAAACATGTCTCTATGGTGCACAAAATGCACCTAACAATCTTCTTCACAAAAATCAAACGATCACCAAAAACGTTCGTGTATGTGTGTGTTCATGCTTGAACATCAGATCTAAGTTTATTGGATCGGTTTTCAGATGTTTTCATGCTTGATTTTGGAGCAACACACATACATTGTGTATGTATGTGTGTGTTTATCATAGATCTTGAGTTCATGAGAAAAGATAAGAAAAAAAGGGTAGAATAGAAGTTGAAACATATCTGATGTATGTGTGTTCATCTTCACTGGAAAAATTATGAATGTTAGAGACTCGTCGGAGAAGATGATCGGAGCATCGTCGGAGGTGTCAAATACTCTGGAAACCAGCTAAACCTCTGATAGAAGGTTATAAGGATGTTATTTGAACAGTTCAACAAGTTCAATGGGAAAATGTGGACAAAAAGAACTTAATGACTAAATGTGTACAAACAAAAAATTTGTTACCCTTTTTAGTCATTATCCCTAGATAAAATATAGTTATATGTAGAAATTTTATTACATGTGTGGAAATTGACCGTTGACTTGATGACCTACATTGACTTAATATTCATAAATAGGATATTGATATGAAAATGGTTTTAAAAAAATATGGTTTATCTTAGGTCTTGTTTGATTTGGGTCTGACTGGTCTAGTCAGACAAAAAACCTTTTGTTTGACCCAATCCAATCCATCTCGTTTGATTTACACATTTAGAACTCTGACCGGATATTTTTTCCATCTGACCGAGTCCTTCAAAAAAGGTTGCTGACTGAGAAACTTGCCAAGCTTACCCCTCGTCCATCCCCTCTGGTATTGAGCCAAATCGCTCCTCTTTTCAACGACGAAAATCTTCATCCATGTCGCCATCTCCGTCACTTCCGTCTTCCATCGTTTCCATCGCCATCGACAATCCTCCATCATTTTCGTTGTTATCACTTTCTTCTTCCATCGACGTCCTCGAAATTTTTGGTGATCAAATTGGTTTCTCCAAATATTTGTGAGATTTGACTTTACTATCTCCGACTCCTATGGCTTCGTGGGATTTCAGTCACTAATTATGAAGTTCAAAGGAGAGGTTAAACTTCAGGACAATTTTTTTTTTTTTAAATCAAATGATACACCCATTACAATTTAGGTCAACCATGAACTGTTGTTATTGTCATCACGATTTTCTTACAATTCACATTTTTCTTCGTGATTGGTACACCCATTAGAGCTCGCAGTTTAAATGGATATTTCTAGAAATTCAAGGTCGAGTGTGCCATCAATGAGCCTTCAATTGCATTTCATCTTATTCGGAAAAAAAAACCTTGTAGAAGATTGGTTCTTGATATAATTTCTTTTGATTCCATCTGAGCACTTCTACCTCTGCTTATTCTTCAAGTCCTTTCTATTTTATCGTGCAAGTGGGTTTATTACTTATGGTTTATAGTGACTGGTTATTGCCATTGTCGGAGGCAAGGCCGATGATGGAGGTTATGTAGCCAGAGAGTAAAGAAGAAGGAAGATTAGGAAAAGGGGAAGGGTGGGTATCGGGCATGATGACTTATGTGGGTCTTCTTGGGATTTTTTTAATTTATTTTATTAGAAAATAAATAAATCTTGAGAAAACACATAATAAGAAATTAAAAAACAATTTTAAGGGCATATTCATCATTTCAAGTTGGGTGTGGACCAAATTTACCCAAAAATGTCAACTATGGGGACCAAAACTACATAAGTTATCCAAAATTGGACCACTGATGCACCATTAAATTTTTTTGGATTAAAACCCCAAAATTTTGACAATCACAAGGACATTTTTTGCAATATTTCTAAAAATATAAATACATATTTATAAGTATAGATATATTTTTAGAAGTATAAATATATACTTTTAGATTTTTAGAAGTACAAAGCTATAAATATTTATTTTAGAAATATTAATATATTTTTTATAAATATAAATACGTATTTACAAGTATTTAGAAGTGTATCAATAAAAATGAGTTTATATGAAAAAATACCCTTCTAAAAACATAAAAATACATATGTATACTTCTAAATACACAGTTATATTTTTCAAAACATTATTATACATAAAAACATAAAAATAAGAATTTAAGCTTCTAAAAATATATTTATACTTTTGAAAACGTAAAAATATGTATTTATACTTCTAAAAAATAAAAAATTATATATGCTTTTAAAAAATATATTTGTACTTCTCTAAAAATAAAAAAATTTAGAAAAAAAATTTATATTAATACTATTATTTATGATTTTTCTTTTCAACTAAAAGGACTAGAGAAATAATTTATGTGAATTTGTGCTTTTTCTAAAGACTTGGTTGTAACATTTCATTTTCAAAACATTTTTTATTATTTTTTAATAAGATAAAATACTCTTTTCATTAAACAAGCCATGAAACTTGTGTTCCAAAAGATAGTCATCCAAAAATCAAACTTTCATAAACACGTGAAATATAAAAACACAAAAGTTGTTGAAGTGTTTGTGTATAATCACACATTCGCATTCCCACTATCCACTGAAGTGCCTAAGACATTTAATTCACAAATATAAGTCAAATCTTACTGAGTTCTCCAAAATAACATAAACACTACAATACATGCAAGCTTACAATATTAACTTTCACGAAGTTGGTCCGCCACCTTTTCCTTCAGCATAAAGTTGGACTGCACGTGGCCTTCAGTATAAAGTTGGTCGATCCGAGTAACTTGGCCTTCAACACAAAGTCGGACCGCCTCAAACTCACCACACAAATGTCAACATACACATAATACAGATAAACAAACAACTCAACATCACATGTAACAGTTTGCAAGTCAGCCTGATGAACTGAATACTATAGTCTAACACATCCTATCACCCTAGGACATACAATGAAGTATATAGTATAGTGAGGAAAAATCACCTAATAATTAAGTTCTAGCACAACAGCTCTAACAGAACCGCTACACGATCCACCAAACCTAAATAATGGTCATATCTCAGTCTACTACTCAAATCCCTAAGTTTAACTGATGAGATTAAAACTCTTTAAGATTGATGAGATTCTTAACAAGTAACAGAATAACACAAAGCAATTAAGAACACAAGATGAATCAAAACTAGTGTCGAATGATGAATAAGCCACAACCTCATAAGAACTCTATGAAGAATTGCTAATGTAGAGGTGTGGTAGGGTTACAAAATAAATATCTTAACAACTAACTTATACATGGTGCATGCATGCACATTATAAAGTAAACCCTACTAAATGAAACATGGCTGCACAGGCCCGGTACCGTGGAAACAATGGACTTTAGACAAAAATCCCAATGACACAATATTACTAACCTAAAACCCAACAATCTCCCCCTTTATGTCAATTTAGGAGAGAGATTATTACTGTAATGCCTGCATAGTCTTCTTTATTGTTTTGAACAACTTCGGTATGATAGCAAGAATAGTGCGACGAAAGTTGATATACCTTCGAAGCATGTCATCGAAGATCTTCTTTTTAGTATCATCATTTTGTTTGCACCTATTTATGATACTCAAGATATGCTCCAGACAAGTAGTGGAGAATAGGTGTTTGTCGAATAAGGCGAACAGGCACTTTTGATTCTCACCACGACTAAACATCACAGTGTGATATTTTGGGTCTATTTTTCCCATTTGCATTTTGTTCACGTCGCTTGCTCTACCAAAGGGTTTGATAGTTGGTTTCTTACTCAAAGCATAAGCGATCTCTTGATGCAGCTTCGCTACTTCATGTATGTATGACACCAACATTCTATTTATGTTAGAAAGAATGGGATCATACTTCTCTTCTTCGGTTAGTAGGAGGTTTATGAGCAAGATCCAATCGTGAGGGTTAAGGTTCGGTAGATCAGCAAGTGAGATCATATGAACCGAGTCTTTAGAACCTCGGGTTACCCAAAACTTCACGTTGATAAAGCTTCCTGCTGCAACTGGCTTTAATACTTTGATCGATGTAATCTTCTTTGCACTCCATGTCAAGTATTGAGGTTGAGAAAAAGAAAGATAGTAATCGATCAGTGTCCTATCAATCCTTGTGTCAGGAGAGGGAATTGATGTTATTGACACAAAGCAATGACAAACAAATGCCCTTCTGGTGATCGGCATATCGAATTGCGAGTCATTGGTATTATCCAAGTCAAAAGAAATGACTAGTTCAAGCCAATGAGTGCTTGGGGACTCAATTGCTTCCATCAGCAACTTTTCTAATGTCCATAATGGAAAAAGAGATTTTCTTCGTTCCAAAATTTCATGGGCTTCTTTATATTTTCTTTCCCTCTCTTCGCCTTTACAAGCTTCTTCATTCTCTTCTTCTTCTCCACTTTTACCAATAATTTTCTTTCCTTTGTCTTGTATCTTTGAATCCGAAGCTTCATTATCCTTCGGTTCTTTGGTGACATTTGGTTTAACAGGAGGAGGTTGAAGATTTTCACCTGTTGAAGTTTGGCTTATGGGGGTTTGTTGTGGTGGAGCATGACCTGTTTCTCCCCCTTGTTTTGGAGGGATACCGGCCTCCGAAGCACCTTCGATCCTTCTCAACATTGTAAGTGCAGGACGCAGTTTGTCATCCAAATGTCTCCTGACGGTGATGGTTAGAACCGAATCATGTGCCTCCAGTAGATTGACCAAAAGAGCATGAACATCACCAACATAGCTTTTCACAACTGCATGCTTGGACTTGAGATCATCAATATCCTTTTTTGCTTGGCAAAGCTTGAAAGATTGGGTTTCGATCAGAGTGGTTTGTCGAGCAAGCTCATCCATCAACTTATTTTCCATAGCTAAATCAGCCTAGAGTTTATCGAGACGAGAGTTGATAGACGATAGGAGCGTCATGTGATCAGTTTTGGATGTTGTTGCGAACACTTTTGAATTTCACTTGTTCAACCTGTAGTGAAGAGGTAAGCTTCTCAACGGTGGCATTCCCTGAGTTTGCATTTTGTTGTGACGCAGCTTGAATAGACTCCAAAAATACTTTAGCATATGAAATTAGTTTTTTGAAATTTTCGGTCGATGTCTTGGTGGAAATATCAATGGCCTTGGTTGCATTCTCAATAGAAGTGTCATGTTGTTGAACCAGGGTAGCTACGAGAGCTTTAATAGTAGCATCAGAGTATGCTGAAGTGGAGGATTGGGATGAAGAGGCAAGCAAAGTATCAAGCTTTTCATTCAAAGCCTTAAGATGCCTCTTGGTGACTGTGGCATCTTCATCATCATCACTCTGAATAGTAAAGGGCTATAGTGGAAAGTATCAAACTCCATGTCATTACCACCGAGAACGGTGTCAGACTCATTAGAGTGAAGTGGGGAAAGTGGTGTTGAAGTGATAGGGATGTCAAACCCAAAATTTTTTGCCCCCACATCAGATGCATTGACATCAACAGGTGGTTTGGTTGTTGTGGTAGCAGTGGTGGTGGTTTCAGTGAATAGGGGTGGTGGTAATGGTGAAGAAGTAGGTGGTGGAGTTGACATATGAGGGGGGCATGGAGAGATGGAAATGGAATAGTAGTGTGATGAGGGGAAGGGGTGGAGATGGAACTGTGTTAGTAAAAGTTACCTCAGGTGTTACTATACGGACCGAATCGTCAGACTGATCTTGCTCATTCTCAAGTTCATTATCAACATCTTGATCAGAGGGAACGTAATCACTATCACTGGATGATGAAGTTTTCCGCTTGTGCACTTTCTTCTTCAGCTTTCGCTTTTTAGGAGCCGAAGGTTCAGTAGTTTGACCTATTCGCTTCTTGGGTGTGGTAAGTTTAAGGGATGGACCCTCGTGAACTTCCTTCTTTTTCCCCTTTCTTACCTCCTTTCTTTTTTATTTTGTCAGCCTTATCGATGGAACGTTGCATCTCAGGAGTGAGTTCCCTTGGACCTGAAAAATGTAATTTCTTGTATTCCGTAATGAGAATACTGGCAGCAGAAACACATGTGTACATCGTTTTAGGGATAGAACCGATGAAGGGAAACTTGGAAGAGTCGGCCACGATGATCTTTGTGGTATGGAAAGTAGCAACCGAAGATAACAAAGAATCCGCCATGACTGGAATTTGAAACTTCTCCATAGCCCTTTGGGTAACAATGGTCCAGAATCTCCCACATGAAATCTCAATGTGACGTGATGACAAATTCAAGCATTGAACTAATTGAGTCCAGAGAATAGACCCATAATCGAGATTTATACCATGGTATAGACCATAAATAATGGTTATAAAACCTTTGCTGGCACCTTCGAATCTAGCCACTCTCTTAGAAAAACCCTTAAAGAGAAGGGTAAACAACCCATTCCATTGAAGAGGAAGGCAAGATTTCTTGACCTTGGTAATGGTGGAGAGAATATCATTGTACCTCATGTTGTAGAACATCTTGAAGATCTGTGCAGTCGTAATCGAAACTGGGTTCACCATTGAGTCCACATAAGTTAGCCCTAAAAGAGAGCAAAACGTAATTTTGGAGACGGAAGTTTTCTTATCAAATATCTCGAACATAAAATGCTCCTCAGCCTTGATGTACTTTGCAGAAGAATAAAATTGGGAGAGGAGAGACATCGGCACACATTTAACTTTGGAAAGAGCATGTACCAGTGGTGAGTACTTGAGGCATTCGACGATCTGCAGCATAAAAGAATCATACTTGAACGGAGTCAAGTCAATGATCAGGTTTTTGGTTAGGCTTGATCGTGAGGTGAGAAGATTGAGCAATGTGTTCTTGAACTAAAGACGATTATGCCATTGTTGAAGCTTGGTGAGGAAGATGAACAGGAGAGACTTTTTGCTGTTTGAATGCTTGAGAGATTTTGTGAGCGGTAAAGGAGAAAATAATAATGAGAAATCCTTTTATACGGTTACCATGAGAGAGAAAATCTGTAATGATCACGTATGCGAGGTTTTCGGAAATGACGCCTAATTGGATGTGATTTGACAACTGTTAACCCTGAAAAGCATGTCAGTCGGCGTGACGATAGGTGATGCTCCATATTTCACGCACTTTTATTTGAAACATATCCATTCAGAGTCTCTTCATATTATTTAAATGTTTCAACTTCCTTTCAAAGAAACGAATCCTTCTCCACTTGATATTCCAAGGAGATGGACCAAGCACCTTTCGCCTTTTAACATATAAGACCACCAGTGAATTTAGAGGCGAAACTACAAAACTGAAAATTATCATTAGTACCAAGAACCAGACTTTTGGAAGATCATAAAGATCTTCATGCAAGAGTGTGCCAATGAAAAAAAATAAAGAAAATTATTTATTGGGATGTTAATGATGTCATGAGAGACATAAAACGGATGATCCTGGGCACGAATCTCTTCCTTCAAAGTCAAGAGAGACTTAGAAGAGTCAGTGTGGTTTCCCGTTGAAGTACGATCAAATGCTTGTTAAGATGCAATGAAAGGCATCTTTTCAAACTTAGGCTAAAAGGGTAGCTTTCACTTCAACTGAACTACGGACCTTGACATAAGACCGAAAGTTAAGTGAAGTACTTGTGTGTCCAGTGTAGCCAAAAACATCAAGTAAGTTTGTTCATTTTTCAGTGACTTGGTGATAATTAGTGAAATCTCAAAACAAAACGAAAACTCGATCTTGTGGGTAGAAATATCCTTGTGTTGGAACATTTCATAAAGATCTCGCAAAAACAAAGGAGATTTCCTGGTACCTTCCACATGAGTGGTGTCGTTAGTTCATTGGTGAAAAACTAGAACATTAAATTGTTCACCGTCAATTCATTAAAGGTATCTGATTGTGGGTTTCACTTAGATCATGGTGAAATGAAACTAAGATAATTAACACAGATGTTGTGTAACCATAAACCTCTATGGTACATTCTGAGAGTCTCAAGGGTTACTTTTATGGAATTGAAGATAATGGAGAGGAATTTATGAGATGGGTAAAGAACCGAAAGTACCCCTGCTAAAGGGACCAAGCAGAAAACTCTTAACTCAATATGAGAAGAATAAGGTATCTCATGACTTAAGTGAATTTAGCAGCCTAATTGGGAAGAAACGAATTGTATATATCGAATCAGTAAGGCTTCACTATAGAGTCGTTGAGGTTTTGGGCAACATACAACAGCATGCTTCTAGGGACACATAGCTAGTAGACAGAGTGAAAGTCTATACCTTCCCCATGATGCATTGTTGAAACTAGTAGCAACTGTGTTAGAATGTAGTTGAAATAACTAAAAGAAAATATTTTTGTATTTTTAAAATTTCTGAAAAAGAAATAAAAACAAAAAGGAAAAATATTTTTGTAATTTTAAATTTTCTGAGAAGAAATAAAAATAGAATAGGAAAATATTTTTGTAATTTTAAATTTTCTGAAAAAGAAATAAAAACAGAACGGAAAAATATTTTTGTAATTTTAAATTTTCTGAAAAAGAAACAAAAACAGAAAGTAGAGAAATGTACAAAAAGTATACATTAAGTTTCAACCGAACATTCGCCTTTGATGGATGAAGTGAAATATACCGAGCGTTCGGTATAGTTCGGTGCCCGAAAAAGTCGGAACTGAAATAGACCAAAAGTTCGCTCTGTTTCGCTTGTTAAAATTTTAAAGAGGCGAAAGCGAAAGGTGTACTTCAGGAAGCGAAGATGGTTTCGGTACAGATTCAACTTCCATCATTCCCAAGCCTTGGAGTATTCTATTGAAGGTTGCTTCAGGCAAGGCTTTCGTGAATATGTCAGCCAATTGATCAGCGGATCGAACGAAGTGAACTTCAACATTACCATCTTCTATGTGATCCATGATAAAGTGATATCGCAGGGCAATGTGTTTCGTCTTGGAATGTTGCACTGGGTTATTACAAATACGGATTGCACTTTCTGAGTCACAACAAATGGGAATCTTGTTCATATTTAGGTCATAATCTCTTAGTTGGCTTTGTATCCAGACGACCTGTGAGGTACAAGATGTTGCGGCTATATATTCATCTTTGGCGGTGGATAGGGATACACACATTTGTTTCTTGTACTGCCAGCTGATGGGTTTACCATCAAGAACTTGACAACCTCCAGTTGTGCTCTTTCGGTCTAGACCACATCCTCCAAGATCGGCATCGGAAAATACTTGAACGAAGAAGCCTGATTTAGCTGGATACCATATTCTGAGAGACAAGGTTCGCTTCAAGTATCTGAGGATGTTTTTAACAGCCACCATGTGAGGTTCACGTGGATTAGCTTGGAACCTGGCACAATAGCAAACAGAAAACATGATATCATGTCAACTAGCTGTAAGATACATTAGTGACCCTATCATTTGGCAATAGAGAGTCATATCAGTAGCCGGTGGAACCTTCACTTTTGATTTTCCCATCATGCCAAATTTTTCCATCAAGGTCTTTGTGTAAGCCTCCTGATTGATAAAAATACCTTCTAGTCCCTGTCTTATGTTCAGGCCAAGGAAAAAGTTAATTGGACCCTTCTGTTTCCAGAGATGGAGTTAGCTTCATTCCGAATGTCGTTGGAACCTTCACTTTTGATTTTCCCATCATGCCAAATTTTGCCAGCAAGGTCTTTGTGTAAGCGTCCTAATTAATAAAAATACCTTCTGGTCCCTGTCTTATGTTCAAGCCAAGGAAAAAGTTAACTGGACCCATTGAGCTCATCTCAAATTTAGTCTCCATCTATATTCGGAAATCTAGTGTTAAGCTAGGATTCGTGGAACCGAAGATGATTTCATCGACATAAGTTTGGACTATCATAAGGTGGTCACCTTCTTTCTTGCAAAAGAAGGTTGGGTCACCAAACCTTGTTTGAATTTAGACATTTTTAGAAAGCGAGCTAAAGTTTCATACTAGGCTCTAGGAGCTTGCTTTAGACTGTAATTCGCCTGGTCCAGAATGTAGCAATGATCAGGGTATTTCTCATTCACGAAACCCGGTGGCTATTTAAAATATATGGTTTCTTCCAACTCCCCATTTGGGAAAACACACTTGACATCCATTTGAAAAACTCCAAAATTCTTATGTGCAGCGTATGCCAGAAAGATCCGTACTGATTCTAACCTTGCTACTAGAGCGAAGGTTTCTTCATAATCAATCCATTCTTCCTGACAATATCCTTTCACCACAAGTCTCACTTTGTTCCTTATGACGTTGCCTTCTTTATCCATCTTGTTACGAAATACCCATTTTAAACCTACCGCAGATACATCAGGTGGTGTGGGAATCAATCTCCAAACCTTGTTTCGTTCGAACTCATTGAGTTCGTCTTGCATGGCCTGAACCCAATCAGAGTGATTGAGTGCAATGTTAACGGTTTTTGGTTCTATCTTGGAGACAAACGAATTAAACATGCAATATTCCACTTGAGAGAATAAAACAGCTCACTTCGCTTTAACTCGAGAGCGTGTAAGGACTCCCTCAGATGATTCACCAATTACATGTGATTTCGGATGATCTCTTGTCCATTTAGTAAGTGGAGGGTAATTTGGATCATAGGCAGGATCCAGTTCGGCATCCACTTCTTCTTCAAATTCTAATTGATCATCATCAGCATTTGCATTCATACTATATTTCTCCCCCTCGAGTGAACTTTTGGTGGTATTCATTGGAGATGGTTTCTCCCCCTGGAAAGATGAAGCGGATTTATTTGCTGAAGACGAACCCTCCCCCTGCAATGGATTGCTCTCTTTTGGAGGTTCGCTTGAGCATGAAGGTTCGTTTTCCATTTCTTTTGCAGTGTCATCGATTATCTTCTTTAGATTATCAATTTTGTTATCGGCTGCCTTTGCTTCGGAGGTGATGGCTTTTTCTGGTTCATCAAAGATCAACATGCACTCTTCAAACTGATTGGATACCGGTATGGTGACTTGACCAATCTTAGGAAAGATTTCCTCCATTGGATATTTTCTTGATTGAATATTCTTCATGTAATATTCATCAAACGTGACATAATAGGTTTCCTCTATCTTCTTCGATCTTTTATTGAGAACCCTATATACCTTGGAGGTTAGAGAGTACCCCAAGAAAATCCCTTCGTCAGCTTTCACACCAAACTTATTTCGGTTCTCTTTGGAATTGAAGATGAAACATTTGAACCAAAGACATCGAAAAACTTGACATTAGGTTTGCGATTATTAAGAATTTTGTATGGAGTAATAGAAAATCGATTATTGAGAAAGGATCAGTTCTGGGTATAGCAAGCAGCAGCAATAGCATCGGCCTAGAAATACAGAAGAAGAAAAGCGAAGCTAAGCATGGTTCGAGAAGCCTCATATAGCAAATGATTTCGCCTTTGCACTACCCCATTCTGTTGTGGAGTATAAGGAGAAGAGAATTTGTGTGTGACTCCCTTTTTGGCTAGAAATTCTTCAAAATCTTTGTTCTTGAATTCCAGTCCATTGTCGTTTCTAACATTCCGGACCACCTTTCTTAGTTGAAGCTCTACTTGTTTTAAAAAGTTCTTGAGTTTAGGAGTCGCCTCTGATTTGTATTTAAGAAAATATACCCAAGTGATTGTGAAAAATGATCGACAATAACGAGGATGTACTTACTACCACCGACACTCTCAGTTATCGAATGCCCACAAAGATCGATATGTAGCAGTTCAATAGGTTCAATAATTTTTGTGTTCACAAGATTTGGATGACTCTTCCTATTTTGCTTCCCCATTTCACATGCAGTGCATAAATGATATGTATCAAACTTCAAGAGGGGAAGATCTCGCACATGATCACCAAGAACTAGCTTGTTGATATCTTTAAAGTTAAGGTGCGAGAGTCTTCTGTGCCATAACCAGCTATCATCAAAATGAGCCTTTGTTAACAAGAAAACAACAGGCTTTCCTCGCATCGGATTCAGATTTAACGAATACATATCTCCTTTTCGTTGTGATTTCAGTAGAACTGTTATTGTTTTCTTCTCTGTGATCTTTGATCCTTCATCATCAAACGAAACCTTCAGGCCAGTACCCACAACCAATTGTGAAACACTGATCTGGTTGTGTTGTAATCTTTCCACATAGGCAACCTTATGGATTGAAAAATCCCCATTGGTGATCATGCCATATCCTTTTATTGTGCCATAAGAGTTGTTTCTATACTTGACACATTCACCATATTTGAGAGCACGAAACTCCCTCAGCTCTTCCTTCCTCCATGTCATGTCACGTGAGCAGCCACTATCAATATATTGATGGGTTATGAGCATTATAACACTCCTATGGTGTACATGCAACCCTAGAAACCTTGGATCTATGTTTGACTAAGATACATGCAAATAATTATTTTTCCAAGGTTCTTATCCTAACTAGCATGGCATGGGGTACTTGAATCATATAAATCTAGTAGAATTACTTACCTTGTAGTAGTAGTTGATTGCTTGGAGTTTGAGAGCCTACCACCAATAAAGTGAACGCCTCAAATGGAAGTCACAAATCACCAAAAACTTGGAAAACTTGAGAGAATAGCTACAACCTTCTTGAAATCGGCCCTCTTAGTTTACACACATCAACTAGTGTGATTTCAAGAACCAAAGTCTCCTTTATATAGTGTGGTGGATTAGGGTTACATCCATGTAAACCCTAATACCCATGTCTTTTCATTTGCATGAGATCCTAGGGTTAAAGATCCATGGAGTATCCATGGACTTTCCATGCAAGCCTAGCCCATTCCAAATAAGCATTAGTCCACACTATATAAATACAAGAGCCCATATTTAATTAGTGATACTTTTGATCTCTAAATTAATTCTAGATTAACTATAGATCAACACTAATTAAATAATATGATTTTATATAATATATTAGAACTTATAATATATTAATAAATCATAACTTATACTATTCTCAAAAGATTATCCGTAAATTGTTCGGGTGAAGTGCAACCCAAATGGACCATGTCGGGTCGGGTCAAGTACATACCAAATATAGTTATGGACTTAGACACTATATGCAACAGTCTCCCACTTGGATAAGTCTAATAACTATAGTTGCAAGTATGACTTCAGGAACCGATCGGCAATCGTAGCTCTTAAAACTCTGTTGAACTATGAAGCGCCATTTTAGATAAGTGATCATATAACCCTCTGTTCTAGATATCAGCCGATCAAATACATGGAACATGGTCTTGCTTATTGTCCAGCATTTGTTTCCTGATTTTCGATTTGTTTGACATAGAACTTAACTAAACACATAAATTTAGTTCTGACCGGGCCCGGTAAATAGGTCAAAACAAAATCATCGAGGGGCCCAAATATCGCTTCTAATCCTAGAAATAACAGATAAACTTCGACTCAAATGTTTTCTCTACTACTTGTTGAATTACACTCAAAGGCACGGTTTATAACATCGAGTTACCAATGCATTTTCGTGAAATCAATGCATAACCAACTCCTAGGCAACAAATCATATCTCTAGGTTTGAAGACTTATATGATATTACCGTCTCATGATCACTCGAGATAATTTCCATGAAGTGATTGTTAGATAAGGTGTCTAAGTCCATAACTATTTCTGGTTAGTACTTGACCCGACCCGGCATGGTCCATTTGGGTTGCATGGCAGCATGCAATTGGATAGACTAAATGAGAGAAATAACACTTGGAGATTATTAATATATTATAAGTTCTAATATATTAATAATATTATTTGATTAGTTTGATCAAGAATTAATTTAGAATTAATTAAGTGATCAAAAGATAACTAATTAAATATATGGGTTGATTATGTAAATCATTCATATCTTGTATAGTGGGCTAAGAGGCTCCATGGATTATCAAGTTGGGTTCCACCCATAGGATGCTGCATGGGAGTTACAAACCCATGGTTCATGGAAATCAAGAGTCATGACACATTAGGGTTTACATGGTGTAACCCTAGATGTGTCAACACTATATAAGAATCCCATTCTCCACCAAAATCGGCTACACATAAGAAACAAGAGGGCTAGGTCGATTTCAAGAAATGTGTATTCTCTCAAAAGTCTTTTCAAGAGCATTTGGTGTTGTGTGAAGCATTTGAGGTTGTTACGTTTGATGGATCCAACTTCAATGAATGGATCAGAAACACCAGGATGATTATCCGCTACGAGGACAAAGAATATGTCCTTGACAAGGAGCTTAAGGAGATTGATGAGACCACTGCAACTCCTCAGGAGATCGCTGACTTTCAGGCACATGAAAGGGATGCTACGAAAGTGGCATGCATCATGATGGCCACGATGACAGCGGAACTCCAAAAGTCTTATGAGGATTTCTACCCTTACGAAATGCACCAAGCTCTGATGGAAAGATACCATCAAAGTGCACGACAAGAGAGGTATGAAATCATCTGCTCCATGATAACTGTTGGGGTTGCAAAGTTATTCATTCATGACTTTGTAAATGTTTGACTTTTGTAAAACCCACTTGCATGTGGTGCTTTAGCCTTTAGACCCATTTGTTAGAGAGTGAGAGAGAGACATGTAAACACCTATATAAATAGTGGGTTCATACCACATGTAGAGGTGTGCATGAGAGATGTAGAAGTGAGTGTGTAAGTGTGTGTTAATTATGTAGTCTAGATCTAGTCCTTTTTTGTAACACCATATACATTCAATATATCTCTTAAACACCCAAATCACCATGTTCAATTGTGCAAGCTTTAATTCCGCATGTCAAACCATGTTCTTTGTCACTACAATTGGTATCAAAGCTTGGTTTTCACGATCAACGTGACTTTTGAAGAACGATTATCGGTTTGGCAACTTTTGTCACAATTTGAGAAATTTTTGGTGAGTCTCTCTCTATGATCTCTCGTAATTTCGTTGAAATCGTACGCAACGTTTTTGATTTTTGATCGTTTTGATTCATTGGATCTAATTCGTTTCAAACCTCATTGTTGATCCAATCAATTTTTGTTTAGATCAAATCCAAACCAAAAATAATATCGAAATTGCTTATTGTTCATGGTTTAATCAAAATTCAAGTCCAATACATTGTTAGAATGTGATCCAAAAGAATAGATCTGCTACTGTTCATATATTCGGAGCCTAATCTCACTGTTACTGTTCATAGAACCGATTCATTTGAGCCCAAATCATGAATCATTTATTGTTCATGCGAATAAATGATTTAGCCCATTTATCAATAATCAGATAAACAAATTGATCCTTCTTTGTTCTTCATCCGACGCTTTACTGAGTTGTACTCGTTCTTGATTCCGTTTCAATAATTCTCACAAATCGGAAGTCGCAATCAACATTACTGATAATCGTGTTCTTGATTTTCGCTTTCACTTTTTCTGTTCTTATAATTGATGAGCTTCGATTTTTTTTGAGATGAACTAGTGAATCGATTTATTTGAATACAAAAACCGATAATGATCAAGTTATTCGTTAAATCAGAACGACAAGTTTATGATTCTTGGTTTGAAGAATTTAATCGAAATCGGAAATTGCTGATTTGGATCAATATCGATTTTGATTATTGAGTTTATCAGTCGAAATGTTTCAAGAACTGATGAACGAACAGGGTGAATTTGTTGAATTAGTGAGTTTAATCCAAAAATCAATTTGAGAAAAAGGATTTTGGTGTTAGTCGCTAGTTCGCAAGATTAGTGTTCTTGAAAAATCGATTGAGAAAGAACAAAGGTTCTTGGAATCAGAATTCACGAAAAGTTGAAGAACGATGGTCGAGGGTACAAATGTCCAGGAATGAACAGGTTGATGTATGAATAATTTTCGATTTTGAGTTCTTTGCTGAGACGATTGATTCAAAAACGAAACTGTGCCAAAATTTTGAATCGCAAAGTTGAATTTTCTTTGATTTTGGGATAACGATTGATTAAGAATGAACAGATGAAGAAATTGAAGGAGAATGCGAAAAGATCAAAAATTGGTTTCGCATTTGTTTGATTTTGGAACTCGATTTTGATTGAGTATTGTTTGCATTATGGTTGGAGTCGATGATCTGTAAAAGAAAAATTGGATTTTGGATTCGCTATTGGATGGATGATTGAGGGACGAGTCGTGAAGAAAAACGCGAAGTCAAGGACTGTGAAATTGTTGTTTGCAAGAGTTTTAAAAACATGATTTTGGAACTGTGAAATGCGAAGAGAATTTAATGTTGATTTGGTTCGCATTTTGGAAGTAAGACAAGATGATAATTCGCATTTTGTTTTGAAACGGTGAATTCGCATTTGAAATCAAGAACTGTTTGCATATGTGTGACTCAGTTGATTTCTCATTTGCATTTCTCAGTCAAGTTCGCATTTGTTTAATGCGAAGGGATGCGAAGAAACATTTGTAGAAAATGTGAAGTAAAGAACATGCGAAGTCTTTGATTTGGGAAAGCTTTTACCGTAAAATGCGAATTGGGGAAGAAACACACGTATTTCGCATTTTGGTCCCTGCTCTTTTCAAGAAATGACAAAAATATTCCAACTTCGCAAATTTGAAGAACATGCAGAAATTGTCAGAACGAATACCTGTACTTTGCAAATGGGGTCATAAAATGCTGAAATTGCAGAATTTTCAAATCTGGTCCTTGCAGTTTGTGCGAATTTACACATTTTACCCAGTTTCGCAAATGGGAGTGTGTTTCGCATATTTGGCTGTTTTGGACGCAACGGGTCACTGCAGAATTTTGAAATTGACGATTTCTACCCATTTTTGAGAAATTTTGTCAAAGGCGATCCGTGAACGAAGCTAAAAATTCAATATTTTTTGCATTTTTCGGATTGAAGCACAATGTTTATGCCACATGTTAAGGAGGAGTTTTGACATGAAAAATTCCGAATAGAGCACATTCTTTTTCCATGGAGTTTTATAATCAAATTTCGATTATAAAAAGGGGGAGAAGTTTTATATGGAAATTCGAACTTGAATTTTTCATATTACGCGAATTTGAAGACCGAAGTGATCTTGAAGTTTTTAAAGCCACGAGATGATGCAATTGGAAGTTCGAAAGTGATGTATTCGAAATGGGTTTGGAATTATTGAAGATTTTTGGGGTGTGTTTTTATGCGCAATTTTAGGGTGATTATTTGGAGTTTGGAATACTCTTGATCATTCGTTGCTGCTTGGTTTGTATGGTCTCACATCCTAGAGCCCAAATTGAAGAGTCATGGAAGAATTGAAGATTGAAGATCATTTCGACATGTGTCACCTTTGAGGCTCGAACCGCGTAGTGCTTGATTTTGGAAGATTTGAAGTGGGTCATTCATTCCTAACTTTGAGGGGGAGAATGTTGGGGTTGCAAAGTTATTCATTCATGACTTTGTAAATGTTTGACTTTTGTAAAACCCACTTGCATGTGGTGCTTTAGCCTTTAGACCTATTTGTTAGAGAGTGAGAGAGACACATGTAAACACCTCTATAAATAGTGGGTTCATACCACATGTAGAGGTGTGCTTGAGAGATGTAGAAGTGAGTGTGTAAGTGTGTGTTAATTATGTAGTCTAGATCTAGTCCCTTTTTGTAACACCATATACATTCAATATATCTCTTAAACACCCAAATCACCATGTTCAATTGTGCAAGCTTTAATTCCGCATGTCAAACCATGTTCTTTGTCACTACAATAACAACCACGATGAAGGACGGGGAATCCGTCACGAGCCACATGCAGAAAATGCAAAGGTATGTGGATCGATTGCTGAAGCTTAATGTGAACTTCCCTGAGGAGCTTGCAATAAATATCATTTTGCACTCCTTACCATCGTGCTATGATCAATTCCGCATGACATATCACATGAATAAGGAAGAGGTCACACTCAGCAAACTTTAGGGACTTCTCAAGACCGCAGAAACATGTCTTAAGGGAAAGTCGGTTGTTAACACTCCTACTCCAAACTCTACTCCAGTTTTGGCAATCGGGAAAAGTCGAGGGAAGAAGAGAAAGAGCTCTTCTAAGGGTACCAAGGCTCGGACCCTTGATGGCTCTTCTTCAAGTGGAACCAAGAAAGGTTTCGTCACTCCTTCTTCTGACCTAAAAGAGGCTGAATGCTTCTATTGCCATGAAAAATCACATTGGAAGCGGAACTGCCCAAAATACCAGCAGGATGTGAAGGATGGGAAAGTTAAACCCAACCATGCAGGTATTTACACTATCATTTCTAATAACTCACCCCATTCTAAATCTTGGGTCCTTGATACCGGTTGTGGTATTCATATTTGTTGTGACTTGCAGGGACTAAGAAGAAGTGAGAATGTGGAGCAAGGAAGAATAAACTTAATCATGGGGAATAGGAAAGCTTTACCTGTCACCAAGATTGGAGTTTATAATTTATCGCTAAGTAGTGGGTTTAGTTTAGATTTGAATAAGTGTTTCTATTCGCCAGAAATGGCAAGAAATATTATTTCCTTTCATGCATTGTATAAACAAGGTTTCACCTTTTCATTTAATAATGAAGTTGGTTCGATTAATGCTTTCTTTAATAATGTTCTTTATTTTAAAGCATTACCTTGTGATGGCGTGTATGAAACAGTATCTCTGGTTGATAACTTAGGAAATAATGTATTGTGTATTGATTCTGTTAATAATAACTTGGATAAACCATCATTATGGCATTGTCATCTTGGACAAATAAGCAAGAAACGCATAGGCCAACTCCAAAAGGATGGAGTCTTGGAGTCATTTGACCTAAAGTCAGATGATAGTTGCAAATCATGCTTACTTGGAAAAATGACAAAGCCACCCTTCACAGGTTCTTGTGAGAGGGGTGAAGGTTTGTTGGACCTTGTACACACGGATATGTGTGGACCATTCAAACATGCCACAAGGGATGCTAATCATTATTATTTGACTTTTACTGATGATTACAGTAGATATGGATATGTCTACTTGATCAAGCATAAGTTAGAGACTTTCGAAAGGTTTAAGGAATTCAAACAAGAAGTCGAGAATCAATTGGGTAGGAACATAAAGATGCTTCGAACCGATCGTGGTGGTGAGTATCTTAGTTCAGAGTTCCTTGACTATCTAAGGGAATGTGGGATAGTCTCACAACTGACACCTCCCAGGACACCACAGTTGAATCGTGTGGCTGAGAGGCGTAATCGAACCTTGTTGGATATGGTTCGTTCCATGATGAGTCGAGCTTCGCTACCAATCTCATTCTGGGGGTATGCCTTAGAGATTGCCGCCCATATCCTTAATCTAGTCCCTACAAAGAAAGTTGCCAAAACTCCTAACGAGATGTGGACTAGTAAAGTACTCAAACTAGACCACATCAAGAATTGGGGTTGCAAGGCTTTCGTGAGACGCGAGACTCATGATAAGCTCGAACCCCGAAGCGAGAGGTGTATTTTCATCGGCTACCCACAGCAATCCTTTGGTACCTCTTCTACAGACCTAGTGAAAATGTGGTCTTTGTAGCTAGGAGGGCTTTCTTTAGAGAGAGAGAGAGTTCATAAGCCAAGGAAACAGTGGGAGGCAAGTTGATCTTGAAGAAATTCAAGATTCAAGTGGTGAAGGAACTTCAAACCCTAGCACTCAACTTGAGGAGGAAACTCCTCTTTAGCCAATTGACAAGTCTGTACCTCTGAGGCATTCCACAAGGGTTAGGAATGCTCCTGAGCATTACTATGGATTCCATATTACTGCAGAAGGAGATAAACTTATCAGTGATGAGACACTGATAGGTCTGGATGAACCTAACAGTTACGCGGAAGCCATGGCAGGCCTTGAGTCAGCCAAGTGGAAAGAGGCAATGGACAGCGAAATACAGTCCATGTATGACAATCAAGTTTGGAACTTGGTTGAGAATGTACCAGGTCGTAAGACAGTAGGGTGCAAATGGGTCTTCAAGAAGAAGACCGACATGGATGGTAAAGTACACACTTATAAGGCTAGATTGGTTGCAAAGGGCTTCTCTCAAATTCCTAGAGTGGACTATGATGAGACCTTTTCTCCAGTAGCCAAGATTAAGTGTATTCGGGTTCTGTTAGCCATAGCTGCATTTCATAACTATGAAATATGGAAAATGGATGTCAAAACCGCTTTCCTTAATGGAAAGTTGGCTGAAGATGTTTACATGAGTCAGCCAGAGGGTTTTGTTAGCAACGAGTACCCTAATAGAGTGTGTAAGCTTGAGAAATCCATTTATGGATTGAAGCAAGCACCTCGCAGATGGAATCTTTTCCTTGATGAAAAGGTCAAGGAATTTGGCTTTTCTAGGAGTGAAGATGAGTCTTGCGTGTATGTCAAGGCTAGTGGGAGTATAGTTAGCTTTTTGGTGTTGTATGTGGATGACATACTGTTGGATTAATGTCTAAGTCCATAACTATATTTGGTAAGACTTGACCCGACCCGGCATGGTCCATTTGGGTTGCATACCATCATGCACTTGGATGAGAGGAATAAGACACTTATGGTTATTAATATATTATAAGTTCTAGTATATTAATAATAAGAATGATAAGATTATTTAATTAGTATTGATCAAGAATTAATCTAGGATTAATTAAGTGATCAAAAGAAGACTAATTAAATATATGGGTTGATTGTGTAAATCATCCATACTTGTATAGTGGGCTAATGCTCCATGGATAATCAAGTTGGGCTAAAACCCATAGGATGGTCCATGGATGCTCCATGGTGTATTTGTACCCATGGATCCACGGAAATGGAAAGTCATGACAATTAGGGTTTGCCCTAATTGTAACACTATATAAGCATCATATTATTCACCAAAATCGGCACTAGTGGGTGTACTAGAAGGGCTAGCCGATTTCATGAAGTGTGGGTTTTCTCTCAAGTCATTCCAAGTGTTTTGATGATTGTGATTCCATTTGAGGTGTCACACTTGGGGCACTAGGCACCCTAGCTTCATGAAGACTTTCTTCTCCAAAGAGGTATGTATTCTATCTTGCTATAGTCATTGTTTTGTATGCTAGATTAGGATAATACCTTGGAAGTTCTTATTTGCATGTGTAATAGAGAAAACATAGATCCAAGGTATTTAGGGTTGCATGTACACTTAGGAGTGTTAGAATGCTCAAAACCCAATAGTGGTATCAGAGCCTAGGCTTGTTTTCTTGTTATACTTGCAATAGAAGCTGAAAAAACGAATCTGGTGCTGTCTGGCCATCAGACTCGGCGAGTCCATCAGGAGACTCGACGAGTCCATGCCTAAAAAGTGATGAATTCGATCCAACTCGCCGAGTTTGTTCATGCACTCGACGAGTTGGACCCCCAGACAGCATATTTTCGAGTTTTTTGGCTAGAAATGGACTAGGAACATTACCCTAAGTTGTTTTGATCTTATAAACTTGTTTTTGATGTGGTAATGTTCATGCTAATCCATTTTCAAAGATAATTGTCAATAGATTCATGTTTTGTATTAGTTTAAGGTTTAGACTAATTACATGAAAAAGTTTGATTTGAATTATCTTGTTCTTATGAGTTGCTTAGATTAATAGAAATGTTGAGTGAAATAGTTGTTTTCAATCCATTTTAATCTAAGAGTTGATTCTAAAATGTGTTTGTGTAACTTGTCCTCAAGTTATATGAAAAGTCACATTTAAGTTTCATAAAATTCATAAGAGTTGGCAATGGTTACAAAATGAAGAGTCTTGTGTCATTGAATAATTTTTATGACTCCATAACTTGTCCTCAAGTTATGAAAGTTCAAGAGTCACTTCATTAAAAGAAAAATATGTAACCATAATTAAATCCATAAGTTATAAAATAAAGGAAAAGTTAGTTCTTTTATTAGTTTAAAGTCTTCCATAACTTGTCCTCAAGTTATGGAACTTGAAGAGTTTTTGGATTAAAACTACTTTAAACACATAAGTTATGGAATTAATTAGTTTTGAATAGTTTCAAAACTTGCCCTCAAGTTTTGGAATTTGAAAAAGTTTTCAAGTATGAATACTTTAATTCCAAATTAGCCCTTAGAATTTTAAAAGTTAAAATTCAACCCTTATACTTTATAATATTATAAGTTAATAATATATATATGTATAAGAGTAAAGTCAGTCTTACCGCTAGTACGCCTCATTCACGAAGCCGGTCTATAAGGTGGGTATAAGGTTGTTGCCTATAAAATGGCAACTTAATGGGTGTCCACTCTCACCCACCGCTTGCTTGACTGGTGGAGGGTCGTTAGCCGAACGGGTTTGACAGGACTAGAATTCTCCCTTCATTAAAAGTATTAATGATAATACTAAGTAACTAAACTCTTAATAATACCCAATCTTAGTTACTTAGGAAAAATGTGAATAAGGTGCTAATCCATGAAATTACACTTTGCACTTTGTTTAAGTCGTTAGTGGAGCGTGTGTGGTTAACCGGCACACTAACTTGGACTTAACAAGGTAGGTAAAGGGTGACTTAATATTTATCATAGTATCGATGGAGCGTGTGTGGTTAACCGGCACATCGATTGAGGGGTAATTTATTAAGGGTACCAAGTGATTTGCATGGTTACTTCACACCTTGTTTTGTGATCCTCGGCATCCCAGTCACAAAACCTGAAGGGCACACTCGAGATTGAAACATGCCTTTGAAAAATTCAATGAATCTCAAAGATCTAGGAGTTTCAAAACCAATTAAAACCTAATTATACATTTCGTTTATCTTGGTGGAAATTGGTGAATCGTCATTCACCTACCTTCAAATATTTTATAGCTTGGATTACGGCATACCTCTTCTAAGTTATAAAATAGTTTGTTGGGTCCTAGCCTTAATATTTCATATTGGGTGTCATATTAAGGACTTAAGATCAACTATCTTGAATATCTCCCAAAAGATGTCTGGTTTAGACACTTATGATCTTCCCAAATCTCTTGAAACAAGGTTTCCTAATGAAGATGATGTCCCATGGATATCATACTTCTTCACCTCTTCAAATTATTCTCCCTAACCCACAAGTTCTTGAAAAGTTTAAGGTCACTCAGGCCCTATTGGCAAAGCAAGGTCTAGGTGTGATCACATCTTGGAGATGTAGTCACATATTGACAAGCCGGGAGAGTTGGGTGTCAAAGTCTTGAGAAAGTCGGTGGTTCAATCACTTTCTAAGTCACATAGTGAGTTCCTTTGGGACACCTATGAAACAGACTATGACAAGACCCTTAATGATCTTATCTATTTGCTAAGATCAACTTCCTAAAACTTTATGGACATTGACAATGATGACATTAGATATCTAGTAAAGCTCTCTCTTCCCAGTGGAAAGGGATCGGCCATAGTCAACTCGGTTGACCAAATGGTAAAGAGAGAAGCTAAGTCTGTGATAGTCTCGTGTACCTTTATCAAAGGGTCCATATGTTTATATTGCCAAAGGAAGGGGCATTGGTTGCGAAGCTGCCAGATTTACCTAAGGATGTTAAAGTCAATAAGTTTGACTCTACTTCAGGTAAATTCCACTATCTAACTCTGTTAAGTTTCTATTCTGAGATTCTTGATACATGATGTGACTGGGTCACATGGTGATGTTTAAGAATCAAAGAAAAGTGAAGAAACTTAAAGAAAGAATATGCTGAATCTGATCGCGTAGATGGATTTCTATCGCGTAGCTTGAAAAATCGGATTCGTGAGCTACTTCTCAGGAGTTATGAGATATTGCTTAGGAATAGATAACAACAAGTTTTCATATGGATTGTAAGGATAAGTTTTTCTGCAAAGTTTTAAAATAAAAAGAAAATTTTTGATTTTATTTATTTTAAAATATCCTTACAATGGCATCTGTGGAAATTTTTGTTGCTTATAAGATTCCATTAACAGCAAGAGTGGAAACATGAAATTGATTCTTTCATTTGTGGTAATGTCTAAATTTACCAAATAAGGAAAGATTCTCATCACCCAAGTTTCAAGTGGACCGGAACTTGGAATCATGCAAGTTGTATAGCATGATGAATGAGAACTTTCAAGTTTTGGAAAATTAAGACTAATTACTTGTTCACATGGATGTGTGAATCAAGTAAAGGACTAAGGGATCGAGTACACATTCTTGTGCACTGGTCAAGTCCACCACAAAAAGTTTGATAAGACTATTCGTCATGATTTACTTAAGTTCAGTAAATATGATTATACTTACAAGCTTAAGTGTAACTCTGAGACATTGGAAAAGGATCCAATGTAAGGCAGAGCGAATAAGAAGAATCAATTTAGGCAGAAGGATAAAAGTTTCTCAAATCTGAAAAGATGGGAGAGTACTTTAGTATCAGTTTTGTGATCATCTTAATGATTAAGAAACCATATCACAATTAGTTCTCTAAGGAAATCTTAGTGCATTCTTATGACTAAGAAGAGGGATCTTGAATTGTTGAAGTGGTTAAATCAAGAAGATGAGTCATACTTCGTTCCAATACAAGTCTTAGAGTCATACTCCAAGATTGTAACTTGAGTGACATGTCTTAAAGAAGGTTTAAAACACTTGTCAAATGTAAGAGTAAAAGTTTTTCTACTCTTGTACATTTGAAATTGGTAAGTTGTGATGTTTTGGATAAAACAAAGACCAACTTAGGCCAATTGTGTGAAGTGTTTGTCTTGATTAGAATCCTCACTATCTCTTGGATATTTGACAAGGGAGTCTTATTGTTGGGTTTTGAGCATTCTAACACTTCCTAAGTGTACATGCAACCCTAAATACCTTGGATCTATGTTTTCTCTATTATACATGCAAATAAGAACTTCCAAGGTATTATCCTAATCTAGCATACAAAACAATAATGTAACAAGATAGAATACATACCTCTTGATGTAGAAAGTCTTCATGAAGCTTGAGTGCTTAGTGCCCCAAGTGTGACACCTCAAATGGAATCACAATCATCAAAACACTTAGAATGACTTGAGAGAATTCTATACTCACCAAAATCGGCTAGCCCTTTCTTGAATACTACGAGTGGCCAATTTTTCCTCAATAATAAGATGCTTATATAGTTACACAATTAGGGTAAACTCTTAATTGTCATGGCTTTCCATTTTCTTGGATCCATGGGTACAAATACACCATGGAGCATCCATGGACCATCCTATGGGTTTTAGCCCAACTTGATTATCCATGGTGCATTAGCCCACTATACAAGTATGGATGATTTACACAATCAACCCATATATTTAATTAGTCTTCTTTTGATCACTTAATTAATCCTAGATTAATTCTTGATCAATACTAATTAAATAATCTTATTATTCTTATCATTAATATACTAGAACTTATAATATATTAATAACCATAAGTGTCTTATTTCTCTCATTCAAGTGCATGATGGTATGCAACCCAAATGGACCATGCCGGGTCGGGTCAAGTCTTACCAAATATAGTTATGGACTTAGACATTAATCCAACAGTCTCCCACTTGGATAAGTCTAAAACTATTATTGCGTATGACTTCAGGAACCAACCGGCAATCGTAGCTCTCAAAAGCTTCTGTCGAACTCTGACCTTGTCGATGAACTCTGACCTTTGTCAATGACTTGTCCATTAGATAAGGGATCATATATTCCTCCATTCTAGATATCATATGGACTGAGACATGGATTATAATCATTCTCTCTGTCCATTTGTTGTTTCCCGATTTCCGATTTATGACAACTGACTAATTGAACAAATCAAATCAGTCCTGGCCCGGCCGAGCACTTCCATTTGTCATCATCAAATCATCGAGGGGCCCACAGATATCGCTTTTATCCCGAAGGTAAAAGGAACGGATAAACTTCGACTCATATGGCTTGTTCTACTACTTGTTGAATCATACACAAAGGCACGTTTTATAGCACCGAGTTACCAAATGCGTTTTCGTGCTATCAATGTACTATCAACTCATAGTAACAACTCATATATCTAGGTTTGAAGAATATAAGATATTATCGTCTCATGATCACTCGTGATAAAATCCATGAAGTGATTCCAATGAGCGCGGGTTGAATCCAATACTCAGAACTTATGAGCACTCATGATTGTTGTAGCCTTGTCCAACACCTTAGACCTCTACAACCCATCATGACAGTCTTAATTCATATCTACTTCCAAAATACGACCGACTGTGGATGGTTTGAATAACTTAGTCATTCCGGAAGAATAACCTAGTTTATTCGGGAAGTCAAAACATGCAAAGTGAAACACAATAATAATTGAATCCAATATGGTATCAACCCTTTGAACATAAATAAAACACCTTTTATTTATCACCATATGATTACACATTATTCATTGTACACTGTTTCAGCTATCAACTTTATTCTTGAATTTAAAACAATAGTTGTCCCATGCTCCAAGCATGTACACTATGTTTTTTTTTCAAAACACTAGTCATGCCACACACTAAGTATGCATACTATGTTTGTCTATGATCTTTACTTTGTGAACTAGATCCATTGAACATAACTTCAATGATTCTCTTTTCACACTCCCAAATCCTTACTGCAAATGCAAGAATTCCAAATTCATGCCATTTACTGGAATCTGTCAGATTCTAAACTTATATGCATTGATCCTCTTGTAATGATTATGCACAAAGTCATAAAGACTTGACAACAAACATTACAGATCATTCCAAAGGAGATCAACTCCTTGGAACCATCCTTCTTGCATTAAGTTTCCTTAATCTTACACAGAGTGAAAATTCTAACTTTGAAACATTTCCAGATTCCATTTTGACTATCACTTCTGAACAAGAGTTGCCTCCTTACAGATTATGTCAATATGGTCCTTCCAGAATTATCACTATACTTCCAACTGTCCTTGAGCAACCAATCTTTGGTAAACCTTAGATTGTCCTCGACAATTGTTTAATCCTTTTAGTCATATCCAGTTCTAAACCTTTTCCCTTCTTAATGCCCCAGGCATTTGGAAAATTTTAGAACGGATGATTATAGCACATGTAATCGATCCTATATCCGAAGCATATGGGACACGATTCATGATGTCTCACATAAAGACTAAAACCAGTCTTTTGCTATAATATGTCCATTTCTATTTGCCAAGTTCTCATAATTCAGATTATGAAAAGGGATGCCGTAATCATAATCGAATTTTAGAACGCAAATAATGGACCCATATACAGAATTTCCTTATGTTGAGCCATTCCAACATGAAATTCATATATATCCTTGACTAAATGATTAAAACCTCACGATCTAAGCTTATAGATTTGAGATGAAGTATAATTTTCTCTCCCTTAATTATAGCAAAACAACTCTTTCCCAATTGAAACTTTTGTTTTCTATAATTAACATTGCTAACTTGCAATACTTATCATAATTATCATGCTCCCACTAACATGATGATTATTAGCATAACACTTATGCTCCCACTAGCTTTGACATGTACTCAGAAATCAGCTGACTTTCTTACCAAAGTTCAGATTTCTGATACTAGATTGTTTTGATAAGTCTTTATCAAAATCATACACCTTCCCTTAGATAGCACACTTGTGTATCTAAACAATTATGAAGAGGGATGCCGTAATCATAATGTTTAGACCTTTTTGCCACTTCTCACAAGTCCAAATTAGTGTGCCGGTTAACCACACGCGCTCCACTAACGACTTTGAGAATGCAAATATCACAATTGCTATCTAGCTAAAATCTACTTAGTGAAAGTGTTTCCTCACCATCATTTTCATGAATCAGAGAGAAAACTTATGACACTTAGATTTAATGGCGTATGTGTTCTTATCCATGTGAATTGTCAAAACCATAGTCACAAGACAAGGATAATGACAAATCCAAACTCATATGGATTGAACTCAATCTTAACTTCTTGCCACCTGGCAGCTCAAGGGCCTGCCATTGCTTCCAAGTTGTTGTGCAACAAATTGAGAACTCTAAGAACTCATATGCAAAGCCAACTTTAACTGGAATGGGCACAGATATGTCAACACGATAGGTTATAAACCTCAAGTCGTGTGCTAGCGAAGAACTTCAGGTTTTATTCTTGATTATTTCTTGAGACTTTCAAGACCTTTAAGACTCCCACTGTCCTCTTGACATATAAGACTCCCTTGTCAAATATCCAAGAGATAGTGAGGATTCTAATCAAGACAAACACTTCACACAATTGGCCTAAGTTGGTCTTTGTTTTATCCAAAACATCACAACTTACCAATTTCAAATGTACAAGAGTAGAAAAAACTTTTACTCTTACATTTGACAAGTGTTTTAACCTTCTTTTGAGACATGTCACTCAAATACAATCTTGGAGTATGACTCTAAGACTTGTATTGGAACGAAGTATGACTCATCTTCTTGATTAAACCACTTCAACAATTCAAGATCCCTCTTCTTAGTCATAAGAATGCACTAAGATTTCCTTAGAGAACTAATTGTGCTATGGTTTCTTAATCATTAAGATGATCACAAAAACTGATACTAAAGTACTCTCCCATCTTTTCAGATTTGAGAAACTTTTATCCTTCTGCCTAATTTGATTCTTCTTATCGATCTTTTGTGGTGGACTTAATCAGTGCACAAGAATGTGTATTCGATCCTTTAGTCCTTTACTTGACTCACACATCCATGTGAACAAGTAATTAGTCTTAATTTTTCCAAAACTTGAAAGTTCTCATTCATCATGCTATACAACTTGCATGATTCCAAGTTCCGGTCCAATTGAAACTTGGGTGATGAGAATCTTTCCTTATTTGGTAAATTTAGACATTACCACAAATGAAAGAATCAATTTCATACTTCCACTCTTGCTACTAATGGAATCTTATAAGCAACAAAAATTTCCACAGATGCCATTGTAAGGATATTTTAAAATAAATAAAATCAAAAATTTCCTTTTATTTTAAAACTTTGCGGAAAAACTATCCTTACAATCCATATGAAAACTTGTTGTTATCTATTCCTAAGCAATATCTCATAACTCCTAAGAAGTAGCTCAAGAATCCGATTTTTCAAACTATGCGATAGAAATCCATCTATGCGATCAGATTCAGCATATTCTTCCTTTAAGTTTCTTCACTTTCCTTTGATTCTTAAACCATCACCATGCGACCCGGTCACATCATGTATCAAGAATCTCAGAATAGAAACTTAACAGAGTTAGATAGTGGATTTTACCTGAAGTAGAGTCAAACTTATTGACTTTAACATCCTTAGGTAAATTTGGCAGCTTCGCAACCAATGCCCTTTCTTTGGCAATACAAACATATGGACCCTTTGATAATGGTACACAGGACTATCACAGACTTAGCTTTTCTCTTTACCATTTGGTCAACCGAGTTGACTATAGCCGATCCCTTTCCATTGGGAAGAGAATGCTTTACTGGATATCCAATGTCATCATTGTCAATGTCCATAAAGTTTTAGGAAGTTGATCTTAGCAAATAGATAAGATCATTAAGGGTCTTGTCATAGTCTGTTTCATAGGTGTCCCAAAGGAACTCACTATGTGACTTAGAAAGTGATTGAACCACCAACTTTCTCAAGACTTTGACACCCAACTCTCCCGGCTTGTCAATATGTGACTACATCTCCAAGATGTGATCACACCTAGACCTTGCCTTGCCAATAGGGCTTGAGTGACCTTAACTTTTCAAGAACTTGTGGGTTAGGGAGAATAATTGGAGGAGGAGAAAGAAGTATGATATCCATGGGACATCATCTTCATTAGGAAACCTTGTTTCAAGAGATTTAGGAAGATCATAAGTGTCTAAACCAGACATCTTTTGGGAGATATTCAAGATAGTTGATCTTAAGTCCTTAATATAACACCCAATATGAAATATTAAGGCTAGAACCCAACAAACTATTTTATAACTTAGAAGAGGTATGCCGTAATCCAAGCTATAAAATATTTGAAGGTAGGTGAATGACGATTCACCAATTTCCACCAAGATAAACGAAATGTATTATTAGGTTTTAATTGGTTTTGAAACTCCTAGATCTTTGAGATTCATTGAACTTTTCAAAGGCATGTTTCAATCTCGAGTGTGCCCTTCAGGTTTTGTGACTGGGATGCCGAGGATCACAAAACAAGGTGTGAAGTAACCATGCAAATCACTTGGTACCCTTAATAAATTACCCCTCAATCGATGTGCCGGTTAACCACACACGCTCCATCGATACTATGATAAATATTAAGTCACCCTTTACCTACCTTGTTAAGTCCAAGTTAGTGTGCCGGTTAACCACACACGCTCCACTAACGACTTAGACAAAGTGTAAAGTGTAATTTCATGGGTTAGCACCTTATTCACATTTTTTCCTAAGTAACTAAGATTGGGTATTATGAAGAGTTTAGTTACTTAGTATTTTCATTAATACTTTTAATGAAGGGAGAATTATAGTCTTGTCAAACCCGTTCGGCTAACGACCCTCCACCGGTCAAGCAAGCGGTGGGTGAGAGTGGACACCCATTAAGTTGCCATTTTATAGGCAACAACCTTATACCCACCTTATAGACCGGCTTCGTGAATGAGGCGTACTAGCGGTAAGACTGACTTTACTCTTATACATATATATATTATTAACTTATAATATTATAAAGTATAAGGGTTGAATTTTAACTTTTAAAATTCTAAGGGCTAACTTGGAATTAAAGTATTCATAAGTGAAAACTTTACAAATTCCAAAACTTGAGGGCAAGTTTTGAAACTATTCAAAACTAATTAATTCCATAACTTATGTGTTTAAAGTAGTTTTAATCCAAAAACTCTTCAAGTTCCATAACTTGAGGACAAGTTATGGAAGACTTTAAACTAATAAAAGAATTAACTTTTCTTTATTTTATAACTTATGGAATTAATTAAGGTTACACTTTTTTTTATTTTATTTTATTTTATTAAATGAAGAGACTCTTGGTCCTCCATAACTTGAGGACAAGTTATGGAGTCATAAAACCATTTAATTAGAACTAGACTCTTCATTTTGTAACCTTTGCCAATTTTTATGAGTTTTATGATTCTTAAATGTGACTTTTCATATAACTTGAGGACAAGTTACAAAAACACATTTTTGAAACAATTCTTAGATTAATTTGGATTAAAACCAACTATCACATAATTTTCATCATTAATCCAAATTCACTCATAAAACAAGATAACACAAAAAACTTTTGGTGATCCATAACTTATTCTTAAGTTATGTAATCCTTTAAAACATTAACACCAAATTTTGTAACTCCAAAAAAACTTTGAATCAATTTTTTTTTTAAAACCTTTTCAAATCCATAACTTATGGAGGTTTCAAAAAAAATAAAACTTTTTAGATCAAACTTTTAAAACTAATAAAATAATCATATTATTTTATCTTTTATTAAATTTGACCTAATTCAACTCATAAAGCAAATTATTCAAATTTTACAAATAATTAGTTTTTCACAAGAACAAGTAATTATCTTAAAATTTGACAAACTTCATGGTTTTTTTTTTCAACTTTGAAAATAAAATATTTGCATCAATATAACAGAAAACAACCCGTGGCTCTGATACCACTGTTGGGTTTTGAGCATTCTAACACTTCCTAAGTGTACATGCAACCCTAAATACCTTGGATCTATGTTTTCTCTATTATACATGCAAATAAGAACTTCCAAGGTATTATCCTAATCTAGCATACAAAACAATAATGTAACAAGATAGAATACATACCTCTTGATGTAGAAAGTCTTCATGAAGCTTGAGTGCTTAGTGCCCCAAGTGTGACACCTCAAATGGAATCACAATCATCAAAACACTTAGAATGACTTGAGAGAATTCTATACTCACCAAAATCGGCTAGCCCTTTCTTGAATACTACGAGTGGCCAATTTTTCCTCAATAATAAGATGCTTATATAGTTACACAATTAGGGTAAACTCTTAATTGTCATGGCTTTCCATTTCCTTGGATCCATGGGTACAAATACAACATGGAGCATCCATGGACCATCCTATGGGTTTTAGCCCAACTTGATTATCCATGGTGCATTAGCCCACTATACAAGTATGGATGATTTACACAATCAACCCATATATTTAATTAGTCTTCTTTTGATCACTTAATTAATCCTAGATTAATTCTTGATCAATACTAATTAAATAATCTTATTATTCTTATCATTAATATACTAGAACTTATAATATATTAATAACCATAAGTGTCTTATTTCTCTCATTCAAGTGCATGATGGTATGCAACCCAAATGGACCATGCCGGGTCGGGTCAAGTCTTACCAAATATAGTTATGGACTTAGACATTAATCCAACACTTATATGTCAAGAGGACAGTGGGAGTCTTAAAGGTCTTGAAAGTCTCAAGAACTAATCAAGAATAAAACCTAAAGTTCTTCTCTAGCACACAATTTGAGGTTTATAATCTATTGTGTTGACATATCAGTGCCCATTCCAGTTAAAGTTGGCTTTGCATATGAGTTCTTAGAGTTCTCAGTTTGTTGCATAACAACTTGGAAGCAATGGCAGGCCCTTGAGCTGCCAGGTGGCAAGAAGTTAAGATTGAGTTCAATCCATATGGTTTTGGATTTGTCATTATCCTTGTCTTGTGACTATGATTTTGACAATTCACATGGATAAGAACACATACACCAGTAAATCTAAGTGTCATAAGGTTTCTCTCCGATTCATGAAAATGATGGTGAGGAAACACTTTCACTAAGTAGATTTTAGCTAGATAGCAATTGTGATATTTGCATTCTCAAAGTCGTTAGTGGAGCGCGTGTGGTTAACCGGCACACTAACCTGGACTTGTGAGAAGTGGCAAAAAGGTCTAACCATTATGATTACGGCATACCTCTTCATAATTGTTTAGACTCACAAGTGTGCTATCTAAGGGAAGGTGTATGATTTTGATACAACTTTATCAAAACAATCTAGCATCAGAAATCTGAACTTTGGTAAGAAAGTCAATGAAGTATTGATTTCTAGAAGTCCAGCTGATTTCTGAATACATGTCAAAGCTAGTGGGAGCATAAGTGTTATGCTAATAATCATCATGTTAGTGGGAGCATGATAATTATGTTAAGTATTGCAAGCTAGCAATGTTAATTATAGAAAACAAAAGTTTCAATTGGGAAAAAGTTGTTTTGCTATAATTAAGGGAGAGGAAATTATACTTCATCTCAAATCTATAAGCTTAGATCATGAGGTTTTAATCATTTAGTCAAGGATATATATATATGAATTTCATGTTGGAATGGCTCAACATAAGGAAATTCTGTATATGAGTCCATTATTTGCGTTCTAAAATTCGATTATGATTACGGCATCCCTTTTCATAATCTGAATTATGAGAACTTGGCAAATTGAAATGGAAATGTTATAGCAAAAGACTGGTTTAGTCTTTATGTGAGACATCATGAATCGTGTCCCATATGCTTCGGATATAGGATCGATTACATGTGCTATAATCATCCGTTCTAAAATTTTCCAAATGCCTGGGGCATTAAGAAAGGAAAAAGGTTTAGAACTGGATATGACTAAAAGGATTAAACAATTGTCGAGAACAATCTAAGGTTTACCAAGGATTGGTTGCTCAAGGACAGTTGGAAGTATAGTGATAATTCTGGAAGGACCATATTGACATAGTCTGTAAGGAGGCAACTCTTGGTCAGAAGTGATAGTCAAAATGGAATCTGGAAATGTTTCAAAGTTAGAATTTTCAATCTGTGTAAGATTAAGGAAACTTAATGCAAGAAGGATGGTTCCAAGGAGTTGATCTCCTTTGGAATGATCTGTAATGTTTGTTGTCAAGTCTTTATGACTTTGTGCATAATCATTACAAGAGGATCAATGCATATAAGTTTAGAATCTGACAGATTCCAGTAAATGGCATGAATTTGGAATTCTTGCATTTGCAGTAAGGATTTGGGAGTGTGAAAAGAGAATCATTGAAGTTATGTTCAATGGATCTAGTTCACAAAGTAAAGATCATAGACAAACATAGTATGCATACTTGGTGTGTGGCATGACTAGTGTTTAGAAAACATAGTGTACATGCTTGGAGCATGGGACAACTATTGTTTTAAATTCAAGATTAAAGTTGATAGCTGAAACAGTATACAATGAATAATGTGTAATCATATGGTGATAAATAAAAGGTGTTTTATTTATGTTCAAAGGGTTGATACCATATTGGATTCAATTATTATTGTGTTTCATTTTGCATGTTTTGACTTCCCGAATAAACTGGGTTATTCTTCCGGAATGACTAAGTTATTCAAACCATCCACAGTCGGTCATATGTTGGAAGTAGATATGAATTAAGACTGTCATGATGGGTTGTAGAGGTCTAAGGTGTTGGACAAGGCTACAGCAATCATGAGTGCTCATAAGTTCTGAGTATTGGATTCAACCCGCGCTCATTGGAATCACTTCATGGATTTTATCACGAGTGATCATGAGACGATAATATCTTATATTCTTTAAACCTAGAGATATGAGTTGTTACTATGAGTTGATAGTACATTGATTGCACGAAACCGCATTTGGTAACTCTGTGCTATAAAACGTGCCTTTGTGTATGATTCAACAAGTAGTAGAACAAGCCATATGAGTCGAAGTTTATCCGTTCCTTTTACCTTCGGGATAGAAGCGATATCTGTGGGCCCCTCGATGATTTGATGATGACAAATGGAAGTGCTCGGCCGGGCCAGGACTGATTTGATTTGTTCAATTAGTCAGTCGTCATAAATCGGAAATCGGGAAACAACAAATGGACAGAGAGAATGATTATAATCCATGTCTCAGTCCATATGATATCTAGAATGGAGGAATATATGATCCCTTATCTAATGGACAAGTCACTGACAAAGGTCAGAGTTCATCTACAAGGTCAGAGTTCGACAGAAGCTTTTGAGAGCTACGATTGCCAGTTGGTTCCTGAAGTCATACGCAATAATAGTTTTAGACTTATCCAAGTGGGAGACTGTTGGATTAATGTCTAAGTCCATAACTATATTTGGTAAGACTTGACCCGACCCGGCATGGTCCATTTGGGTTGCATACCATCATGCACTTGGATGAGAGGAATAAGACACTTATGGTTATTAATATATTATAAGTTCTAGTATATTAATAATAAGAATGATAAGATTATTTAATTAGTATTGATCAAGAATTAATCTAGGATTAATTAAGTGATCAAAAGAAGACTAATTAAATATATGGGTTGATTGTGTAAATCATCCATACTTGTATAGTGGGCTAATGCTCCATGGATAATCAAGTTGGGCTAAAACCCATAGGATGGTCCATGGATGCTCCATGGTGTATTTGTACCCATGGATCCAAGGAAATGGAAAGTCATGACAATTAGGGTTTGCCCTAATTGTAACACTATATAAGCATCATATTATTCACCAAAATCGGCACTAGTGGGTGTACTAGAAGGGCTAGCCGATTTCATGAAGTGTGGGTTTTCTCTCAAGTCATTCCAAGTGTTTTGATGATTGTGATTCCATTTGAGGTGTCACACTTGGGGCACTAGGCACTCTAGCTTCATGAAGACTTTCTTCTCCAAAGAGGTATGTATTCTATCTTGCTATAGTCATTGTTTTGTATGCTAGATTAGGATAATACCTTGGAAGTTCTTATTTGCATGTGTAATAGAGAAAACATAGATCCAAGGTATTTAGGGTTGCATGTACACTTAGGAGTGTTAGAATGCTCAAAACCCAACACATACTACTCATAGGAAATGACATCCCAACTCTGCAGGAAATCAAGTCCTAGCTTGGGAAGTGTTTCTCTATGATGGACTTAGGAAAAGCTACCTATATTCTAGGGATAAGGATCTTGAGAGATTGGAGTAAAAGACTAATTGGACTTAGTCAGAGTACCTACTTGGATAAGGTGCTAAAGAGATTCAGCATGCAGGACTCCAAGAAAGGAGAGTTACCCATCCAGAGTAACGCCAGATTGAGTAAGACACAAAGCCCTAGCACTGAGGCTGAGATAGCAGAAATGAGTCGAATACCTTATGCTTCGGCTGTAGGATCGATCATGTATGCTATGACGTGTACTCGACCTGATGTAGCCTTTGCCCTGAGCATGGTTAGCAGGTATCAGGGGAACCTGGCAAGGCACACTGGACTGCGGTAAAGAATATCCTAAAGTACCTATGGAGGACTAAGGACTGGGTCCTTACCCTTGGTGGGAGTGATGAATTGAGAGTTGTAGGGTATAGTGATGCTAGCTTCTAGACTGATAGTGATAATTTCCGCTCTCAGTCGGGCTGGGTCTTTACCCTAAATGGAGGAGCAATTTCGTGGAAGAGTTCCAAGCAAGAGACAGTGGCTGATTCAACTTGTGAATCAGAGTATGCGGCAAAGGAGGCGATATGGATGAAGAACTTCATTGGAGACCTTGGAGTTGTACCAGCTATTAAAGAGCCAATGGAAATTTTATGTGATAGGGAAAGTGTTGTTGCCTTAGCCAAGGAACCAAGGGATCATGGGAGATCCAGACACATCGACAGAAAATACCATTTTATCAGACATCGAATAGAAGAAGGACTCCTCGTGGCAAAGAGGGTATCATCGGATGAGAACCTAGCAGAACCCCTCACGAAGGGACTGACTCGAGTTAAGCGTCTCCAGCATGCTCGGAGCATAGGGCTGAAGGATGATATTAGATTCAGTAGTTAGATAATTTTGAAATTTGTAAAGTTTAATTGACATTAGATGATGAATAAAAGGTGTTTTATTTATGAGTAAAGTGTTGCTATCTCTTGTCGATCGTTTACTATATTTCTTTTTGCATGTTTTGAGTTCCAGAATAATTTTGTTTGGTATAACATATTATTCAAACCTCCACAGTCGGTCATATGTCAGAAGTAGGTATGAAT
Organism: Lactuca sativa; assembly: GCF_002870075.4. NCBI lineage: Eukaryota > Viridiplantae > Streptophyta > Magnoliopsida > Asterales > Asteraceae > Lactuca > Lactuca sativa. The sequence continues at coordinate 147,808,391 of NC_056630.2, read as the reverse complement.
CAAGACTGTCATGATTGGTTGCATAGGTCTAAGGTGTTGGACAAGGCTACAACAATCATGAGTGCTCATAAGTTCTGAGCATTGGACTCAACCCACGCTCACTGGAATCACTTCATGGAATTCTATCTCAAGTGATCGTGAGACAGTAATATCATATAAGTCTTCAAACCTAGAGATATGATTTGTTACTTACAAGTTGGTTATGCATTGATTGTACGAAAACGTATTGGTAACTCGATGTTATAAAACGTGCTTTTGTGTATAATTCAATGAGTGGGAGAACAAACATATGAGTCGAATTTTATTTGTTCCTTCTTGGATTAGAAGCTGATATCTGGGCCCCTCGATGATTTTGTTTTGACCTATGTACCGGGCCCGGTCAGAACTAAGTTGATGTGTTCAATTAAGTTCTTTGTCAAATAAATCGGAAATCGGGAATCAAACTGCTGGACAATAAGTAAGACATTGCTCCATGTATTTGTCCGGCTGATATCTAGAACAGAGGATTATATGATCACTTATCTTAAATGGCGTATCAACATCTTCTTAGTTCCGAGAGACCGTGAAAGAGCTACGATTGCCGGTCGGTTCCTGAAGTACTGGAGTTATAGTTATTAGACTTATCCAAGTGGGAGACTGTTGGATAAGGTGTCTAAGTCCATAACTATTTCTGGTTAGTACTTGACCTGACCCGGCATGGTCCATTCAGGTTGCATGGCACCATGCAATTGGATAGACTAAATGAGAAAAATAACACTTGGAGATTATTAATATATTATAAGTTCTAATATATTAATAATATTATTTGATTAGTTTGATCAAGAATTAATTTAAAATTAATTAAGTGATCAAAAGATAACTAATTAAATATATGGGTTGATTATGTAAATCATTCATATCTTGTATAGTGGGCTAAGAGGCTCCATGGATTATCAAGTTGGGTTCCAACCATAGGATGCTCCATGGATGCTCCATGGGAGTTACAAACCCATGGGTCATGGAAATCAAGAGTCATGACACATTAGGGTTTACATGGTGTAACCCTAGATGTGTCAACACTATATAAGAATCCCATTATCCACCAAAATCGGCTACACATAAGAAACAAGAGGGCTAGGCCGATTTCAAGAAGTGAGTATTCTCTCAAAAGTCTTTTCAAGAGCATTTGGTGTTGTGTGAAGCATTTGAGGCATCACACTTGGGGTGCTAGGCTCACAAGGTTTCAAGGATCATAATCAACAACAAGGTAAGTTATTCTATCTTTCATTCAAGTTAGAAATTGTTCCCCATGTATGCTAGATAGGAATATAACCTTGGAATTCAACTTTGCATGATAATTAGACAAACATAGATCCAAGGTTATTAGGGTTGCATGTACACTTAGGAAGTGTTAGAATGCTCAAAACCCATCAGTGATACCAGTGAGCGCGGGTTGAATCCAATACTCAGAACTTATGAGCACTCATGAGTGTTGTATCCCCACTTTGTCTAACATCTTAGACCTCTACAAGCCAACCCATGACAGTCTTGATTCATATCTACTTCCAACATATGACCGACTGTGGAGAGTTTGAATAATATGATATATACCATAACATAATTATTCTGGAAGTCAAAACATGCAAAAGAAATAATAGTAAACGATTGACAAGCGATAGCAACACTTTACTCATAAATAAAACCTTTTATTTATCATCAAATGTCAATTACATTTTACAAATTTCAAGATTATCTAACTACTAAAACTAATATCATCCTTCAGCCCTATGCTCCGAGCTTGCTGGAGATGCTTAACCCGAGTCAGTCCCTTCGTAAGGGGATCTATTGGGTTCTCATCCGATGATACCCTCTTTGCCACGAGGATTCCTTCTTCTATTCGATGTCTGATGAAGTGATATTTTCTGTCAATGTGTCTGGATCTCCCATGATCTCTTGGTTCCTTGGCTAAGGCAACCACACTATTGCTGTCACATAAAATCTCCATTGGTTCCTTTATAGCTGGTACAACTCCAAGGTCTCCGATGAAGTTCTTTAGCCATATTGCCTCTTTTCCTGCCTTGCTTGCTGCTATATACTCTGATTCACAAGTGGAATCTGCCACTGTATCTTGCTTGGAACTTTTCCAGGTAATTGCCCCTCCATTTAGGGTAAAGACCCAGCCCGACTGAGAGCGGAAATTATCCCTATCAGTCTGAAAGCTAGCATCATTATACCCTGCTACTTTAAAGTCATCACTCCCACCAAGGGTAAGGACCCAGTCCTTAGTCCTTCCCAGGTAGTTGAGAATATTCTTTACCGTTGTCCAGTGAGCCTTGCCAGGATTCTCCTGATATCTGCTGACCATGCTCAAAGCAAAGGCAACATCACGACAAATACAAGTCATAGTATACATGATCGAGCCTATAGCAAAAGCATATGGTACTCGACTAATCTCAGCAATCTCAGCCTCTGTACTCGGACTCTGAGTTTTACTCAGTCTGGCATTACACTGGATAGGTAACTCACCTTTCTTGGAGTTGTGCATGTTGAACCTTTTCAACACTTTTTCCACATAGGTGCTTTGACTAAGTCCAATTAGTCTTTTACTCCTATTTCTCAAAATCCTTATCCCTAGGATATACGCAGCTTCTCCAAGGTCCTTTATAGCAAAACACTTCCCAAGCCAGGACTTTACGTCCTGCAAGGTTGGGATGTCATTTCTTATGAGTAGTATGTCATCCACATACAATACCAAAAAGCTAACTATACACCCACTAGCCTTAACATATACACAAGATTCATCTTCGCATCTCGAAAAGTCAAACTCATTGACCTTCTCATCGAAACAAAGATTCCATCTGCGAGGTGCTTGTTTCAATCCATAGATGGATTTCTCAAGCTTACACACTCTATTAGGGTACTCTGTACTGACAAAACCCTCTGGCTGAATCATGTAAACATCCATTTTCCATATTTCATAGTCATGAAATGCAGCAATGGCTAACAGAACCCAAATAGACTTAATCTTGGCCACTGTTGAAAAGGTCTCATCATAATCAACTCCCAGAGTTTGAGAATAACACTTTGCAACCAGTCGTGACTTGTAAGTGTGTACATTACCATCCATGTCGGTCGTCTTCTTGAAGATCCATTTGCACCCAACTGTCTTACGATCAGGGACATTGTCAACCAAGTTCCAAACTTGATTTTCATATATGGACTGTATCTAGCTATCCATAGCCTCTTTCCATTTAGCATCCTCAGGGCCTACCATGGCTTCCGTGTAGTTGTTAGGCTCATCCAGATTTACTAGTGTGTTATCACTGATAAGTGTATCACCTTCTGTAGTAATATGGAAACCACAATAATGCTCAAGTGCATTCCTAACTCTGGTGGAACGCCTCAGAGGTACAGATTCTTCAGTTGGCTCAACATGAGTTTCCTCCTCAGGTTGAGGGCTAGGGGTTGAGGTTCCTTCACCACTTTGAATTTCCTCAAGGTCAATTTGCCTCCCACTATCTCCTTGGCTTATGAATTCTCTCTCTTGAAAAACTCCTCTTCTTGCTACAATGACCACATTATCATTGGGTCTGTAGAAGATGTAACCAAAGGATTTATGTGGGTAGCCGATGAAAATACACCTCTCGCTTCGGGGTTTGAGCTTATCGTGAGTCTCGCGTCTCACGAAAGCCTCACAACCCCAAATCTTGATGTGGTCTAGATTGGAAACTTTTCCAGTCCACATCTCGTGAGGTGTTTTAGAAACCTTCTTTGTAGGGACTAGATTAAGGATATGGGCGGCAGTCTCTAAGGCATACCCCCAAAATGAGATTGGTAGCGAAGCTCGACTCATCATGGAACGAACCATGTCCAACAAGGTCTGATTGCACCTCTCAGCTACACCATTCAACTGAGGTGTCCTGGGAGGTGTCAATTGTGAGATAATCCCACATTTTTTGAGATAGTCGAGGAACTCTGAACTAAGATACTCACCACCTCGATCGGATCGAAGCATCTTAATATTCCTGCCCAACTGATTCTCCACTTCTTTCTTAAACTCTTTTAACATTTCAAAGGATTCTGATTTATGCTTGATTAAGTAGACATATACATATCTATTATTATAATCAGTAAAACTCACATAGAAGCGATTAGCATCTCTTGTGGTGGTTCTGAAGGGTCCACACACATCTGTGTGTATGAGGTCCAACAAACCTTCACCCCTAGCACAAGTGCCAGTAAAAGGTGACTTTCTCATTTTACCAAGCAAACAAGATTCACAACTATCGTCCGACTTTAGGTCAAATGACTCCAAAACTCCATCCTTTTGGAGTTGGCCTATGCGTTTCTGCTTACATGTCCAAGATGACAACGCCATAAAGATGCTTTATCTAAGCTAGTGGAAGAGTCAATACACAATACATTATTTCCTAGGTTATCTACAACAGATATAGTTTCATACACACCATCACAAGGTGATGCTTTAAAATAAAGAACATTATTAAAGAAAGCATCAATACCACCATTATTATTATCAAAATAAAAGGTAAAACCTTGTTTATACAATGCATGAAAGGGAATAACATTTCTTGCCATTTCTGGAGAATAATAACATTTATTCAAATCTAATGTAAACCCATTATTAAGCAATAAGGAATAAATTCCTATCTTGCTGACAGGTGAAGCTTTCCTGTTTCCTATGATCAAGTTTATCTTTCCCTGCTCCACATTCTCACTTCTTCTTGGTCCCTGCAAATCAGAACATATGTGAATTCCATAGCCTATATCAAGGACCCAATACTTAGAATGAGGTGAGTTATTAGACAATATAGTGTATATGCCTGCATGGTTGGGTTTTACTTTCCCATCCTTCACATCTTGCTAGTACTTTGGGCAGTTTCGCTTCCAGTGGGATTTTTCACGGCAATAGAAGCATTCAGCCTCATTAGGGTTAGCAGAAGGAGTGACAAAACCTTTCTTGGTTTTGCTTGAAGAGGAGCCTTCAAGGGTCTTACCCTTGGTACCCTTAGAAGGGTTCTTTCTCTTCTTCCCTTTGCCATGACCGATTGCCAAGACATTGGTCGTATTTGGAGTAGGCGTTGTGGTAACAACCAACTTACCCTTTAAACCATTTTCGGCGGTCTTCAAGAGTCCTTGAAGTTTGCCTAGGGTGACGTCTTCCTTGTTCATGTGATATGTCATGCGGAATTGATCATAACATGGTGGTAAGGACTGCAAAATTATGTCTATTGCTAACTCCTCAAGGAAGTTCACATTCAGCTTCATTAGACGGTCCACATACCTTTCTTGACGAGTACTTTGATGGTAGCGGTCCATCAAATCCATGTACATCTCAAAAGGGTAGTGGTCCTCATAGTACTTTTGGAGCTCAGCTGTCATAGTGACCATCATGACGCATGCTACTTTAGTAGCATCCCTTTCATGTGCCTGAAATGCAATAATCTTCTATGGAGTAGCAGTTGACTCATTAGTCTCCTTTAGCTCCTTATCAAGGACATATTCTTTGTCCTCATAACGAGTGACCATCCTAATGTTTCTAATCCAATCCATAAAGTTAGATCCATCAAAGATGACTCTCCCACAAAGATTCATGAGAGAGATGGAGCCAGTAGGGTTTGAGCCAGAAGCATTGTTATTGGAAGACATCTGAAAGGAAGAAAGAGTAGATTACATTAGATATAAAGATAGTCCTTAATAAAACACCCAAATATAATATTAAGGCTAGGACCCAACACAATATTTTATAACTTAGAAGAGGGATGCCGTAATCTAAGCTATAAGATATTTGAAGGTAGGTGAATGACGATTCACCAATTTCCACCATGAAAAACGAAATATTTAATTAGGTTTTAATTGGTTTAGAAACTCCTAGATTCTTTGAGATTCATTGAACTTTTCAATACCATGTTTCAATCTCGAGTGTGCCCTTCAAGTTTTATGACTGGGATGTCGAGGATCACAAAACAAGCTGTGAATTAACCATGCAAATTACATGGTATCCTTAATGTATTACCCATCAATCGATGTGCCGGTTAACCACACACGCTCCATCGATACTATGATAAACATTAAGTCACCCTTTGCCTACCTTGATAAGTCTAGGTTAGTGTGCCGGTTAACCACACACGCTCCACTAACGACTTAATCAAAGTGCAAAGTGTAATTTCATGGATGAGCACCTTATTCACATTTTCCTAAAGTAACTAAGATTGGGAATTTAATAAGTTTTAGTTACTTTAGTATATTCATCATACTTAAATGAGAATTATAGTCATTGTCCTACCTTTTCGGCTAACGACCCTCCACCGATCAAGGAAGCGGTGGGTGAGAATGGACACCCATTAGGTTGCCATTTTATAGGCAACAACCTTATACCCCCCTTATAGACCGGCTTCGTGAATGAGGCCTACTACTGGAAAGACGACTATGTTCTTATATATATATATATATATATATATATATATATATATATATATATATATATATATATATATATATATATATATATATATTAACTTATAATATTATAAAGTATAAGTGTTGAATTTTAATAATTAAAATTCTAAGGGATGGAACTAAAGTTTTAATATGACTTTACTTGTTCCAAAACTTGATGGCAAATTTTGTAAACTTTCAAAACTTTACATTTCTCATAACTTATGAGTTAATTGAGTATTAAAATGAATACTCTTCATTTTTATAACTCATGTGTTCTTATAATGGTTTTTGATTAAAGTGTCACCTTTGGTTTTCCATAACGTGAGGACAAGTTATGGACTCCATTAAAACACATAATGATCAAAAATTAAACTACCAAAGAGGTTACAAACAATTTCTATGATCATCTAATCTCATAAGTTCAAGAACATGATTATCAATAATATCAAGAATCATAAATAACTGATATAAAACTTGTAATTTTTTATAATAGCCATTGTAAATGGATTATCATAAACATTACACCATCTGAAACAAGTTTTATAACACCAAAATAGTTTAGGGTAATGTTTCTAATCCATTTCTAGCAGCAAAACTCGAAAATCTGGACACTGCAGCCTCTACTCGTCGAGTGCATGAACAGTCTCGACGAGTAGCATGCATTTTATTCATGGACTCGTCGAGTCCCCCCATGGAATCGGCGAGTTCATACGTGCAGTGAACAAAAACTTTGTTTTTCAAGTAATTTTGTCACACCCCAAAACCGGAACGGCAAAAACATTTGGGAGTGGAGGACGTCATGTACGGTAACATAACAATGCAAAGTTGTAAACAAGCAACAACATCATCCATTGCATTAATATTCTAGTTTAATACATGTGTGTTCTTTAACAGTAATATGACACCAAAACAAGAAATAAAAATAAAAGACAGGTCTTGAACGCTTCGTCTTCTCAAAACCTATTCATCGTACATGTCTACTAGAGACCTAAAAATACAAGTTATTTTGAAAGCGTAGATCAGTATTTAAGCTAGTGAGTTCATAAGTATTTAATGTCAATGTTTGTATAAGTTTGAATGAAAATTTTTGTAAATGTTCAATGTAAATGTTTGTATATGTTTGAAAACCCCTAGAAAATCCCATATTTCCTACTAGTATAAAAATTAGTCTTCTTCTAAAACCCGACTTTTTGAATGTTTGTTTCTCTATAAAAGTGGATGTTTTTCCCTAATTTATAACTATATTAACTCGAAAATAGCTTTCATTGACTTCAAGTAGAATTCTCACTATATGAAAGTAATGGGAAAAGTAAGTACTCAAGGGTCTTCAGAATTCACAACCTGCAGTACTAATTACCTGAAAACATATTTGTTTCCTTAAGGTCATAATGTGATGAGTAGTTCCCTTACTAAACATTCTCTCTACAAGAGATTTTGGGAAATAAGAGTGACTTCCGCAACGAATTGTCAGGCCATAATATCCACATTAAAGTTATATAATCATGTATACCCAATTTATTATCACCTTTTGTTTAAAACAATGCGTTAGTGATCATTGGTATAGTTAGATCTTGTAGTTGTTCCATGTTATAGCATCTTATTATGTTCTTTCTGTTATAGTATCTTAGTATGTACCTGTATATGATAGTATTCTCTGTGTATACTTGTATATGATAGTATTCTCTGTTATGGTATTCTTTGTTATAGTATTCTCTGTTATGGTATTCTCTGTTATAGTATTCTCCGTCTAAAATTTGTATATGATGCTATTCTCCTAAACTATACCTATAATAGCTTACTAGTAATTTTTGTTATAGTATTCTTCTTTGTAGTATTTGAATGATTGATTGGTACTTTTATATCTACATATGTATACATAATATATAACTAATGTTTAAACGACCTTCGGACAACTAACCGATTACTCTAAGTACACATCCAAACAAGGAAAAGGAAATAAAGTGGGTTAGCAGTTCTAAGTCCTTTAAACATTACTTACATAACTAAACATATATATAGGCATGCATTTGACGATATATAAGTTAAAGAGGAATTTTTGTAAAACCTTTTGAAGATTTTAATAATAATTATGGATGACTTTATGTCAATTTATAAAACGATTTAGAGGTAGTTTGTTTGATAACACAGTTTAAAGTATATGAAATCCTATTGTTTGAAACACAGTTTGAAGTATATGAAATCATATTGTTTGAAACACAGTTATAAATCACATGTGATTGATTATATAACTATATGTTTTCTACTTGTATCCCCCCCCACCATAAAAGCATTTAAAATCATTTAAAAGGATAGATTAAGGGGTATGAACTCACCTGTAGTGAGTTGTTTGAATGAATGGATGGTATAGGATGCTAAGTCTCAAGTGAAGACTTGAACACACACATGGATCCTATTTAACATATAATGACACATATATGTATCTAATTAGTGATTAAACAACTAATTTAACAAGTATAGGCACCCTAGAACATGGAAAACACTTTGATTCAAGTGTTATAAGCACTAAAGGGTTGCATCTAAGGGTTGTATGGCTTTGCGTTGGAGTTTACGGCCCAAGGACCAACTCTCCATGAGTTAGGACCAACTCTCAATGAGTTTATGGCCCAAGGTAATTTCCCCATGAGTTTACGGCCGTAAACTCATGGTATTTTGTACAAAGATGTGTTATAAGTGATGGGTTTTGGTCCTAAGAACATCCTATGTGCTCATACAAACCCTAATGCTTGGATCTAGGTTTCACTATTGTACATGCAAGTTATCCAAGACTATAAACCCTAATTCTAGCATTCAAGTAATCATATTAACATGAGAATAAGTTTATAATGTTACCTTGATTGTTATGTAGCAATAACAATCCCAAATCTCCTTGTATTGACTTTGGAAGGAGTAGAGTCACAAGTGTCACTCCTCTAATGGTTCACAAACACCATAAACAAGAGGATGAAGAGGAGAGAGGATGGAGGCTGCCAAAACCGTGTGAAAACCCTAGCAAGATGCTTAGCCACGTTTTTGGTCCTTAAGGGATCTATATATAGTGAGGCTATTAGGGTTATCTAACAAGGAAACCCTATTTTGGATGCTTAAGCCCTAAGCAACCCATCGAGCCCATTTCTCAAGGCCTTGGACGATTTCATATGGGCTTCCCCCATAGAATTCGTCCACCTTATAATATAAGGCAATCCATGGCTCAAATTGCAATTATCTTATAATTACAATTCCAATCCCTTAAGTTTAATTAATCTCTTTTAGTCACAAAACTAATTACCAATTAATTATTGACTAATATTAATTAAACAATATGATTTATCCTTTAATATATTATTCCTATAATATATTAATAAATCATATTTAATCCTTGCTCTCCATAATTCATCCTATCAAGTTGCTTTGGTGAAGGCAACCCAAAAGGACCATGCACCATCGGGTCAAGTACATACCAAAATAGTTATGGACTTAGACACTAATCCAACAGTCTCCGACTTGGATAAGTCTAACAACTATTTTGCGTATGAATTCAGATCCTGATCTGCAATCGTAGCTTTCCAAAGCCGCTATCAACTCTGATCCTATCAGTTACGCGTGTCCTTAGATAAGGGACCATATATTCCTCCATTCTAGATATCATATGAGATATGATTTCAAATCATTCTCTTTGTACTATATCTCGATTCCCGATTTATGACGACCGACTAATTGAACAAATCAAATTAGCACTAGCCCGGCCGAGCATTTACGTTTGTCATCACTAAATCATCGAGGGGCCCAAGGATATCGCTTTTATCCTACTTTGGATAAAAGGAACGGATAAACTTTGATACAATGCTTGTTTGCACTCACTCACCGAATCACACACAACAATATGTTTTATAACACCAAGTTACTAGTGCGTTTACATATTATCAATGTGCAACCGATTTGCAAGATACAACTCACACATCTCGGTCTCAAGAATATAAGATGTTATCGTCTCACCAATCACTCGTGACACAATCCATGGAGTGATCCAAGTGAGCGTGGCTTTAATCCAATGCTCAAATCATATTCGTAAGCACTCATGAACGTTGCAGTAAACATTTTCTTATGTCTAATGCCTTTTAGACAATCCACACACCAATTCACGATAGTCTTCATTTATACCTACTTCCAACATATGAACGACTATGGTCTGTTCGAATAATTTGGCTGTTCTTAACCAATTAAATTATTCAGGAAGTCAAAACATGCAAATGTAAAACACAAGAATAATACTAATCCCATATGGCCTCAACCCTTTGAGTATAAGTAAAACACCTTTTATTTATCACCATATCGATTACTCATTATTTGTCGTTTCGGGTAATCAACTTCTTACTTGAATTATTACACTTGTCCCATGCTCCTAGCATGCACACAATGCTTACCTATGGTTCTTACTTTGTGAAATAGATCAAATTGAACACATTTCCAATCATTCTCATTTCACAACTCCAAATCCTTTTTTTTCATAAGTGAAAGAATATCAAATTCTTGCTTCTTATAGAATATGCCAGCTTCTAATATTCTATGCTACTATCCTTTCGTAATGTCACTGCACCAAAGTCACAAAGACTATTGCCAATGATATTACAAAGTCTTCTATCAGAGATTGTTACAAGACAATTCCTTAGATATGATGTCTCTCACTCAAAGTACATTCCTTTGAACATCCTTTTGCATAAAGGTTTCTAATCTAGTCATAGATTTTTCAATATTCAATTCTCAATATGGATACACTTCCATATTTTCCATATGACAACTCATTCTTAATAGGTTCTTATCTATTCGTAATGATGTCGATATGTTCCATCCAATATGGAAACATTTCCATATTTTCCATATGACAACTCATTCTTAATAGAATCTTTTCTATTCATAATATTGTCAATATGGTTCATCCAATACCATGCTTCCAACTACTCACAAGCAACCAATCCTCGTCGAACTTTGGATTGTCCTTTGATAGTTGTTTAATTATTTTAGTCAAAACCAATTCTAGTCCCTTTTCCCTCTAAATGCGCTAGACATTTGGAAAAATTTTAGAATGGTCAAACATTGAAGCATTTGCAATCGATCCTATACCTGAAACGTATGGGACATGACACATAATGTTTTATTTGCTATGTTCTCAAAATTCGAATTGTGAAGAGGAATGTCGTAATCATAATCGAAATTTTAAGAACACACTATGTACCTTTGACTAAATTTATTAACATTTCTCAACCTAAGCCTTTAGATTTGAAATGAAGCATAATATTCTCTCCCTTAATTATAGCAAAACAACTTTACAACCCTTACTACTTTGCAAGATATAACTCTTGTTTTCTATAATAAATATTGCCAACTTCCAATACGTGTCTTAATAATCATACAATCATAACATTTATGCTCCCACTATCATGATGATTATTATAAAACATAACACTTATGCTCCAACTAGCTTCGACATGTATTCATAAACATCTTAACTTTAATAAAAACAATACTTATTGAATTTCTTAAGTTCATGTTTCTAATACTTAGTGCTTTGATAATCTTTTATCAAAGCTTCTTGAACTTATACACCTTTGCTTTCGATAGTTCATATGTGTGTCTAAACAATTAAGACTAATTGCCAAACCTCACAATTCAAATTATGGAAAGGGATACCGTAACCATAGTCGAATTCGAGAATGCAATTTTACAATCACTATCTTCTTAAAATCTTTCTTAGTGAAAGCATTTCCTCACAATCATTTTCATGAAGGAGGAAATGTTATGACACTTAGATTTAAACGGTGTATGTGTTCCTATCCATGTGAATTTGTTAAAACCAAAGTTCACAACAAATTCAAACTCATATGGACCGAACTTTCTTACTCTTGATTTCTTGCCTTATGGTAGCATAGTTGCCCACCATGTATTCCAAGTAGTTAAGCAGCTCACCCTTTCCTATCAATGTACCTTTCATTGATTAAGGTGCTTTGCCTTTTATGTGTTCAAAATGAGAACTCATAGAACTCATATGCATAATTAACTCAATTGGAACAGCATAGAAACTAAATAATGTCAACACGATAGGTTGTAAACCTCAACTCGTGTGCTAGTGATGATCGATAAGGTTTATTTGATTTGTTCTTGAAACCTTTCAATACCATTAAGACTCCCACTGACTCCTTGACATATAAGATTCTCTTGTCAATAACCATTTCTTGACAAACAATTATTCAAGAGTTAGTGTAGTTTTTATCAAAACACTTCATAAATTGGTCTTAGTTGGTCTTTGTCTTATCCAAGACATCACAACCTTCCAGATTTGATGAATGTTATAAACCTTCTTAATACTTGTCACTCATTGTCACAATTTTAACTCTAAGACTTGTCTTGGAACGAAGTATGATTGACTTCTTGATTTAACCATTTCTTCAATTCTTGATTCCTCTTCTTAGACATAGAATTGTACTAAGACTCACTTAGAGGATCAATTGACATATAGTTCTTAATCATTAGGACTTATCATAAAGCATAAAAGGTACTCTCCCTTCTTCTTAGAATGGAGAAACTTTTATCTTTCTGCCTATTTGATTCTTCTTATTCGTTCTGCTATTGATTTAAACCTTTTCAATCAATTCAGAATTACACTTAATCTTATAAGTATAATCATATTTACTAAACCTTTAGTAATCTTATAAGTATAATCAACACACAACTTTGTGTACTCGATCTCTTAGTCCTTCACTTGACACTTTGCCAATGAATTAGTCTAATTTCCAAAAATAATATAATTAAGAATCAAATCCATTATTGCTAGTAATAGGAACATTCAAACATCAACTTTTCATATACGCCATTGCAAGGATAAATAAATAGTATAAAATCAAAATTTATTTTATTGCAGAAAAATTTGTCCTTACAATGCAATTCATTGAAAAACTATGCTAATACATATTTCTTAGCAATCTAATTCTAACTCTAAGTAGTAGCTCAAGAATCTAATCTTCAAGTAATGCGATCGAAATCCATTTCTTCACGGTTAGATTTTGCTCACTTCTTCCCTTAAGCTTCCTCTCTTTTTCTTCGATCCTACAAAACATCAATTGTAATCTTATCACATTATGTATTAAGAATCTAGAATATGAGCTTAAAAGAGTTAGTCAATGGATTTTACCTAAAGCAGAGCCATACGTTTTGACTCTCCCATCTCTTAGATCTCTTAGGTAAATAGGGCAACTTCGCCTCCAATGCCCCTTCTCTTGGCAATAAAAGCAAATTGACTCTATTGGAACAGGACATGGAACTACTTCAGACATTGCCTTTCTCTTATGATCAAACTTTTTGATCATAGCATGTCTTTCGTTGCCATTGTCTATATCCATAGAGGTCTTGAAGGCAGATTCACCAATCAACTTTGCTTTTCTATTGCGCCAAACCATTGCTGATTCAGCAGCAACAAGCATATAGGTGAGATCTATAAGGGTCACGTCGCAGTTTATCATATAGTACTCTCTTACGAACTCACTATACGAGTTAGGAAGTGACTAAAGAACCCAATCAAAAGTCATCTCCTCACAAACAACGGATCCCAACATTCTTAACTTATCAATGTGTGACTTCATCCCTAGGACGTCTGTACACACCGACTTTCCTTCTTTATGTTTACTTGCCAAAAGGGCTTGAGTGAGATTGAACTTTTCAAGCCTTCGAACTTGTGGGTTATGGAGAATAATTGGAGGAGGTGGAGGAAGTGAAGCATGATTTCTTGTTCCTCGATCGAATCGTGGAATATCATCTTCATGTGGAAAGCTTGTTCCACGGGATTTGGGAAGACCATAATTGTCGAACTTTGACATCTACAAAATGGGAGAAAACGAATTCAAGTTAGTTGATCGATTGAGTCCTTAGTAAATCACCCAAATGAAATACTAAGGCTAGGACCCAACACAATATTCTACAACCCGAGAGAGGGATGCTGTAACCCAAATTGCAGAACATTTGAAGGTAAGTGAATGACAATTCACTAATTTCCACCATGAAAAATGAAAAAGAAATTTAAGTTTTAAATCTATGAAAACTCCTATATCCTTTGAGATTCATTGAACATTTCAACGGCATGTTTAAATCTCGATATGCCCCTCTTGTTTGTGACTGTGATGCCGAGGATCACAAAGCGGGTGTGAATAACCATGCAAACTTACATGGTGCCCTCACATGTTACATTCACCTATTCGATGTGCCGGTAAACCACACACGCTCCACCGAACTATGACAAACATTGAGTCACCCTTTGCTACCTTTGCTTAGAACCATTTAGTGTGCCGGTTAACCACACACGCTCCACTAACGTCTTCGCAAGGGCACAAAGTGTAATTTCATGGAATTTCATCAATTCACTTTTGCCTAAGTAACTAAGATTGGGAATTTGATGAAAGCATTTAGTTACTTTTGTACTTTATTATACTTATAATGGAAGTTTTTGTCCTATCCTACCCGTTCGGCTAACGACCCTCCACTAGTCAAGAGTGCGGTGGGTAAGAGTGGATACCCATTCAATCGCCATTTTATAGGCAATTTCCTTAAACACCCCTTATCGACCAGCTTCGTGAATGAGGCCTACTGACGGTAAGACTGACTTTTACTCATACACATATATAATGTTAGACTTTTAATGTTATATATATAGTATATGGTGTATTTTACACTTTTAAAATACTAGGTGGTCTAATTTAACAATTATACTTTTAATTAAATTGTAAACCTAAACTTTTTATGGATTTATTAAACTTCTTTTAATTATACACCTTAATTAAACTTTTAATCAACTTTTAAATTCCAAAACTTGAGGGCAATACTAGGGTTTTAGAATTTAACATTCCTAAATTAAACTTTTAATCAACTTTTAAATTCCAAAACTTGAGAGCAAGTTTTGAAACATTTCAAAACATTAGGGTTTAGAATTTAAATATTCATCAAAATTAAACAATTAATAAAAATTTAAATTCCAAAACTTGAGAGCAAGTTTTGAAAGCTTTTTCAAAACATTAGGGTTTTAACTATTTAAATTTCAAAACAACAAAACTTTTGAGTTTAAATTTAAACTATAAAACCTAAAGGGGAAAATATGAAACTTTTCATAACACAAGGATCAAATAACAAATAATCTTAATTAACCATTAGTCACATAATTATCCATATTTGATTTATTCAATGATTTCTTGCAAAACAATTTACCAATTTAATCAAAATAATTAATCAATTATCACATAAGGAAACAAATATTTTATTAATTGATAAATATATTCAATTAGATCAAGAATATACTCATATATATCAAAAAATTGGATTTATATTGATCTAATATGATAAGGTAACTATCCATAAGCAAAAACAGCAAGAAATCGCGAAATATACTCCATCTGACGAGTTGACTCGCCGAGTTAAGCAAGGACTCGCCGAGTTAGCATGGACTCGGCAAGTTCAGCTATGGACACGGTGAGTCTAGCCTCCAGAAACCAAAAAATCGAATTTTTCAAACATATCAAGCATCAATACAATAGAAACCAGACCAGGCTCTGATACCACTGATGGGTTTTGGTCCTAAGAACATCCTATGTGCTCATACAAACCCTAATGCTTGGATCTAGGTTTCTCTATTGTACATGCAAGTTATTCAAGACTATAATCCCTAATTCTAGCATTCAAGTAATCATATTAACATGAGAATAAGTTTATAATGTTACCTTGATTGTTATGTAGCAATAACAATCCCAAATCTCCTTGTATTGACTTTGGAAGGCTTAGAGTCACAAGTGTCACTCCTCTAATGGTTCACAAACACCATAAACAAGAGGATGAAGAGGAGAGAAGATGGAGGCTGCCAAAACCATGTGAAAACCCTAGCAAGATGCTTAGCCACGTTTTTGGTCCTTAAGGGATCTATATATAGTGAGGCTATTAGGGTTATCTAACAAGGAAACCCTAATTTGGATGTTTAAGCCCTAAGCAACCCATGGAGCCCATTCCTCAAGGCCTTGGACGATTTCATATGGGCTTCCCCCATAGAATTCGTCCACCTTATAATATAAGGCAATACATGCCCCAAATTGCAATTATCTTATAATTACAATTCCAGTCCCTTAAGTTTAATTAATCTCTTTTAGTCACAAAACTAATTACCAATTAATTATTGACTAATATTAATTAAACAATATGACTTCTCCTTTATTATATTATTCCCATAATATATTAACAAATCATATTTAATCTTTCTCTCCATAATTCATCCTATCAAGTTGCTTTGGTGAAGGCAACCCAAAAGGACCATGCACCATCGGGTCAAGTACATACCAAAATAGTTATGGACTTAGACACTAATCCAACAATAAGGTCTTATAAGTCATAATGAAGTGTCCTATGATCAAGTCTAAGCCTTAGGAAGGAATTAGGGTTCATATGCACTCATCAATAGAGTTTACGGCCCAAGGAGATTACCTTGGCCGTAAACTCCCTTTTGATCTTGATTTTGTGTTATTTTCAAGGTGTAAACTAAGTGATTTAGTCATATAACAAGCTAGGGTAAGGGTACTTACAATATAGAAGCTTGTAAAGGTGTTTAAAGTCCAAGAACACTAGTGTGTGTTCTTGGTGAAATGAAGAACACTTGAAGATCTATGAAAATGAAAGGATTTCATGGATGAAATCATGAGCGAATCAAGAAGAAGTGATCTAACACATAGATGAAGTGTTTTACTTACATTCTTGGAAGATTTGGAAGCAAAAGTCTCAAGATCTTTGAGAGACAAATCCGAGTTCTTGGCTTTGAAGGGTGAAAGTGATTAAAATGACTAAGGAATATATATACTAAGGGGTTTATGGCCACCTTGATTTTACGGCCGTAAACTCCAAGGTTTTGGCCGTAAACTCCTCTTTTGAGGGCTTAGGGCTTGCTTGACAGATTACCAGTTCATCTGACCATCCCATTCACCTATTCCTTTGATGTATTTAAGATTAAAAACACCCAAACTAGCTCGAAAAGTGCTAAAAGTTAGCAGAAGTAAGTTTGACATTGATTGAATGTAGGGTTTGTACAAGATAGAAATTTCGGGTTGTCACAAATTTGCATCAAGTATCAAGTAAACAAGCCTAGGCTCTGATATCACTGATGGGTTATGAGCATTCTAACACTCCTATGGTGTACATGCAACCCTAGAAACCTTGGATCTATGTTTGACTACGATACATGCAAATAATTGTTTTTCCAAGGTTCTTATCCTAACTAGCATGGCATAGGGTACTTGAATCAAATAAAGCTAGTAGAATTACTTAACTTGTAGTATTAGTTGATTGCTTGGAGTTTGAGAGCCTAGCACCAATAATGTGAATGACTCAAATGGAAGTCACAAATCACCACAAACTTGGAAAACTTGAGAGAATAGCTACAACCTTCTTGAAATCGGCCCTCTTAGTTTACACACATCAACTAGTGTGATTTCAAGAACCAAAGCCTCCTTTATATAGTGTGGTGGATTAGGTTTACATCCATGTAAACCCTAATACCCATGTCTTTTCATTTCCATGAGATCCATGGGTTAAAGCTCCATGGACTTTCCATGCAAGCCTAGCCCATTCCAAATAAGCATTAGTCCACACTATATAAATGCAAGAGCCCATATTTAGTTAGTCATACTTTTGATCTCTAAATTAATTCTAGATTAATTATAGATCAACACTAATTAGATAATATGATTTTATATAATATATTTGAGCTTATAATATATTAATAAATCATAACTTATACTATTCTCAAAAGATTATCCACAAATTGTTCGGGTGAAGTGCAACCCAAATGGACCATGTCGGGTCGGGTCAAGTACATACCAAATATAGTTATGGACTTAGATATTGTATCCAACATATACCATTCCTCGTCAAACCGCTCGTCACGTATAACCTGCAAAAATTAAGCAGATTTAGGAACCCAAAGTTGTTTGGGTCCTTGTGAGCCTGTTACAGAACATGGAAAAGCGATAGAAAGATCAAGCATGAACGTTCGTTTTATTAGAGTGGTTTCGTCTTTCCTTTTAATGGAGAAGACCTTGATTTTCTTATCTGCTTTATTTAAATCATTTTGTTTTTCTTTATGTTGATTCTTAACAAATTCTTTCTTATCTTTCCTAGTGTTGAGTATTTGAGATATTGAAACTGATATGGCATATTTGGTTATTTAGGGAAGCCTTTTTTTAGGGGTAATCGTTTTATGATTCCATTTGATGCCTTTACAGTAGAAGTTCTTAATCAAGCTCTTCTAAGGCATTGTTTTTATATTAGGCAAAGTTTTTATATTTATGGTAGACATTTATTGTTCCCTATAAATAATCATTAGGTTTACTTTTGGTGTAAGCTTTTTACCAGATTAGGGTTTTTCTCTGTACGTTCATCTCATAATCAATACAAGAAAAACCTTTATCAGATTACTTGCATATGTTGGTGATTGATTCTTGATTGTTCTTGATATTCATCATTCCTCATCTCAGATTTATTCCTAAAAAGTAGTATTAGAGCAGGTTCTTGTAGATCTCAGCGATTTTTGCAAGAATCAATCTTGTTTATGGCGATATTTTATCATGAATCTCACCTTGTTCTTCAAGTTTTGTAAGTTTCTGAAAAGAAAAAGTATAATATCTCGTTTTTATTGAGAAATCTTGTTCAGATCGGTTTTCTTCAACTCATTATTTCATCTGATTTGTTCTTGAATCGTGTTCTTGAAGAAAATTTTGTGTTTATTTGAATTTTTGTGTTCATATCTACTTTATCTCTCTAAAAATCGTTTCAGATCTGTTTTCTTTCTCTAGAAACCATCTTAGATCTATTTTCTCTCTCTAGAATTCTCATCAGATCTACTTTCTCTCTCTTCAAGTTTTCTTTCTTGTTGAAGATTAAATGGCAGATTATAAGGTGTTAAAAGACATTAAGAGACTAGGATTAAAAGTTACAGATCCAAAGTTTTGTCTTAAAGAAGGATATTTGTTTTAGGATGTTCCTGAACAATCTATGTTGAAGAATGCCATTAAGATGTATAATCTCTATGTTGATGAAAAGATCTGTGATTTCACACAGATTTCTAGTGGTGGATTTAAAAGTAATCGTCTAGAGGAAGATAAAGATTTGTTAAAACAATTTATCATTATCAAAGAGTACTTACTTTTGAAGAAAATACAACAGAACTTAGAGAAAGAAAGAAAAGAAAAAGAAGGTGTTTTGGTGTTATTAATAAAGTTCATGATGTTCTTCAAGTTTCTGAAGAAAAAGTGACTCCAGATCTCTTGTGGAGGGGGAGTCAAGTGTTTCCAGTTTTTCAGAAGCTTCACAATCTGAATCTAGTTGTTCTAAAGAAGAATCTCAAAGTAAATCTTCGGAAATCGTGAAAGTGAAGGAGTTTTGTTCTATTGGAACAACTACAGATGATTTTTTGTGTGTTGATGATGTCTTTGAAGGATTAGTTCGTTACAAAAAGCCAATAATTCAAGATGTTTAGATTTATGAAACTCCTAAGGATTGTGTTCAAAAGTCCTCAAATGTTCAGATTCAGAAAGATGAAAAGGTTGTTCAGATCCAAAATTCGTTTATGAAGCCTAGAAACAAGAAACGAAAGAAAAGGAAGAAGAACAAAAGTAAAATGAAGAAGGTTTGGATGCCCAAGGTATAAGTGCCCAATGCTTGTGAAAAAGTTGAAAAAGTTAAGAAAGTTGAAGTCAAGCATGTTCAAAGAAATCTTGATTCTCATTTTTTTTCAGATAAAAATGTTAGAAGTTTGAAGGAAAAGAAAAGAGAATTTCGTTGGTTCAATGAAATTTATGGAAATTTTTGTTTTCGAACTGAAAGGCGGATATTAATTTCAGAAGATGATAGATTCTCTTCAAATAAGTGGGTATGCAAGAAACCAACTTTATTGTTGAATCTTAAATGAGTACCAAAAGTCCCATAAAAAGCTTTATAAAAAAACAAAAAAAAAAAAAAAAAGGATGAATTTTGTTGAAATCTAGTGAAGATTTAGTCAACGAGGAGAAATTTTAATGAAGATATCAATTTTCATTGACTTTTAATTGTTAGAAATGACAAAAGTTGAAAAAGGTGAAAAGATGGGGTGAAAAGTGATATTTTCTGCAAAAAGGAGGCTGCCATCTGACATATTTCATCAAAAGTGGTACAAGCTGTCAGTTGGTGTATTCAGAAGGGTCAGATTCGTATCTATTGGCAAATGGGGTTGAATTCGCATTTAAAGGCAAATATGTTTCACTTTGGGAACTATGGGTATAAACTGCAACTTCATTAAAGTACAAAGGGTTCATAATGGAACTTTGGTCAAATTGCTTCCAATTGGTTCCTGTAAATCGTCGTCCACGAATCACAATCACATTCGAAGTTTAATGTTCAAGAACAACCAAAGACGAACTCAAAATCACGGAACAAACCTATCAACAAAAAGCGAAAGTCACAAGAAACCAGATGCGAGAGTCCAAACTGCGAATCCCTGCGAACGTTCACTGGCATTCGCACTACAACATTTTCGCAGGTATAGGTTCGCATTTAAGGACTCGCAATCGGGTCAACGGAGGTTCACATTTAGAAGTCAAAATCAGATTCACATGTATATCACCAATTGGAATTTGACGATCATCTACGAATTGCTGCAAACGTTCGCAGGAATTCGTAGTCCTTGAAATCGATCGACGTTCGTGTTCATGACTCATTGATTCGGAGTTCCAAATCAAGATTTCATGTTTCGCTTCTTCAGGTTCGTGTTCCCATCACAGTTACATCCTCCATTCGCAACAGACCTGAGACTCGCATTTGGTTGATGATCGATTGATTCAACCTCTCGCAGTCACTGTTATGCAAACGAAATCGGGATGATTTATGCGTTTGTTCATGGTGGTCAATGCGAAAGTCAAAATTGAAACTTTGATGCAGCGAACCTGTGTTCGGATTTGTTTTCCTGGGGATTTGCTTTGGGCGTATAATCGATCGGAGTTTGGAACCTTTGGATTCACTGATTCGCAGCGAACCTGAGATTCACTTTATGTCCATTGTTTCGGACGTCTCTATGTTGAAATCGATTTGGTAGTTCTGGAATCGGAATTTACAAACGGAATCGGAGTTATTCAATGTTATTTTAGAGATCGATTTTATCATTGGAGGATATCATGTTCTGGTTTTCGCATCTATCAGTTGAAATCGAAACGTTCATCGTTTCCAATCATTCGGATGATGAAATTGATTCCCAGTCATTCTGCAAATTGAAATCGTGTTCGGGGTTTAGCAAGTGAATCAAAATGATAATCGGTACTTAGGAGCTACAATCAGAACTCAGTGGCTCTGTTGGAATCGAAACTTTGGATGCTTAATCAAATTTGAATTTCTGAAGTCAAAGATGCGTCGTTCATAGATTAAATGAGAAGATGATGAAAGTTTCATTTCTTGTCCCTAAAGTTTGCACAACTTGGCGGTTTTAACCCTAAATTCTCAATTCTCTCAATTTCCTAGGTTTTTACCACCTTTTACCCCCTTCTTACCGAAATATTTTAACTTCTTATTCTTTTTTTTGGGTCTTATTCATTTTTAATCCCTTCTAAATAATTGCTTCTTATTCTATTCTTTGTCTAAATTTAAAAATCAAAAAATACAAAATTAATTTTTGTTATTTTGTCGGTTTCAATTTTTTAGAATTGGGTTTATTCAAAAGGGATTTATTTCATCAAATCTGACGGGTTTTGAAGATTGTTGGTGATTCTTCTTAACTTTCCGGATTCTCTCCATGGTATTTATTGAAGATTAAGGGGAAAATGATGATTATTCAAGGGGGAGTTCGCAATTGGAAGATTGTTTTTATTTCTCTCGCTTTGAAGACCTGATATGCTGATGAGTCTCACAATTTAGGGGAAGAAATGCCAAGAAGATCGAAATTCATGATCTTCATCAGTTTCAACATCTAGGGGAGATTGTTGAGTATTTGAGATATTGAAACTGATATGGCATCTTTGGTTATTTGGGGAAGCCTTTTTTAGGGTTAATCGGTTTATGATTCTCTACGATGCCTTTACAGTAGAAGTTCTTAATCGAGCTTTTCTAAGGCATTGATTTTATATTAGGCATATATTTTATATTTATGGTAGATATTTATTATTCCCTATAAATAATCATTAGGTTTACTTTTGGTGTAAGCTTTTTACCAGATTAGGGTTTTTCTCTGTGCGTTCATCTCATAATCAATACAAGAAAAACCTTTATTATATTACTTGCATATGTTGGTGATTGATTCTTGATTGTTCTTGATATTCCGCATTCGTCATCTCAGATTTATTCCTAACACCTAGGGTTAGTGGTCATCTTCTCTATCCGAACTTCTGAATCTGAGATAAGCTTTCCCTTCCCTTTAACATCCTTGATAGGAGTTTTCCTTGGTTGGAATTTAGGATTATTCGGTTTCTCAGAAAATCTTTGAGGAACTGGTGACCTACGAGCGAAACTACCATTATGTTTCTATGAAGCATAGTAATGAAAGTGTGAACAATGTTCGGGTTTCGTCTTTTGATTAGAAGGTTTTTCTTTTCGTACATAGTTGGAGTTCTGGGATTGCCAAAACTGCTTCCTCTCATTGAGATTCTTCTAATATCTCATGTTTCATTGACGTTTCTGCTCTGCAAGTTGCTTGGAAGATTTGTGAATATTCACATTCGGTTTCGTCTTCCTGGCATGAGGTTCGGTTCTTACTGAATGAGGTTCGCTTATACCTTTTGAAGATTCATTTTGAACATCCTTGGTGCCACTTGTGCTGGCTTTATCGAACCTTGAAGGTTTATTTAGTGGTTCAGCAACGTATCTGTTTTTGACTCTCCACGAGGTTCGTTCGGACAAGCCTTTCATTTCATCGGCATTGTCGATTAGGGCTAACCAAAAATGATTATCACATCCATCAGCATTATCTTCATCTACCAAGGTTGTTAACTCACACTACTAGAAAGCATCCCTTTAATGAAGCGCAAACAATGACACGTGCTGATAGAGGACACGCATTTGTACGTGTCCTAAAAAATAATGTCAGTTTTCTAAAATTTGAAGGATAGAGGACACGCATTTTTGCATGCCCTAAAATTAATGTCCAACGAAAAAAATTAAAGACAAGGAGGGCACTTATTTAAAAATGGGTGTTGTGTAGAGATGTCGCTTTATATTTTTTTAATGAGACGCATTCTCTTGTCTTGCAACTGGGGGAAACGAAAATCCCAAAAGTTTGAAAGCCAGGCATTGTTATCTTCTACCGTATTTCCATCTCTCTCTCTCTTTCTCTCTCTCTCTCTCTCTCTCTCTCTAATACCCAAAAAACCTAATATTATCTCCAATCCTCTTTTTTCCCACAACAAAGTTGCAATATCACCAAATCTCCGATCCCGTCTTTTGAATAGATCGGACCCGTAGGATTCTCGATTTCTCTATGTTGTTGTGTGGTGACACGAACAAAAAAAGGAGTGCAGCGCCTCTACCTTTCAATTTTATTGTCGTCTGCTTCAAATCGACTCTTGATTTCTCTCTCACAGGGGTTTCTTTGTACGTTCCCTTCACCTCCGTTGACGTCGTTTTCCAAGGTCAGTCTGGATAATCAGCATCGTTGGTAAGTGGAAGTAATGAAGGAATCTCTATCAGATACAAAATGCGTTCAAGGAAAACGAAGATGATGGAGACAAAAAGGGTCGACTGCATCATTCCGGTGAGCAGTGAGTATGATTTGAATTGAACCTCCGTTTTCCAATCAACCTCCACCATCGATTTGATTCTGACGTCACAACCATCATCTATTTTTCATAAATCGGTTTTTTCGTAAATCAATTTTTTGTTCAAGTAAGGTTGTCGTTCTTCAAATTAAAGTACCTTCTGGTAAGTTTTACACAAATTTTTATTTTATGTCACATAACTCCTGAATTGTCCAAAATAGTATATTGTATATTGGCCAATTGTAACTAGGACACTATTGATTAAACGAATATGCTGATGAAGCATAGCTGCAAGGTAACCTTGATGATCAGGAGCAAAGTATAGCTGCAATTCGGCAACAACAAAATGAGGTACATAAATAGCTATTAGTCAAATGTTTGAAATGCCCCTGACTTCTCTTTTTTCTGTGTAACCAAAGTCAATTGAGAGCTTATCAAACAAGTCAAATGCATCTAGAGAAAGGGTGGGTTTTTCACACTCCTTGGATTCAGAAGATATGGAGCATAGTTCTATAAAACTCCTTAGGTGTGTTATGATTCTTTTCTTAATGTTTTACTGGTCAAATTGGTTTTCTTTATTTTTATCTTTTTATATTTTCTATTTCCAGTGGTTCCTCAAGGCATGCTGGGATGACTGGTGGAATTGGTCCAAATAATTTTTGCATGTCTTTTCTTTTAAGCTTTTTCATTCCCTTCATCATGTTTTGATACAACTTTATGTATCTGCAGATGATATATTCACATAAAGAGTTATAAAGAGTTATATTTTAGCATCAACACATGAGGTGTAAGGCTTTTATACATAAGGAGTTACATTTTAGAATCCGAATGTCTTAATTTTGAAAACGAATCGGGTTTATGATTCTCCTTGATTTTATTAATCCCAACAAACCATGTTTTTTAATCAAGTTAACAACTTTATAAAATATTTTAAGTTTTAGACTTTGAGGACAATGCCAGTTATTGAATGCAGGTGATGGATATGTTGGATATAGTGTCTAAGTCCATAACTATATTTGGTATGTACTTGACCCGACCTGGCATGGTCCATTTGGGTTGCACTTCACCCAAACAATTTATGGATAATCTTTTGAGAATAGTACAAGTTATGATTTATTAATATATTATAAGTTCTAATATATTAATATAAGATCATATTATTTAATTAGTATTGGTCTATAATTAATATAGGATTAATTTAGAGATCAAAGATATTACTAATTAAATATGGGCTTTTATATTTATATAGTGTGGGCTAAGGCTTATTTGGAATGGGCTAGGCTTGCATGGAAAAGTCTATGGATACTCCATGGAGCTTTAACCCATGGATCTCATGGAAATGAAGACACATGTGTATTAGGGTTTACATGGATGTAACCCTAATCCACCACACTATATAAAGGAGGGTTTGGTTCTTGAAATCAAGCTAGTGAACACTAGTTGACACTTGTTGAGGTGAGGGCCGATTTCAAGATAGTAGTGACTATTCTCTCAAAGTTCCAAGTTTGTGGTGATTTGTGATTTCCATTTGAGGCATTCACACTATTGGTTCTAGGTTCTAAAACTCCAAGCAATCAACTACAACTACTACAAGGTAAGTATTTCTACTAGCTTATTTGATTCATGTTCCCCATGCCATGCTAGTTAGGATATGAACCTTGGAAAAATAATTATTTGCATGTATCTTAGATAAACATGGATCCAAGGTTTATTAGGGTTGCATGTACACTTAGGAAGTGTTAGAATGCTCAAAACGCATCAGTGGTATCAGAGCCTAGGCTTGTTTGTTTGATACTTGATGCAAAATAGTTGAAAAAGTCGAAAAACTTGCTGTCTGCCTGATGAACTCGCCGAGTCCATGGGGGGACTCGCCGAGTTCATGTGTATCTTCAACCTACTCGCCGAGTAGGTTCATGCACTCGGCGAGTAGGAGCCACAAAGTGCAGATTTTCGACTTTAGATGCTGGAAATGGACTAGAAACATTACCCAAACTGTTTTGGTACTTGAAAACTTGTTTTAGATGGTGTAATGTCTTTGCTAATCCATTTACAACAACTTGTTATAAAAATTACAAAGTTTTATGTGTAATTTTTGATTCATGAAAGTGTTCATATTCATGTTCTTAATCTTATGATGTTTAGATGATCATAGGAATTATTTGTAACCTATGTGGTAGTTTAATTCTTGATCATAATGTGTTTTAATGGAGTCCATAACTTGTCCTCAAGTTATGGAAAACCAAAAGTCACTTGAATTAAAAACCATTAAAAGAACACAAGAGTTAGAAAAATGAAGAGTCTTCATTTTTATTACTCTATTAAACTCATAAGTTACAAGAAATGAAACGTTTTGAAAGTTTACAAAACTTGCCCTCAATTTTGGAACAAGTAAAGTCATATTAAAACTTTAGTTCCAACCCTTAGAATTTTAAAAGTTACAATTCAACCCTTATACTTATAATATTATAAGTTAATTATATATATATATATATATATATATATATATATATGTGTGTGTGTGTGTGTGTGTATGTATAAGATTAAAGTCGTCTTACCGCTAGTACGCCTCCTTCACGAAGTCGGTCTATAAGGTGGGTATAAGGTTGTTGCCTATAAAATGGCAACTTAATGGGTGTCCACTCTCACCCACCGCTTGCTTGACTGGTGGAGGGTCGTTAGCCGAATGGGTAAGACAAGGACTTATAAATTCTGATTAAAAGTATGATGAATATTATAAAGTAACTAAATGTTTTATTAAATTCCCAATCTTAGTTACTTTAGGAAAAATATGAATAAGGTGCTAATCCATGAAATTACACTTTACACTTTGTCTAAGTCGTTAGTGGAGCATGTGTGGTTAACCGGCACACTAACTTGGACTTAACAAGGTAGATAAAGGGTGACTTAATATTTATCATAGTATCGATGGAGCGTGTGTGGTTAACCGGCACATCGATTGAGGGGTAATTTATTAAGGGTACCAAGTAATTTGCATGGTTACTTCACACCTTGTTTTGTAATCCTCGGCATCCCAGCCACAAAACTTGGAGGGCACACTCGAGATTGAAACATGCCTTTGAAAAGTTCATTGAATCTCAAAAGAATCTAGGAGTTTCTAAGAACCAAATTAAATATTTTAATATTTCGACTTTGGTGGAAATTGGTGAATCGTCATTCACCTACCTTTCAAATATGTTACTACTTAGATTACGACATACCTCTTCTAAGTATAATATATTGTGATTAGGTCCTACCCTTAATATTACATTTGGGTGTTTTATTAAGGACTATTTCTATATCTAAACTAATTATTTCTTTCTTCTCTTACTAGATGTCTGCAATAAACGCTGCTTCTGGCTCTAATCCTAATGGCTCCTTTTCTCTTATGAACTTGTGTGGGAAAGTCACTTTTGATGGATCCAACTTTAATGAATGGATCAGAAACATCCGAATGATTACCCGCTACGAGGATAAAGAATATGTCCTTGATAAGGAGCTTAAGGAGATTGATGAGACAGTTGCTACTCCTCAAGAGATCGTTGAGTTTAGGGCACATGAAAGGGATTCCACCAAACTGTCATGCATCATGATGGCCACTATGACCGCGGATCTACAAAAATCCTATGAAGATTTCTACCCCTATGAGATGCACCAAGACTTGATGGAAAGATACCATAAAAGTGCTCGTCAAGAGAGGTATGAAATCATCTCCTCCATGATAACAACTCGCATGAAGGATGGTGAACCCATCACAGGCCACATGTAGAAAATGCAAAGATTTGTGGACCGTTTGCTGAAGCTAAATGTGAAATTCCCTGAGGAGCTTGCAATAGATATCATTTTGCACTCCTTACCTTCATGTTATGATCAATTCCGCATGACATACCACATGAACAAGGAAGAGGTCACACTCAGCAAACTTCAAGAACTCTTAAAGACCGCGGAAAGTGGTCTTAAGGGTAAGGCGATTGTTACTCCTACTCCTACCAACTCCGCCCCTGTCTTGGCAATCGGGAAAGGACGAGGGAAGAAGAGAAAGAGTTCTTCGAATGGTACCAAGGTTAGGACCCTTGATGGCTCTTCTTCAAGTGGAACCAAGAAAGGTTTCATCACTCCTTCTTCTGACCCAAAAGAGGCTGAATGCTTCTATTTCCATGAAAAGGCACATTGGAAGCGGAACTGCCCAAAGTACCAGCAAGATGTGAAGGATGGGAAAGTTAAACCCAACCATGCAGGTATTTACACTATCTTATCTAATAACTCACCCCATTCTAATTCATGGGTCCTTGATACCGGTTGTGGAATTCATATATGTTCTGATTTACAGGGACTAAGAAGAAGTGAGAATGTGGAGAAAAGAAAAATAAACTTGATCATGGGAAACAGGAAAGCTTCACCTGTCACCAAGATTGGAGTTTATACTTTATCGCTAAGTAGTGGGTTTAGTTTAGATTTGAATAAGTGTTGTTATTCTCCAGAAATGGCAAGAAATATTATTTCCTTTCATGCATTGTATAAACAAGGTTTCACCTTTTCATTTGATAATGAAGTTGGTTCGATTAATGCTTTCTTTAATAATGTTCTTTATTTTAAAGCATTACCTTGTGATGGCGTGTATGAAACGGTATATGTGGTTGATAACATAGGAAATAATGTATTGTGTATTGATTCTGTTAATAATAATAACTTGGATAAAGCATCATTATGGCATTGTCGTCTTGGACATATAAGCAAGAAACGCATAGGCCAACTCCAAAAGGATGGAGTCTTGGAGTCATTTGACCTAAAGTCAGATGATAGTTGCGAATCATGCTTACTGGGGAAAATGACAAAGTCACTCTTCACAGGTTCTTGTGAGAGGGGTGAAGGTTTGTTGGACCTTGTGCACACGGATGTAACAACCCGAAGTTGTTCGTCACCAATAACCCATTCTACCCGTAAAGATTCGCTATTTGTCAAACGTTCCGTTTTCGTTTTGGGTTGAATAATTTAAATTTATATGTTATTATAAATCCAATGAGTGTCCAAAATCCTTTAGGAAATCATGAATCTAGCCCAAAAATGTTTATTTCAAAAAGTTAGAAACGTCCCCGCCAGGTGACGGAAATTTAATCGGGTGCGACCTAAAGCCTCGTTTAAAGCCGGTATCGGGTAGAATTCCACCGTGTCCAACTTTGAGGACCTATATAAACATGTTTAAACATTCATTTGAAGCTTTTTCTTCCTATCTCCACTCTCTCTCTCTAACCACTCTCCTAAATCCAAGTTTAAGGGTCCAAATCATCAATTTTAGGCTCCAAATCTTTGAGGTACCTTCCCTAACTTGATATGTAACCTCCCTAGCCTTCAAATTCAAGTTCAAAACATGGAATAAGACCACATTCATGAGTTTACGGCCCTGGAATAGTCCTAGGCCGTGAACTCATATGAAATGGATTTTGCAGCACAAAAACCCTTCCAAAACACACTTGGACCTTAGATATGGCTAGATGGCTTTATGGAATGGACCTAGAATGCCTTAAACTATAATTTGGACACTTGAATATGATTTTACGGCCAAGGATGGTGTTTAGGCCGTAAACTCATAATTATAGGGTTTTTAAGCCCTTAAACCCTTCCTAAACCTCAACAAGACTTGGATATGACTTCTAGAATAATTGCTTTAGCCTTGGAACACTTTAAACATAATTTTTGAGGGATTTATATGAGTTTACGGCCAAGGCATGTGCTTGGGCCGTAAACTCCTTAAAACATGGTATAAACTCAATATCAAGGTGTTAGAAAGCCATCTAACACCACCAAAAGCCTTGGAATAAATCATAGGACCAACCAAAAATAGTTTAAGGACCTTAAGCACATCAAAACTCTTCATTTGAGAGTTTACAGCCATATAACGTGCTCCATGGCCGTAAACTCCTAAAAGTATGTCATTTTGTGTCCAAAAATCATTATAAGGCTTGTAGGAATTTTTAGAATCACATGTGATTAACTTTGAGACCTTAAGAACAATTATTCATGGGGATTTGAGAGTTTACGGCCATGATTCCTATGCTAGGCCGTAAACTTCCTTAAATATGTCCATTTGGTGTTTAACAATTATTCCAAGCCCTTAAACAAAACCTAGAAATTATTCCCTAAGTGTTTGAAGCCAAATTGCACCATAAACTACCCCACCATGAGTTTACGGCCGTAAACTCATGGGGAGGGGGTCATTAAGGCTGTAAGATCCTTAAGGAGTTTACTCTTGAGGTCCCAAGTCATTATCCTAGCTAAATGTGTCCCCAAATGCCACCCGGGTCCCTCCAAACACTTGTATCGGGGTGTTTTTGCGATTAGAAGTAATTGTCCCTAACAAATAAATAAACTAAGTCCTAATTAGGTACAAATGTGTATCTTGACATTATACTTAGGAACCTCGTGCGTTTGCAAGCCCCGAACCAACGTTTAGCATCCGAAATCGTCACGTTTCTCGTTCGGTGAGTTCATACCCGTACGCCTTTTCTGTGTTTTTCAATGTTTTCAGGGGGGATACAAGCAAACTATAACTGTTTTTCAAATCATAACATTGATATGTTTCAAATAATATCTGGCAAACTTATAAACTCTTTTACTCCTTATGTGTTATGCTGAGCATAAGGGATGATTTATCAATTACAACTAAATGGATTTTAGTTAAGAAAATAACCAAATTAATCAAATTATTATGGGAATAATTTGGGGTCTTTAGCATTCATTTTATCATGTACTGATACCTATATAAAGTTATTAGATAAACTATGTCTGATTCAGTTTATCTCCATATCATTTGAATGTATTGCCAGATAATTTCATTGTATGTTTGATATCGTATGAGAACCCTGTGAATAGTTTAGTACTAGCTTGTGAGTTTGTCACTACCCTTTATGGATGATCAGTCAATCCGCCCCGGAAGTGTAACCAGAGTCTCCTGGAGGGAGAGCAAGGAGTTTGTGAATAGATCTATTCGGGACTGACAATCCCACACCTTAACTACTAGCTACAGTTAGGCGGGCACGCCTGGGGTGACAAATTCTGGATATCGTCTAACATCTGACAAACGTCAAGGAGGTCTCATTGTCGTATCAGCATGGTTACCCGACTCACAATATGTATTAATATAAGTTTATTCACAGCTTTGGTTTTAGAATCTATATCTTGTACGGGATGGTAATCCCATGACTTTATCCAATTATCTTATATCTCGTTCGGGATAGTGATCCCATGGTTTTATCAAACAATCTATATCTTATACGGGATGGTAGTCCCATGGTTTTCAATTTAAAACTTCAAGTATATCAAACTATCTTGTAACTAATTCGGGATGATAGTCCCAAGGTTTTCAAACTACTTTCTAATTACAATTAGTGTATATTAAAGTATTTCATATCTAATTCGGGATAGTAATCCCATGATTTTCAATATATAGTTTTGTGTATTAAACTATACTCTGTGTTATTAAATCGGTCTTGTAATTAGGAAAATATAGGATTTTCCTGGGTTAACGTATATCGCGTAATTGAACTGTAATGAAAGATAACCAAACTAACTTTACATAAGAGAAATATGGGATTTTCTTGAATAACAAACCTTTTTGGAAAACTAAAGGAAACCGATACATTTTGATAAAACAAAACCGCTTATGAACTCACCAGCTTTATGCTGATTTTCAAACTGCTTGTATTCTCAGGTCCACATTAGACAGGTACCCGGCGATATCTTTTGGAGAAGACGGAGTGCTTAGAAGACGCGTCTCAATTTTTATTCATATGATATATGTATAACACTTGTACCATTTACTTTTGAACCAAATGTAAACTTTTAAATATATGTAATGTAATGGTTGTTTACTGTGATTACTATGTACATTGGATTTGATACTCAACGTGGAGTCAACCCCGGAAATGTTTCCGCTTATGGTTTTCGGGGTGTGACAACGGATGTGTGTGAACCATTCAAACATACCACAAAGGATGCTAATCGTTATTATTTGACTTTTACTGATGATTATAGTAGATATGGATATGTCTACTTGATCAATCATAAGTCAGAGACTTTCAAAAGGTTTAAGGAATTTAAACAGGAAGTCGAGAATCAATTGGGCAGGAACATTAAGATGCTTCAATCCGATCGAGGTGGTGAGTATCTTAGTTCAGAGTTCCTCGACTATCTTAGGGAATGTGGGATTGTCTCACAATTGACACCTCCCAGGACACCGCAGTTGAATGGTGTGGCTAAGAGGCGTAACCGAACCTTGTTGGATATGGTTCGTTCCATGATGAGTCGAGCTTCGCTACCAATTTCATTATGGGGGTATGCCTTAGAGACTGTCGCCCATATTCTTAATCTAGTCCCTACAAAGAAAGTTGCCAAAACTCCTCACGAGATGTGGACTGGTAAAGTACCCAACCTAGACCACATCAAGATTTAGGGTTGCGAGGCTTTTGTGAGGCGCGAGACTCATGATAAGCTAGAACCCCGAAGCGAGAGGTGTATTTTCATCGGCTACCCACAAAGATCCTTTGGTTACCTCTTCTACAGACCTAGTGATAATGTGGTCTTTGTAGCAAGAAGAGGAGTCTTTCGAGAGAGAGAGAGAGAGAGTTTATAAGCCAAGGAGACAGTGGGAGGCAAATTGATCTTGAAGAAATTCAAGATTCAAGCGGTGAAGGAACTTCAAACCCTAGCCCTCAACTTGAGGAGGAAACTCCTGTTGAGCCAATTGACGAGTCTGTACCTCTGAGGCGTTCCACGAGAGTTAGGAATGCACCTGAGCATTACTATGGTTTCCATATTACTGCGGAAGGTGAGACACTTATTAGTTATGAGACACTAGTAGGTCTGGATGAACCTAACAGCTACACGGAAGCCATGGCAGGCCTTGAGTTTGCTAAATGGAAAGAGGCTATGCATAGCGAGATACAATCCATGTATGACAATCAAGTTTGGAATTTGGTTGAGAATGTACCAGGTCGTAAGACTGTAGGGTGCAAATGGATCTTCAAGAAGAAGACCGACATGGATGGTAATGTACACACTTATAAGGCTCGGCTGGTTGCAAAGGGCTTCTCTTAAATTCCTGGAGTGGATTATGATGAGACCTTTTCTCCAGTAGCCAAGATTAAGTCTATTAGGGTTATGTTAGCCATAGCTGCATTTCATGACTATGAAATTTGGCAAATGGATGTCAAAACCGCTATCCTTAATGGAAAGTTGACTGAAGATGTTTACATGAGTCAGCCAGAAGGTTTTGTCAGCAACGAGTACCCTAATAGAGTATGCAAGCTTGAGAAATCCATTTATGGATTAAAGCAAGCACCTCGCAGATGGAATCTTTGCTTTGATGAAAACATCAAGGAATTTGACTTTTCTAGGAGTGAAGATGAATCTTGTGTATATGTCAAGGCTAGTGGGAGTATAGTTAGCTTTTTGGTATTGTATGTGGATGACATACTACTCATAGGAAATGACATCCCAACCCTGCAGGAAGTAAAGTCCAAGAAAGGTGAGTTATCCATTCAGAGTAATGCCAGATTGAGTAAGACACAAAGCCCTAGTACTGAGGCTGAGATAGCATAAATGAGTCGACTACCTTATGCTTCAGCTGTAGGATCGATCATGTATGCTATGACGTGTACTCGACCTGATGTAGCTTTTGCTTTGAGCATGGTGAGCAGGTATCAGGGAAACCTTGGCAAGGCAAACTGGACTGCGGTAAAGAATATCCGCAAGTACCTGCGGAGGACTAAGGACTGGGTCCTTACCCTTGGTGGGAGTGATGACTTGAGAGTTGTAGGGTATAGTGAATAATTTCCGCTCTCAGTCGGGCTGGGTCTTTACCTTAAACGGAGGAGCAATCACTTGGAAGAGTTCCAAGCAGGAGACAGTGGCTGATTCCACTTGTGAATCAGAGTATATAGCAGCGAGCGAGGCAGCAAAGGAGGCTATATGGCTAAAGAACTTCATCGGTGACCTTGGAGTTGTACCAGCCAACCAAAGGTAATGTCTTAGCTGCAAAGCCAGACACATATGACAGCGCTAAATGCCTTGCGAAAATTCTGATCGATCACGAAGACAACTCTGATGAGGAGGCTACCACCCCCGAGCCAGTCACCAGTGGAGGAGGAAGCAAAAAGAAATCTTGGAACAAGCGGAAGGCCCCAAGTACGCAAGGGTCTTCTAAGAAACAGCAAACAGTAGCAGTCCATGCTGCTACTGCCCCTGTTGCTGTTTCGGCTGTCGGTTCCACAGCCCAAACTCCCGCCAGTGGATACACTGGTACCCTTCCTTAGTGTGGTAAGTGCAACTACCACCACCGCATTCCTGGTCCATGTCGCGAAAGGATCTGCGACAATTGTGGCAATAAGGGCCACCTTGCTCGAACCTGCAGAAAACCAGCCAAATCAACGAACCAATCATCCGGAGCGGGAATCAGTCCGGCCTGCTACAATTATGGCGAAGCAGGGCACTTCAAAACGAATTGCCCCAAAGCAGCTACAACTGCTGATCCCTCTGTCGCCGCAGGTATTCTTCTCCTTGATAATTCTTATACCTGCAACTCTTTTCAATTTTAGTACAAAAAGGGAAACATGTTATCTATCTATTCGAACATTTTCTAAACTCGATCCTTCGTATGTAATCGAAATGTGAACCGTCGAGATGACTAACCAGTGAGATGGAGAACACTAACTTCGTACCTATAGATTAAATCCTTAGTCCGTAGGATTATTCTGTTCCATTCGATTTTAAAGGGGGAAACTTTTCACGAAAATGCTTTGATGCTATGTTTAACATGAAATGACCGAGTCTCATTCATGTTGTTATCGTCGGTTTCGAAAGGGTCGCTCGTCTAGATCTTTTCCTCGACCCGGTTCTCGTGATCTTCGGCATCAAACCTTCGTATCATTCCATGCCTTAAAACTCAAAAGTTTTTCCGATATGAATTACCACGCATCCCTCGTTTCTGTGATCATTGAGAAACGGGAAGTTAGCAGCTCTTTCATCTGAATGTCTTTCCCGAGGGATTCCCGGGAATTTCTTTCGAACGTCTAGTTTAGTTCCACATCAGACCTTTCGAGATCTTCGTAGAAATCGATTCTGCAATCTTCAGATTTCGGATGCCCTTAGAGCTTGGTAACATCTATCCAGTACATCATGTCTCGAATCCTTAGAAGCATCTACCCAACGAAACCCTAGTGATTCCTTTGAGGAAACCGAAGTCTTCCAAGGTTGGAACTTCCATGAGAGAACCGATTGATATCGTAGATTGAGAGAGAGTCAATGTGCAAAACAAAGACACGTCCCGATGATGAGAATTCGCTAGAACGCCCAGTAGAAACCTGATTCCACTTGAGAAAGTGAAGATCCGAGGCAACAAATCTAATCGTGTTTCATTCCAAATTCATGATCTACATCTTATTCTTTGAATTTCGGGACAAAATTCCCTCTAACGGGGGGATAATGTAACAACCCAAAGTTGTTCGTCACCGATAACCCATTCTACCCGTAAAGATTCGTCGTTTGTCAAACGTTCCGTTTTCGTTTTGGGTTGAATAGTTTAAATTTATATGTTATTATAAATCCAATGAGTGTCCAAAATCCTTTAGGAACTCATGAATCTAACCCAAAAATGTTTATTTCAAAAAGTTAGAAACGTCCCCGCCGGGTGACGGAAATTTAATCGGGTGCGACCTAAAGCCTCGTTTAAAGTCGGTATCGGGTAGAATTCCATTGTGTCCAACCTTTAGGACCTATATAAACATGTTTAAACATTCATTTGAAGCTTTTTCTTCCTCTCTCCACTCTCTCTCTCTAACCACTCTCCTAAATCCATGTTTAAGGGTCCAAATCATCAATTTTAGGCTCCAAATCTTTGAGGTACCTTCCCTAACTTGATATGTAACCTCCCTAGCCTTCAAATTCAAGTTCAAAACATGGAATAAGACCACATTCATGAGTTTACGGCCCTGGAATAGTCCTAGGCCGTGAACTCATATGAAATGGGTTTTGGAGCACAAAAACCCTTCCAACACACACTTGGACCTTAGATATGGCTAGATGGCTTTATGGAATGGACCTAGAATGCCTTAAACTATAAATTGGACACTTGAATATGAGTTTATGGCCAAGGATGGTGTTTAGGCCGTAAACTCATAATTATAGGGTTTTTAAGCCCTTAAACCCTTCCTAAACCTCAACAAGACTTGGATATGACTTCTAGAATAATTGCTTTAGCCTTGGAACACTTTAAACATAATTTTTGAGGGATTTATATGAGTTTACGGCCAAGGCATGTGCTTGGGCCGTAAACTCCTTAAAACATGGTATAAACTCAATTTCAAGGTGTTAGAAAGCCATCTAACACCACCAAAAGCCTTGGAATAAATCATAGGACCAACCAAAAATAGTTTAAGGACCTTAAGCACATCAAAACTCTTCATTTGAGAGTTTACAGCCATATAAGGTGCTCCATGGCCGTAAACTCCTAAAAGTATGTCATTTTGTGTCCAAAAATCATTATAAGGCTTGTAGGAATTTTTAGAATCACATGTGATTAACTTTGAGACCTTAAGAACAATTATTCATGGGGATTTGAGAGTTTACGGCCATGATTCCTATGCTAGGCCGTAAACTCCCTTAAATATGTCCATTTGGTGTTTAACAATTATTCCAAGCCCTTAAACCAAACCTAGAAATTATTCCCTAAGTGTTTGAAGCCAAATTGCACCATAAACTAATCCACCATGAGTTTACGGCCGTAAACTCATGGGGAGGGGGTCATTAAGGCCGTAAGCTCCTTAAGGAGTTTACTCTTGAGGTCCCAAGTCATTATCCTAGCTAAATGTGTCCCCAAATGCCACCCGGGTCCCTCCAAACACTTGTATCGGGGTGTTTTCGCGATTAGAAGTAATTGTCCCTAACAAATAAATAAACTAAGTCCTAATTAGGTACAAATGTGTATCTTTACATTATACTTAGGAACCTCGTGCGTTTGCAAGCCCCGAACCAACGTTTAGCATCCGAAATCGTCACGTTTCTCGTTCGGTGAGTTCATACCCCTACGCCTTTTCTGTGTTTTTCAATGTTTTCAGGGGGGGATACAAGCAAACTATAACTGTTTTTCAAATCATAACATTGATATGTTTCAAATAATATCTGGCAAACTTATAAACTCTTTTACTCCTTATGTGTTATGCTGAGCATAAGGGATGATTTATCAATTACAACTAAATGGATTTTAGTTAAGAAAATAACCAAATTAATCAAATTATTATGGGAATAATTTGGGGTCTTTAGCATTCATTTTATCATGTACTGATACCTATATGAAGTTATTAGATAAACTATGTCTGATTCAGTTTATCTCCATATCATTTGAATGTATTGCCAGATAATTTCATTGTATGTTTGATATCGTATGAGAACCCTGTGAATAGTTTAGTACTAGCTTGTGAGTTTGTCACTACCCTTTATGGATGATCAGTAAATCCTCCCCGGAAGTGTAACCAGAGTCTCCTGGAGGGAGAGCAAGGAGTTTGTGAATAGATCTATTCGGGACTGACAATCCCACACCTTAACTGCTAGCTACAGTTAGGCGGGCACGCCTGGGGTGACAAATTCTGGATATCGTCTAACATCTGACAAACGTCAAGGAGGTCTCATTGTCGTATCAGCATGGTTACCCGACTCACAATATGTATTAATATAAGTTTATTCACAGCTTTGGTTTTAGAATCTATATCTTGTACGGGATGGTAATCCCATGACTTTATCCAATTATCTTATATCTCATTTGGGATAGTGATCCCATGGTTTTATCAAACAATCTATATCTTATACGGGATGGTAGTCCCATGGTTTTCAATTTAAAACTTCAAGTATATCAAACTATCTTGTAACTAATTCGGGATGATAGTCCCAAGGTTTTCAAACTACTTTCTAATTACAATTAGTGTATATTAAAGTATTTCATATCTAATTCGGGATAGTAATCCCATGATTTTCAATATATAGTTTTGTGTATTAAACTATACTCTGTGTTATTAAATCGGTCTTGTAATTAGGAAAATATAGGATTTTCTTGGGTTAACGTATATCGCGTAATTGAACTGTAATGAAAGATAACCAAACTAACTTTACATAAGAGAAATATGGGATTTTCTTGAATAACAAACCTTTTTGGAAAACTAAAGGAAACCGATACATTTTCATAAAACAAAACCGCTTATGAACTCACCAGCTTTATGCTGATTTTCAAACTGCTTGTATTCTCAGGTCCACATTAGACAGGTACCCGGCGATATCTTTTGGGGAAGACGCGTCTCAATTTTTATTCATATGATATATGTATAACACTTGTACCATTTACTTTTGAACCAAATGTAAACTTTTAAATATATGTAATGTAATGGTTGTTTACTGTGATTACTATGTACATTGGATTTGATACTCAACGTGGAGTCAACCCCGGAAATGTTTCCGCTTATGGTTTTCGGGGTGTGACAACGGATGTGTGTGAACCATTCAAACATGCCACAAAGGATGCTAATCGTTATTATTTGACTTTTACTGATGATTACAGTAGATATGGATATGTCTACTTGATCAATCATAAGTCAGAGACTTTCGAAAGGTTTAAGGAATTTAAACAGGAAGTCGAGAATCAATTGGGCAGGAACATTAAGATGCTTCAATCCGATCGAGGTGGTGAGTATCTTAGTTCAGAGTTCCTCGACTATCTTAGGGAATGTGGGATTGTCTCACAATTGACACCTCCCAGGACACCGCAGTTGAATGGTGTGGCTAAGAGGCGTAACCGAA
This sequence comes from Lactuca sativa, assembly GCF_002870075.4. Lineage (NCBI taxonomy): Eukaryota > Viridiplantae > Streptophyta > Magnoliopsida > Asterales > Asteraceae > Lactuca > Lactuca sativa. Next base: position 147,769,338 of record NC_056630.2, on the reverse strand, counting down.
CCTTGTTGGATATGGTTCGTTCCATGATGAGTCGAGCTTCGCTACCAATTTCATTATGGGGGTATGCCTTAGAGACTGTCGCCCATATTCTTAATCTAGTCCCTACAAAGAAAGTTGCCAAAACTCCTCACGAGATGTGGACTGGTAAAGTACCCAACCTAGACCACATCAAGATTTAGGGTTGCGAGGCTTTTGTGAGGCGCGAGACTCATGATAAGCTAGAACCCCGAAGCGAGAGGTGTATTTTCATCGGCTACCCACAAAGATCCTTTGGTTACCTCTTCTACAGACCTAGTGATAATGTGGTCTTTGTAGCAAGAAGAGGAGTCTTTCGAGAGAGAGAGAGAGAGAGTTTATAAGCCAAGGAGACAGTGGGAGGCAAATTGATCTTGAAGAAATTCAAGATTCAAGCGGTGAAGGAACTTCAAACCCTAGCCCTCAACTTGAGGAGGAAACTCCTGTTGAGCCAATTGACGAGTCTGTACCTCTGAGGCGTTCCACGAGAGTTAGGAATGCACCTGAGCATTACTATGGTTTCCATATTACTGCGGAAGGTGAGACACTTATTAGTTATGAGACACTAGTAGGTCTGGATGAACCTAACAGCTACACGGAAGCCATGGCAGGCCTTGAGTTTGCTAAATGGAAAGAGGCTATGCATAGCGAGATACAATCCATGTATGACAATCAAGTTTGGAATTTGGTTGAGAATGTACCAGGTCGTAAGACTGTAGGGTGCAAATGGATCTTCAAGAAGAAGACCGACATGGATGGTAATGTACACACTTATAAGGCTCGGCTGGTTGCAAAGGGCTTCTCTTAAATTCCTGGAGTGGATTATGATGAGACCTTTTCTCCAGTAGCCAAGATTAAGTCTATTAGGGTTATGTTAGCCATAGCTGCATTTCATGACTATGAAATTTGGCAAATGGATGTCAAAACCGCTATCCTTAATGGAAAGTTGACTGAAGATGTTTACATGAGTCAGCCAGAAGGTTTTGTCAGCAACGAGTACCCTAATAGAGTATGCAAGCTTGAGAAATCCATTTATGGATTAAAGCAAGCACCTCGCAGATGGAATCTTTGCTTTGATGAAAACATCAAGGAATTTGACTTTTCTAGGAGTGAAGATGAATCTTGTGTATATGTCAAGGCTAGTGGGAGTATAGTTAGCTTTTTGGTATTGTATGTGGATGACATACTACTCATAGGAAATGACATCCCAACCCTGCAGGAAGTAAAGTCCAAGAAAGGTGAGTTATCCATTCAGAGTAATGCCAGATTGAGTAAGACACAAAGCCCTAGTACTGAGGCTGAGATAGCATAAATGAGTCGACTACCTTATGCTTCAGCTGTAGGATCGATCATGTATGCTATGACGTGTACTCGACCTGATGTAGCTTTTGCTTTGAGCATGGTGAGCAGGTATCAGGGAAACCCTGGCAAGGCAAACTGGATTGCGGTAAAGAATATCCGCAAGTACCTGCGGAGGACTAAGGACTGGGTCCTTACCCTTGGTGGGAGTGATGACTTGAGAGTTGTAGGGTATAGTGAATAATTTCCGCTCTCAGTCGGGCTGGGTCTTTACCTTAAACGGAGGAGCAATCACTTGGAAGAGTTCCAAGCAGGAGACAGTGGCTGATTCCACTTGTGAATCAGAGTATATAGCAGCAAGCGAGGCAGCAAAGGAGGCTATATGGCTAAAGAACTTCATCGGTGACCTTGGAGTTGTACCAGCCAACCAAAGGTAATGTCTTAGCTGCAAAGCCAGACACATATGACAGCGCTAAATGCCTTGCGAAAATTCTGATCGATCACGAAGACAACTCTGATGAGGAGGCTACCACCCCCGAGCCAGTCACCAGTGGAGGAGGAAGCAAAAAGAAATCTTGGAACAAGCGGAAGGCCCCAAGTACGCAAGGGTCTTCTAAGAAACAGCAAACAGTAGCAGTCCATGCTGCTACTGCCCCTGTTGCTGTTTCGGCTGTCGGTTCCACAGCCCAAACTCCCGCCAGTGGATACACTGGTACCCTTCCTTAGTGTGGTAAGTGCAACTACCACCACCGCATTCCTGGTCCATGTCGCGAATGGATCTGCGACAATTGTGGCAATAAGGGCCACCTTGCTCGAACCTGCAGAAAACCAGCCAAATCAACGAACCAATCATCCGGAGCGGGAATCAGTCCGGCCTGCTACAATTGTGGCGAAGCAGGGCACTTCAAAACGAATTGCCCCAAAGCAGCTACAACTGCTGATCCCTCTGTCGCCGCAGGTATACTTCTCCTTGATAATTCTTATACCGGCAACTCTTTTCAATTTTAGTACAAAAAGGGAAACATGTTATCTATCTATTCGAACATTTTCTAAACTCGATCCTTCGTATGTAATCGAAATGTGAACCGTCGAGATGACTAACCAGTGAGATGGAGAACACCAACTTCGTACCTATAGATTAAATCCTTAGTCCGTAGGATTATTCTGTTCCATTCGATTTTAAAGGGGGAAACTTTTCACGAAAATGCTTTGATGTTATGTTTAACATGAAATGACCGAGTCTCATTCATGTTGTTATCGTCGGTTTCGAAAGGGTCGCTCGTCTAGATCTTTTCCTCGACCCGGTTCTCGTGATCTTCGGCATCAAACCTTCGTATCATTCCATGCCTTAAAACTCAAAAGTTTTTCCGATATGAATTACCACGCATCCCTCGTTTCTGTGATCATTGAGAAACGGGAAGTTAGCAGCTCTTTCATCTGAATGTCTTTCCCGAGGGATTCCCGGGAATTTCTTTCGAACGTCTAGTTTAGTTCCACATCAGACCTTTCGAGATCTTCGTAGAAATCGATTCTGCAATCTTCAGATTTCGGATGCCCTTAGAGCTTGGTAACATCTATCCAGTACATCATGTCTCGAATCCTTAGAAGCATCTACCCAACGAAACCCTAGTGATTCCTTTGAGGAAACCGAAGTCTTCCAAGGTTGGAACTTCCATGAGAGAACCGATTGATATCGTAGATTGAGAGAGAGTCAATGTGCAAAACAAAGACACGTCCCGATGATGAGAATTCGCTAGAACGCCCAGTAGAAACCTGATTCCACTTGAGAAAGTGAAGATCCGAGGCAACAAATCTAATCGTGTTTCATTCCAAATTCATGATCTACATCTTATTCTTTGAATTTCGGGACAAAATTCCCTCTAACGGGGGGATAATGTAACAACCCAAAGTTGTTCGTCACCGATAACCCATTCTACCCGTAAAGATTCGCCGTTTGTCAAACGTTCCGTTTTCGTTTTGGGTTGAATAGTTTAAATTTATATGTTATTATAAATCCAATGAGTGTCCAAAATCCTTTAGGAACTCATGAATCTAACCCAAAAATGTTTATTTCAAAAAGTTAGAAACGTCCCCGCCGGGTGACGGAAATTTAATCGGGTGCGACCTAAAGCCTCGTTTAAAGTCGGTATCGGGTAGAATTCCATTGTGTCCAACCTTTAGGACCTATATAAACATGTTTAAACATTCATTTGAAGCTTTTTCTTCCTCTCTCCACTCTCTCTCTCTCTAACCACTCTCCTAAATCCATGTTTAAGGGTCCAAATCATCAATTTTAGGCTCCAAATCTTTGAGGTACCTTCCCTAACTTGATATGTAACCTCCCTAGCCTTCAAATTCAAGTTCAAAACATGGAATAAGACCACATTCATGAGTTTACGGCCCTGGAATAGTCCTAGGCCGTGAACTCATATGAAATGGGTTTTGGAGCACAAAAACCCTTCCAACACACACTTGGACCTTAGATATGGCTAGATGGCTTTATGGAATGGACCTAGAATGCCTTAAACTATAATTTGGACACTTGAATATGAGTTTATGGCCAAGGATGGTGTTTAGGCCGTAAACTCATAATTATAGGGTTTTTAAGCCCTTAAACCCTTCCTAAACCTCAACAAGACTTGGATATGACTTCTAGAATAATTGCTTTAGCCTTGGAACACTTTAAACATCATTTTTGAGGGATTTATATGAGTTTACGGCCAAGGCATGTGCTTGGGCCGTAAACTCCTTAAAACATGGTATAAACTCAATTTCAAGGTGTTAGAAAGCCATCTAACACCACCAAAAGCCTTGGAATAAATCATAGGACCAACCAAAAATAGTTTAAGGACCTTAAGCACATCAAAACTCTTCATTTGAGAGTTTACAGCCATATAAGGTGCTCCATGGCCGTAAACTCCTAAAAGTATGTCATTTTGTGTCCAAAAATCATTATAAGGCTTGTAGGAATTTTTAGAATCACATGTGATTAACTTTGAGACCTTAAGAACAATTATTCATGGGGATTTGAGAGTTTACGGCCATGATTCCTATGCTAGGCCGTAAACTCCCTTAAATATGTCCATTTGGTGTTTAACAATTATTCCAAGCCCTTAAACCAAACCTAGAAATTATTCCCTAAGTGTTTGAAGCCAAATTGCACCATAAACTACCCCACCATGAGTTTACGGCCGTAAACTCATGGGGAGGGGGTCATTAAGGCCATAAGCTCCTTAAGGAGTTTACTCTTGAGGTCCCAAGTCATTATCCTAGCTAAATGTGTCCCCAAATGCCACCCGGGTCCCTCCAAACACTTGTATCGGGGTGTTTTCGCGATTAGAAGTAATTGTCCCTAACAAATAAATAAACTAAGTCCTAATTAGGTACAAATGTGTATCTTTACATTATACTTAGGAACCTCGTGCGTTTGCAAGCCCCGAACCAACGTTTAGCATCCGAAATCGTCACGTTTCTCGTTCGGTGAGTTCATACCCCTACGCCTTTTCTGTGTTTTTCAATGTTTTCAGGGGGGGATACAAGCAAACTATAACTGTTTTTCAAATCATAACATTGATATGTTTCAAATAATATCTGGCAAACTTATAAACTCTTTTACTCCTTATGTGTTATGCTGAGCATAAGGGATGATTTATCAATTACAACTAAATGGATTTTAGTTAAGAAAATAACCAAATTAATCAAATTATTATGGGAATAATTTGGGGTCTTTAGCATTCATTTTATCATGTACTGATACCTATATGAAGTTATTAGATAAACTATGTCTGATTCAGTTTATCTCCATATCATTTGAATGTATTGCCAGATAATTTCATTGTATGTTTGATATCGTATGAGAACCCTGTGAATAGTTTAGTACTAGCTTGTGAGTTTGTCACTACCCTTTATGGATGATCAGTAAATCCTCCCCGGAAGTGTAACCAGAGTCTCCTGGAGGGAGAGCAAGGAGTTTGTGAATAGATCTATTCGGGACTGACAATCCCACACCTTAACTGCTAGCTACAGTTAGGCGGGCACGCCTGGGGTGACAAATTCTGGATATCGTCTAACATCTGACAAACGTCAAGGAGGTCTCATTGTCGTATCAGCATGGTTACCCGACTCACAATATGTATTAATATAAGTTTATTCACAGCTTTGGTTTTAGAATCTATATCTTGTACGGGATGGTAATCCCATGACTTTATCCAATTATCTTATATCTCATTTGGGATAGTGATCCCATGGTTTTATCAAACAATCTATATCTTATACGGGATGGTAGTCCCATGGTTTTCAATTTAAAACTTCAAGTATATCAAACTATCTTGTAACTAATTCGGGATGATAGTCCCAAGGTTTTCAAACTACTTTCTAATTACAATTAGTGTATATTAAAGTATTTCATATCTAATTCGGGATAGTAATCCCATGATTTTCAATATATAGTTTTGTGTATTAAACTATACTCTGTGTTATTAAATCGGTCTTGTAATTAGGAAAATATAGGATTTTCTTGGGTTAACGTATATCGCGTAATTGAACTGTAATGAAAGATAACCAAACTAACTTTACATAAGAGAAATATGGGATTTTCTTGAATAACAAACCTTTTTGGAAAACTAAAGGAAACCGATACATTTTCATAAAACAAAACCGCTTATGAACTCACCAGCTTTATGCTGATTTTCAAACTGCTTGTATTCTCAGGTCCACATTAGACAGGTACCCGGCGATATCTTTTGGGGAAGACGCGTCTCAATTTTTATTCATATGATATATGTATAACACTTGTACCATTTACTTTTGAACCAAATGTAAACTTTTAAATATATGTAATGTAATGGTTGTTTACTGTGATTACTATGTACATTGGATTTGATACTCAACGTGGAGTCAACCCCGGAAATGTTTCCGCTTATGGTTTTCGGGGTGTGACAACGGATGTGTGTGAACCATTCAAACATGCCACAAAGGATGCTAATCGTTATTATTTGACTTTTACTGATGATTACAGTAGATATGGATATGTCTACTTGATCAATCATAAGTCAGAGACTTTCGAAAGGTTTAAGGAATTTAAACAGGAAGTCGAGAATCAATTGGGCAGGAACATTAAGATGCTTCAATCCGATCGAGGTGGTGAGTATCTTAATTCAGAGTTCCTCGACTATCTTAGGGAATGTGGGATTGTCTCACAATTGACACCTCCCAGGACACCGCAGTTGAATGGTGTGGCTAAGAGGCGTAACCGAACCTTGTTGGATATGGTTCGTTCCATGATGAGTCGAGCTTCGCTACCAATTTCATTATGGGGGTATGCCTTAGAGACGGTCGCCCATATTCTTAATCTAGTCCCTACAAAGAAAGTTGCCAAAACTCCTCACGAGATGTGGACTGGTAAAGTACCCAACCTAGACCACATCAAGATTTAGGGTTGCGAGGCTTTTGTGAGGCGCGAGACTCATGATAAGCTAGAACCCCGAAGCGAGAGGTGTATTTTCATCGGCTACCCACAAAGATCCTTTGGTTACCTCTTCTACAGACCTAGTGATAATGTGGTCTTTGTAGCAAGAAGAGGAGTCTTTCGAGAGAGAGAGAGAGAGAGTTTATAAGCCAAGGAGACAGTGGGAGGCAAATTGATCTTGAAGAAATTCAAGATTCAAGCGGTGAAGGAACTTCAAACCCTAGCCCTCAACTTGAGGAGGAAACTCCTGTTGAGCCAATTGACGAGTCTGTACCTCTGAGGTGTTCCACGAGAGTTAGGAATGCACCTGAGCATTACTATGGTTTCCATATTACTGCGGAAGGTGAGACACTTATTAGTTATGAGACACTAGTAGGTCTGGATGAACCTAACAGCTACACGGAAGCCATGGCAGGCCTTGAGTTTGCTAAATGGAAAGAGGCTATGCATAGCGAGATACAATCCATGTATGACAATCAAGTTTGGAACTTGGTTGAGAATGTACCAGGTCGTAAGACTGTAGGGTGCAAATGGATCTTCAAGAAGAAGACCGACATGGATGGTAATGTACACACTTATAAGGCTCGGCTGGTTGCAAAGGGCTTCTCTTAAATTCCTGGAGTGGATTATGATGAGACCTTTTCTCCAGTAGCCAAGATTAAGTCTATTAGGGTTATGTTAGCCATAGCTGCATTTCATGACTATGAAATTTGGCAAATGGATGTCAAAACCGCTATCCTTAATGGAAAGTTGACTGAAGATGTTTACATGAGTCAGCCAGAAGGTTTTGTCAGCAACGAGTACCCTAATAGAGTATGCAAGCTTGGGAAATCCATTTATGGATTAAAGCAAGCACCTCGCAGATGGAATCTTTGCTTTGATGAAAACATCAAGGAATTTGACTTTTCTAGGAGTGAAGATGAATCTTGTGTATATGTCAAGGCTAGTGGGAGTATAGTTAGCTTTTTGGTATTGTATGTGGATGACATACTACTCATAGGAAATGACATCCCAACCCTGCAGGAAGTAAAGTCCAAGAAAGGTGAGTTATCCATTCAGAGTAATGCCAGATTGAGTAAGACACAAAGCCCTAGTACTGAGGCTGAGATAGCATAAATGAGTCGACTACCTTATGCTTCAGCTGTAGGATCGATCATGTATGCTATGACGTGTACTCGACCTGATGTAGCTTTTGCTTTGAGCATGGTGAGCAGGTATCAGGGAAACCCTGGCAAGGCACACTGGACTGCGGTAAAGAATATCCGCAAGTACCTGCGGAGGACTAAGGACTGGGTCCTTACCCTTGGTGGGAGTGATGACTTGAGAGTTGTAGGGTATAGTGAATAATTTCCGCTCTCAGTCGGGCTGGGTCTTTACCTTAAACGGAGGAGCAATCACTTGGAAGAGTTCCAAGCAGGAGACAGTGGCTGATTCCACTTGTGAATCAGAGTATATAGCAGCGAGCGAGGCAGCAAAGGAGGCTATATGGCTAAAGAACTTCATCGGTGACCTTGGAGTTGTACCAGCTATAAAGGAGCCAATGGAGATTTTCTGTGACAGCAATAGTGCGGTTGCCTTAGCCAAGGAACCAAGAGATCATGGGAGATCCAGAAACATTGAAAGAAAATATCACTTCATCAGACAACGAATAGAAGAAGGAATCCTCGTGGCAAAGAGGGTATCATCGTGTAACACCTGTGTTTCCGGGCTTTCCATTTTTAGCAATGTAATAGTCTAGGTTAACCTTTGTAACCCGTTTTGAAATAATAAGAGTGTATTATTTGAGTATTATGTGTTTTGTGCTTAATTGCTTAATTATGTGGTTTGATTAATTAAGAATAAAAATAAGCGTCAAAATTTAAGTGTAAAATAAACTTAATATCTTTGGATAATTTTGTAGTAGTTGAAACGAGGTTTCCGAATATATATAGAACGCCCAAATCTGACTTCGTATGAGGAAGTTATGATTTATCGAAGTTTCGACTTAGCGGTATGCAGCCTGAAATACTCGATTTGTGATCGAGCAGTTTTTAGCCGAAGCATTCTAAACGAGGATCGAAGGTCTCATTGTTGGTATCGAAGCGATAAAAAGTTAGGCGAGAACGGACGTCAAACAAAGTTATGAATTTATAACGAAGTTTTTCTGTCGCGGCCTATTAAAAATAAATAATAAAAATAAAGTCGAAATTAGCCGACGGAGTCCAAACGAAAGTTGTAGAGCGTAGTCTCACCTTCGCGTGGATATAAAGAACGTCGAAAACGGAGTTCGTATAAAGAAGATATGAATTTCCGAAGTTTATAAATTAATTTGTATTTATTTTTAATCTTTAATTCCGGCATTATCCGAAGGGGAGTCAGCGGTCCGATCCGAAGTACGCCCCGCGTACTCTGAAGATGTCGACACTCGCAGCAAGTGGCTTCGGATGACGAACGCAGTGACGATTTCGGACCTGTACGCCCCGCGTACGTGCGAGGCTCAGCCTCTATAAAAGGCTTGCGAGGGCAGCCGAGAGTTTTGTTCATTTTCTCTCTTCTTTCTCCCGTTTTGCATCGATTTGCGTGCCAGAAATACCCCGAATGCCCGGTATCATACTCAAGCCCCGAGGCAAGTCCCGAGATCCCGAAGATCCCGAGAAGTGCGGTTCCCGAGCCGAAGCTCTGCCCGCGAGAAGTTTGATTTTTGTAGAGATCTTCCAGATCTGCTGAGGATTACTACTTCTGCAAGTCGTAGTGCTGTCCGATCGTCTTCTGATCAAGTGAGTGTATACTACCTTTCATAAACACGATAATAATACAAGTATGGTTCGTGTGTATTAAGTATATTGTTGTTTATATGTGTGAGTGTGTAGTAACTTTCTTCTAACGCATGATTATGGAGTATTTTATACGAAATACGTGTTATGTGTAGAATTTGTTGTTATGTGTGTGAATGTATGTTCACCCTCTTCCATCTCATAGATCTGAATTGCTTTCTATGAAATACGTGTTACGTGGGTATGCCTCATCTGTTATGTGGAATATATATTGAATGAAAATGATATACAGGTTTCAAACTATGTATGAAAGTATATATTTTATCTACTAATATGTTGGGTAGAACATGGGTAGATAGTTGGTGTGTAATAAACAGATGAGAGGCCTCGATGTTGTTGTTGTTGTTGATCTAGTTATTCAGCGGAGTATGGATAACGACCACGGACTCTTTCTAGACAGTCCAGTGGAACGCTAGCAGGTTCATAACCTGTAGGTGTTGTGAACGATGTGTTCACCGGTGTACTCTATCCCCCTCATGGTTGCCTTTAGGATATCTATCGTTGAGGAAACCCCTTAACAGTGATGTCCGTCCCGATGAAAATCCTAGATTAGGTCCCTTGAGATAGATGTTATTTTAGGGACGTAAAGTGAGGATAACGGGAATGGGTAATCGGGATAGTGTTGGTTGGTGAAATTAAATATAACTTATTTATTGTGGGTTGAAAACCCTATATGCTCACCAGGCTCCCAAGCCTGACCCACTCAGTTTTATTTGTATTACAGGTAGTGGCGCGAGGGCATAAGATGGTTGAATCATCAAGTTGTTTTGTTTACAAGTCTATATATGTACATATTTGTTGAATGACTTGTAATGTTATCGTTTATGCTTTATGGTCTGTATCGGAACATGACATCCTGAGTTTTGATTATATAATGAAAATGCATCTCTTGATGAAATGCTTTGATAAATATTATTTTATCATGTTTTGTTTTGGGAACAAATTCCGCAACTCTTTCAAATCAAAAGGATTTACTCTGAAATTATTTAAAAGCATAAATGAAAATCGGTCTTTTCTGGACGAGATTTTGGGGATGTCACAGTTCAGAGCATTAGTTTAAGCGAACTAGGAATTTGTAGGATTTCTAGACTTAAACTTAGAATGCTAAGTGGAATTTTAAGGTGTGTGTCGGTTGGATTTTAGACATGAGCACTAGTTTATTTTAGGAAAGTTGCCTAAAATGCTTTTATGTGCTAAATGTTATATGTTGCCATATATGATATTAATTGTTCGGATCTACGGTATGTTGCCGACCGGATCTGGAAACCTTATGTGTGAAGGATTCTAAGCGTATGCCTACGTTATTAGAACTTGCATGTAAACGTTTCGGAGTAATAAGGATGAATTGAATATCTATCGTGAATGAGGATCTAATTTCACCTTATTCGGTGTGTAGATCAAAAATGGTGAGAACAAGGAGTGGCGTTGGAAACGCGGATGAAAACAGGGATCAACCGCCAGTGATTGAGCAAATACCCGTTGTAGCAGCAGCACCAGAACCAATAACAATGGCTGCGGTGCAAGCCATGATTCGGGCTATGCTAGCCGAACAAAGGGAGGAGATGCGACAAATGTTGCATGATAATAGGGATGAACCTATCATACCTATTGAGGAACCCGAATTGGTTCTCGAGCAATCGGAGGAAGGGAACAATAGTCGCATGATGAGTCAAGTTAGGACTCAAGGAGAACGAAGGAACAATCCGGAAAGGAGAAACAACAAGGATGGGCGAATGTACAAGAACTTCTTGGGCGCCAAGCCGCCAAGTCTTTCTGGAAGCCCAAAGCCTGTTGAGATAATGGATTGGATCTCCGAAATGGAGATGGTGTTTGAAAGTTGCGACTGTAGCAACAAACAAAAGATCGTCTTTGCGGTTAGACAACTGAAGACTGGTGTCTTGAGTTGGTGGAAGTTGTTGGCAGATACTATGCCACGAGGAGAAGCCCTGAAAATGTCATGGGAGGAGTTCTTGGAACAACTAAGGGTGAAGTATTGTTCAGAAATAGATCTGATTGATCTGAACAATGAGTTGCAAAACTTGAAGAAGGGGAAGATGAGCATAGACGACTATGCTACTGCATTTACTGAGAAAATGAAGTTGTTTCCGTACCTAGTGCCAACGGAACTCTCCAAGATAGAGAGGTTTGCTAATGGACTGCCTGCCGACTTTGGTCCGACAGTCAAGAAGGCAACTACTCTGAAAACGGCTGTTCGTGCAGCTAAGAATGTGGAGGTCCAGCAGAAGGAAAAGGGTCTGGAAAGGACAGATGTTGGTGAAAAAAGGAAGTTCGATGGAACTTCAGGGTCCAATAAGAAAAACAAGTTCTCGAAGTCTGGTTCGAGGGGAAGTGGAGGTGAAGCGAAATGGTGCGACAAATGTAAAAAGAAGCATCATGGAAGATATGAGGTGGCGAACACATGCTACAAGTGTGGAAAGCCAGGGCACTATGCCAATAAATGTACCCTCACTAAGAAAGTTTGCTATGGTTGTGGTGAGGAGGGACACATGTCGAGGGACTGCCCGAAGAACAAGGAGGCAGCTAGACCCAACATTCCACCAAAGCCAAAGGCGAGAGCATTCCAGATGACGCTGGAAGCTGCTAAAGATGAAGTTGATGCCGCTTCAGGTACCTTTCTCGTTAACGAATTTCCTACCCAAATTTTATTTGATTCTGGAGCCAACTACTCCTTTATATCACATGAATTTGGTAGAAAGCTAGCTTTGCCTGTTGTTAGACTAGATGATGCCTTATTAGTCGAAGTTGCTAGTGGCAAGTTTGTACCTGTTAGACATCGTATGAAAAACATCTTAATTGATCTGAATGGGAATAATTTCCACGAGGAATTATTGCCTATAGAACTTAACGCTTTCGACATCGTTTTGGGAATGGATTGGCTTAGTGCCAACGATGCCGAAATTTTATGCAAGAAGAAAATAGTCAAAGTAAACCCGCCTGGGAAAGATTCGTTTATGGTGTATGGGGACAAACGCAGAGTGAATTCTGGAATCATTTCGTTGATGAAAGCCAGAAAATGTTTGACCAAGGGGTGTACATCATATCTAGCATTCGTGATTGATGCTAAGAAGGAAAAGAAGGTGATGCAGAATATTCCAGTTGTGTGTGATTATCCGGAAGTATTTCCCGAAGATCTTCCTGGATAACCGCCTGATCGACAAGTGGAATTCCGTATTGACTTGTTTCCAGGAACAACGCCAATTGCGAAAGCACCTTATCGATTAGCACCGACGGAGATGAAGGAACTAATGATGCAACTTCAGGAGTTATTGGACAAAGGTTTCATTAGACCTAGTTCATCACCCTGGGGAGCTCCGGTGTTATTTGTAAAGAAGAAGGATGGAAGTATGAGAATGTGCATTGATTATAGAGAGTTGAACAAGGCAACAATAAATAATAGATATCTGTTGCCAAGGATTGATGACATGTTTGATCAATTGCAAGGTTCGAGCTATTTCTCGAAGATTGATCTAAGGTCAGGATATCATCAGTTGAAAGTAAGAGAGCGGGATATAGAGAAGACTACATTCAGAACTAGATATGGACACTACGAGTTCTTGGTTATGTCGTTTGGACTAACCAATGCTCCGGCAGCATTCATGGATTTAATGAATAGGGTTTGTAATCCTTTCCTTGATAAATCCGTGATAATGTTCATAGACGACATTCTGATTTACTCGAACAGTCAAGAGGAGCATGGCAGACACTTGCGAGAAGTGTTAGAAGTCTTGAAGAAGGAGAAGTTGTATGCTAAGTTCTCCAAATGTGATTTTTGGATTCGTGAAGTCCAATTCTTGGGTCACGTGGTCAACCAAGAAGGGATAATGGTTGATCCAGCAAAGATTGAAGCTGTGACAAAGTGGGAGCAACCAAAAAGTCCCACGGAGATTCGAAGATTTTTAGGATTAGACGGATATTACCGAAGTTTTACCCAAGGCTTTTCTTCGATTGCTACTCCATTGACGGCTTTGACCCATAAAGGAGCTACTTATGCTTGGAGTGATAAGCATAAAGAAGCATTCGAGAAGCTAAAGAAGAAACTATGCGAGGCACCGATACTTTCTCTACCCGATGGAGTTGAAGACTTCGCCGTTTATAGCGATGCGTCTGGGGTTGGATTGGGTTGTGTTTTGACCCAAAGAGAAAAGGTGATATCATATGCGTCTCGACAGCTGAAAGAGCATGAAAAGAATTACCCGACTCATGATTTGGAGTTGGCAGCGGTAGTTTTCGCTCTGAAAATATGGAGGCATTACCTCTATGGCACGAAGTGCAAACTTTTCACTGATCATAAGAGTCTCCAATATCTCTTTAATCAGAAGGAATTGAATATGAGGCAACGACGCTGGCTAGAATTACTTAAAGACTATGACTGTGAGATACTTTACCACCCTGGTAAAGCTAATGTTGTTGCTGATGCTCTCAGTTGGAAAGTCAATCTTGAAAGGAAAAGGCCAAGAGCGTTGAGAATTGAAGTTGTCTCGACTATTGTGGAAAGTATAAAGAAAGCTCAAGAGGAAGGTTCTGAAAAGAATGACCGAAAGGAGGAACGTTTGGGCAAAACGTTGGTGTTCGGTGTAAACAGTCACGGACTGAAGGTGTTCCAAGATCAGATTTGGGTACCTAAGTCCGGAGGAATTAGAGGTCTTCTGATGGAAGAAGCTCACAAGACCATGTACTCGATTCATCCGGGTAGCACTAAAATGTATAGGGACCTTAAACCCTACTACTGGTGGCCGACGATGAAGCTTGATGTTGCAAAGTATGTGGCTGAGTGTGTGACTTGCGCGAGAGTAAAGACACAACATCAGAAACCGTATGGGAGTTTAGAACCTTTGCCTATGCCAATGGGTAAGTGGGAAGACATTTCTATGGATTTTGTCACTAAACTGCCCAGAACAAAGAATGGTCACGACATGATTTGGGTGGTCGTTGATCGATTCACTAAGAGTGCGCATTTCATAGCGGCCAAGGAGAAATGGTCTATGGAGAAGCTTGCGAATTCTTACGTGAAGGAAATTGTGAGGCTTCACGGTGTTCCGTTAACGATTATGTCGGATCGTGATAGCCGTTTCACCTCACGATTTTGGAAAAGTCTACAAGAGGAATTGGGTACTAAGTTGTGTTTAAGTACAGCTTACCATCCGCAGACTGATGGTCAGAGTGAAAGAACGATACAAACACTTGAAGATATGCTGAGAGCATGTACCTTGGAATTCCTAGGTAATTGGGATGAACATTTACCATTGGTATAATTTTCCTACAATAATAGTTTCCACTCGAGCATTAAGATGGCACCTTATCAAGCTTTGTACGGGCAGAAGTGTCGTACGCCGTCTTGTTGGCTTGAGGCTGGGGAAAAGCAGTTTATGGGACCGGAGTTGGTTCATCAAACTGCTGAAAAGTTGAAAATAATTAGGGAAAGAGTGTTAGCAGCTCAGGATCGTCAAAAGAGCTATGCTGACAAGAAGCGAAGACCGATGACTTTTGAGGTTGGGGATTCGGTTTTGCTTAAAGTCTCGCCGTGGAAGGAACTTATAAGATTTGGTAAAAGGGGAAAGTTGAGTCCAAGGTTTATTGGACCATTTAAAGTTCTTCAGAGGATTGGGAACCAAGCTTACAAGCTCGAACTACCAGAAGAACTGAATGGAATTCATAACACTTTTCATGTGTGTTATTTGAGGAAGTTCACGGGAGAAGTTCCCGACATAATTCCAATTTCTAAATTGAGAATTGATGAGAAAAAAAGGTTGATTGAGGAACCAGAGGCAATCGTTGACCGAAAGACTAAGAAGTTGCGACGCAAGATGGTTAGGTTAGTGCTTGTCCGATGGAAACACACGAATGGGCCGAATCTCACCTGGGAGACGGAGAGTGACATGATGGGTCGCTATCCGCATTTGTTTGTTGATCTGTGATTCCGGGGACGGAATCATTCTAAGGTGGAGAGAATTGTAACGCTTGTGTTTCCGGGCTTGCCATTTTTAGCAATGTAATAGTCTAGGTTAACCTTTGTAACCCGTTTTGAAATAATAAGAGTGTATTATTTGAGTATTATGTATTTTGTGCTTAATTGCTTAATTATGTGGTTTGATTAATTAAGAATAAAAATAAGCGTCAAAATTTAAGTGTAAAATAAACTTAATATCTTTGGATAATGTTGTAGTAGTTGAAACGAGGTTTCCGAATATATATAGAACGCCCAAATCTCACCTTCGTGTGGATATAAAGAACGTCGAAAACGGAGTTCGTATAAAGAAGATATGAATTTCCGAAGTTTATAAATTAATTTGTATTTATTTTTAATCTTTAATTCTGGCATTATCCGAAGGGGAGTTAGCGGTCCGATCCGAAGTACGCCCCGCGTACTCCGAAGATGTCGACACTCGCAGCAAGTGGCTTCGGATGACGAACGCAGTGACGATTTCGGACCTGTACGCCCCGCGTACATGTGAGGCTCAGCCTCTATAAAAGGCTTGCGAGGGCAGCCGAGAGTTTTGTTCATTTTCTCTCTTCTTTCTCCCGTTTTGCATCGATTTGCGTGCCAGAAATACCCCGAATCCCCGGTATCATACTCAAGCCCCGAGGCAAGTCCCGAGATCCCGAAGATCCCGAGAAGTGCGGTTCCCGAGCCGAAGCTCTGCCCACGAGAAGTTTGATTTTTGTAGAGATCTTCTAGATCTGCTGAGGATTACTACTTCTGCAAGTCGTAGTGCTGTCCGATCGTCTTCTGATCAAGTGAGTGTATACTACCTTTCATAAACACGATAATAATACAAGTATGGTTCGAGTGTATTAAGTATATTGTTGTTTATATGTGTGAGTGTGTAGTAACTTTCTTCTAACGCATGATTATGGAGTATTTTATACGAAATACGTGTTATGTGTAGAATTTGTTGTTATGTGTGTGAATGTATGTTCACCCTCTTCCATCTCATAGATCTGAATTGCTTTCTATGAAATACGTGTTACGTGGGTATGCCTCATCTGTTATGTGGAATATATATTGAATGAAAATGATATACAAGTTTCAAACTATGTATGAAAGTATATATTTTATCTACTAATATGTTGGGTAGAACATGGGTAGATAGTTGGTGTGTAATAAACAGATGAGAGGCCTCGATGTTGTTGTTGTTGTTGATCTAGTTATTCAGCGGAGTATGGATAACGACCACGGACTCTTTCTAGACAGTCTAGTGGAACGCTAGCAGGTTCATAACCTGTAGGTGTTGTGAACGATGTGTTCACCGGTGTACTCTATCCCCCTCATGGTTGCCTTTAGGATATCTATCGTTGAGGAAACCCCTTAACAGTGATGTCCGTCCCGATGAAAATCCTAGATTAGGTCCCTTGAGATAGATGTTATTTTAGGGACGTAAAGTGAGGATAACGGGAATGGGTAATCGGGATAGTGTTGGTTGGTGAAATTAAATATAACTTATTTATTGTGGGTTGAAAACCCTATATGCTCACCAGGCTCCCAAGCCTGACCCACTCAGTTTTATTTGTATTACAGGTAGTGGCGCGAGGGCATAAGATGGTTGAATCATCAAGTTGTTTTGTTTACAAGTCTGTATATGTACATATTTGTTGAATGACTTGTAATGTTATCGTTTATGCTTTATGGTCTGTATCGGAACATGACATCCCGAGTTTTGATTATATAATGAAAATGCATCTCTTGATGAAATGCTTTGATAAATATTATTTTATCATGTTTTGTTCTGGGAACAAATTCCGCAACTCTTTCAAATCAAAAGGATTTACTCTGAAATTATTTAAAAGCATAAATGAAAATCGGTCTTTTCTGGCCGAGATTTAAGGGATGTCACACATCGGATGAGAACCCATCAGATCCCCTCACGAAGGGACTGAGTAGGGTTAAGCATCTCCAGCATGCTCGGAGCATAGGGCTGAAGGATGATATAAGTTTTAGTAGTTAGATAAATTATGAAATTTGTAAAGTGTAATTGACATTAGATGATGAATAAAAGGTGTTTTATTTATGAGTAAAGTGTTTCTATCTCTTGTCGATCGTTTACTATATTTCTTTTTGCATGTTTTGAGTTCCAGAATAATTTTGTTTGGTATAACATATCATTCAAACCTCCACAGTCGGTCATATGTCAGAAGTAGGTATGAATCAAGACTGTCATGATTGGTTGCATAGGTCTAAGGTGTTGGACAAGGCTACAACAATCATGAGTGCTCAAAAGTTCTGAGCATTGGACTCAACCCACGCTCACTGGAATCACTTCATGGAATTTTATCTCGAGTGATCGTGAGACGGTAATATCATATAAGTCTTCAATCCTAGAGAGATGATTTGTTACTTACGAGTTGGTTATGCATTGATTGTACAAAAACGCATTGGTAACTCAATGTTATAAAACGTGCCTTTGTGTATAATTCAATGAGTGGTAGAACAAACATATGAGTTGAAGTTTATCTGTTCCTTCTTGGATTAGAAGTTGATATCTGGGCCCCTCGATGATTTTGTTTTGACCTATGTACCGGGCCCGGTCAGAACTAAATTGATGTGTTCAGTTAAGTCCTATGTCAAACAAATCGGAAATCGGGAAACAAATGGTAGGCAATAAGTAAGACCATGTTCCATGTATTTGTCCGGCTGATATCTAGAACAGAGGATTATATGATCACTTATCTAAAATGGCACGTTCTAGTTCAACAGAGTTTAAAGAGCTACGATTGCTGATCGGTTCCTGAAGTCATACTTGCAACTATAGTTATTAGACTTATCCAAGTGGGAGACTGTTGGATATAGTGTCTAAGTCCATAACTATATTTGGTATGCACTTGACCCGACCCGGCATGGTCCATTTGGGTTGCACTTCACCGAACAATTTATGGATAATCTTTTGAGAATAGTACAAGTTATGATTTATTAATATATTATAAGTTCTAATATATTAATATAAGATCATATTATTTAATTAGTATTGATCTATAATTAATCTAGGATTAATTTAGAGATCAAAGATATTACTAATTAAATATAGGCTTCTATATTTATATAGTGTGGGCTAAGGCTTATTTGGAATGGGCTAGGCTTGCATGGAAAAGTCCATGGATAATCCATGGAGCTTTAACCCATGGATCTCATGGAAATGAAGAGACATGGGTATTATGGTTTACATGGATGTAGCCCAAATCCACCACACTATAAAAAGGAGGCTTTGGTTCTTGAAATCAAGCTAGTGAACACTAGTTGACACTTGTTGAGGTGAGGGCCGATTTCAAGATAGTAGTGATTATTTTCTCAAAGTTCCAAGTTTGTGGTGGTTTGTGATTTCCATTTGAGGCATTCACACTATTGGTGCTAGGCTCTAAAACTCCAAGCAATCAACTACTACTACAAGGTAAGTATTTCTACTAGCTTATTTGATTCATGTTCCCCATGACATGCTAGTTAGGATATGAACCTTGGAAAAATAATTATTTGCATGTATCTTAGACAAACATGGATCCAAGGTTTATTAGGGTTGCATGTACACTTAGGAAGTGTTAGAATGCTCAAAACGCATCAGTGGTATCAGAGCCTAGGCTTGTTTGTTTGATACTTGATGCAAAATAGTTGAAAAAGTCGAAAAACTTGCTGTCTTCCTGATGAACTCACCGAGTCCATGGGGGGACTCGCCGAGTTCATGTGTATCTTCAACCTACTCGCCGAGTAGGTTCATGCACTCGGCGAGTAGGAGCCACAGAGTGCAGATTTTCGACTTTAGATGCTGGAAATGGACTAGAAACATTACCCAAACTGTTTTGGTACTTGAAAACTTGTTTTAGATGGTGTAATGTCTTTGCTAATCCATTTACAACAACTTGTTATAAAAATTACAAATTTTTATGTGTAATTTTTGATTCATGAAAGTGTTCTTATTCATGTTCTTGATCTTATGATGTTTAGATGATCATAGGAATTATTGGTAACCTATGTGGTAGTTTAATTCTTGATCATAATTTGTTTTAATGGATCCATAACTTGTCCTCAAGTTATGGAAAACCAAAAGTCACTTGAATTAAAAACCATTAAAAGAACACAAGAGTTAGAAAAATGAAGAGTCTTCATTTTTATTACTCTATTAAACTCATAAGTTACAAGAAATGAAAAGTTTTGAAAGTTTACAAAACTTGCCCTCAAGTTTTGGAACAAGTAAACTCGTATTAAAACTTTAGTTCCAACCCTTAGATTTTTAAAAGTTAAAATTCAACCCTTATACTTATAATATTATAAGTTAATAATATATATATATATATATATATATATATATATATATATATATATATATATATATATATATAAGATTAAAGTCGTCTTACCGCTAGTACGCCTCATTCACGAAGTCGGTCTATAAGGTGGGTATAAGGTTGTTGCCTATAAAATGGCAACTTAATGGGTGAGCACTTTCACCCACCGCTTGCTTGACTAGTGGAGGGTCGTTAGGCGAACGGGTAAGACAAGGACTTATAAATTCTCATTAAAAGTATGATGAATATTATAAAGTAACTAAATGTTTTATTAAATTCTCAATCTTAGTTACTTTAGGAAAAATGTGAATAAGGTGCTAATCCATGAAATTACACTTTACACTTTGTCTAAGTCGTTAGTGGAGCGTGTGTGGTTAACCGGCACACTAACTTGGGCTTAACAAGGTAGGTAAAGGGTGACATAATATTTATCATAGTATCGATGGAGCGTGTGTGGTTAACCGGCACATCGATTGAGGGGTAATTTATTAAGGGTACTAAGTAATTTGCATGGTTACTTCACACCTCGTTTTGTGATCCTCGGCATCCCAGTCACAAAACTTGGAGGGCACATTAGAGATTGAAACATGCCTTTGAAAAATTCATTGAATCTCAAAAGAATCTAGGAGTTTCTAAGAACCAAATTAAATATTTTAATATTTCGACTTTGGTGGAAATTGGTGAATCGTCATTCACCTACCTTTCAAATATGTTATTACTTAGATTACGACATACCTCTTCTAAGTACAATATATTGTGATTGGGTCCTAGCCTTAATATTACATTTGGGTGTTTTATTAAGGACTATCTCTATATCTAAACTAATTCTTTCTTTCTTCTCTTACTAGATGTCTGCAAACAACGCTGCTTCTGGCTCTAATCCTAATGGCTCCTTTTCTCTTATGAACTTGTGTGGGAAAGTCACTTTTGATGGATCCAACTTTAATGAATGGATCAGAAACATCCGAATGATTACCCGCTACGAGGACAAAGAATATGTCCTTGATAAGGAGCTTAAGGAGATTGATGAGACAGTTGCTACTCCTCAAGAGATCGCTGAGTTTAGGGCACATGAAAGGGATGCCACCAAAGTTGAATGCATCATGATGGCCACTATGACCGCGGATCTCCAAAAATCCTATGAAGATTTCTACCCTTATGAGATGCACCAAGACTTGATGGAAAGATACCATCAAAGTGCTCGTCAAGAGAGGTATGAAATCATCTCCTCCATGATAACAACTCGCATGAAGGATGGTGAACCCATCACGGGCCTCATGCAGAAAATGCAAAGATATCATTTTGCACTCCTTACCTTCATGTTATGATCAATTCCGCATGACATACCACATGAACAAGGAAGAGGTCACACTCAGCAAACTTTAAGAACTCTTAAAGACCGCGGAAAGTGGTCTTAAGGGTAAGGCGATTGTTACTCCTACTCCTACCAACTCCGCCCCTGTCTTGGCAATTGGGAAAGGACGAGGGAAGAAGAGAAAGAGTTCTTCGAAGGGTACCAAGGTTAGGACCCTTGATGGCTCTTCTTAAAGTGGAACCAAGAAAGGTTTCATCACTCCTTCTTCTGACCCAAAAGAGGCTGAATGCTTCTATTGCCATGAAAAGGTACATTGGAAGCGGAACTACCCAAAGTACCAGCAAGATGTGAAGGATGGGAAAGTTAAACCCAACCATGCAGGTATTTACACTATCTTATCTAATAACTCACCCCATTCTAATTCTTGGGTCCTTGATACCGGTTGTGGTATTCATATCTGTTTTGATTTACAGGGACTAAGAAGAAGTGAGAATGTGGAGCAAGGAAGAATAAACTTGATCATGGGTAACAGGAAAGCTTCGCCTGTCACCAAGATTGGAGTTTATACTTTATCGCTAAGTAGTGGGTTTACTTTAGATCTGAATAAGTGTTGTTATTCACTAGAAATGGCAAGAAATATTATTTCCTTTCATGCATTGTATAAACAAGGTTTCACCTTTTCATTTGATAATGAAGTTGGTTCGATTAATGCTTTCTTTAATAATGTTCTTTATTTTAAAGCATTACCTTGTGATGGCGTGTATGAAACAGTATTTGTGGTTGATAACTTACGAAATAATGTATTGTGTATTGATTCTGTTAATAATAATAACTTGGATAAAGCATCATTATGGCATTGTCGTCTTGGACATATAAGCAAGAAACGCATAGGCCAACTCCAAAAGGATGGAGTCTTGGAGTCATTTGACCTAAATTTAGATGATAGTTGCGAATCATGCTTACTTGGGAAAAAGACAAAGTCACTCTTCACAGGTTCTTGTGAGGGGGGTGATGAAAGACCCTAACTTTCATATTTATGAAAAACCCAAACTTTCATACTCGACAATATAGTTACTCCAAAACATGCTACTTGCATATTCATAAAAACAATATTTTACATTGATAAAGAGATTACAAACTACTGGATACAAACCGACTATTTTAAAGTGTTATATATTACATAACTTCCCAGGATTCTATAGTTTTATACATATGGGAGTGCAAAATACAATAGTTTCAAACTATTCATAAGCTTCCATCGATACAATAGTTTCAAACTATTCAAAAATCTTCTACCAGTATATAACTATACTGGATGTTTATCTCCTGCAATTTGTTAAACATCGAGAGGGTAAGCGGACACGCTTAGTGAGTTCAATAATAGATACAATATAACGTTATGCCATATATATACTTTAATAGGGCAGAAGCAAAGAGGAACAAGGAACAACAAGAGCATATGTGAATCATGTGACAAACATTCCATATCGATCATTGATTTGATTTAAAGATATACAAACAATGAGACATAACAATTTTCGTGCTTGATATACATCAATAAAGCTTTGGCCTAAACGGCACAGAAGATATACAACTTCGGATTAACATTTTGGTAGATTTCAGGCTTATAGCCCTATCTAACCTTCTGCCACTACCATAGAATAGAATTCATTCTCTTACGGAGACATGTTCCACATGGCCAGAGGCTACATACCAGTACCAACGTGAATCTAAGTCCTTTCACTGATCACATGGTCAAAGGTATTTCTTTGCTATTAAAAATAGCAATTAAAAATAACCCGGAATAATAACACTGAAAAGCACGTAGCACATATAACACATAACATACAATTATTTATATATATTAAACTCACCGTAATTAACCGGCGGCTAAAATATTAATTTGGGCAGTACTTCGGCTCTAAATATGACTTTCGTCGTTGAAAACCGGGCTCTGCGAAGGTAGAGCTTCGAAACCGAAAAGATAAATTTTTCGGGCTTCTCGGGAGTCTCGGGGCGTGTTTCGAGCTTTAGAATCAGTACCGGGGCTTCGGGGGATGTCGGGATCGTAAAAATATTGAAAGAGGGGGTGAAAATGCCAAATTTCTAAAACTAGCCGAGAGGACTCACACCCCTTATATAGGGCTGAGCTTCAGATCCGAAGCGAAGGGAAGGAGACAGGTGGCTGCGAGGCTCGGACCAGATGGCAGCTTCAGGCGCGTCATCGGCTGGGTCTTCGGCTCAGTCTTCGGCTCGGACAACAGGTGGCTCGCACGTGGGTTGCGCATGCGAGGGTGATCAAGGGGGTGTCTCATGCGAAGGTGTTCCGGGCTTAGTGGTCCTCGGCTTGGCCCAATCAGAAGGCAACACGCAAGGATGCGGTCCAATCAGAAGCGAACACCTGTCCGACACGTGGAAGCCTCGCATACGAGGGTGACGTGGCATTTCACTATTCATACGAATTTTCTCGAAAAATGTGCAAAAACTTCTAAAATCCATAACTTTCACATACGAGCTCCGTTTTTTACGTTCTTTATATGCACGCGTAGTTAAAATTATGCTCTACAACTTTCGTTTAGACTTCGTTGGCTAATTTTGACTTTAATTTTAATATTATTATTTTTTAACAGACAGGGATAGGAAAATCCGTTAAAAATTCATAACTTCTTCATCCGACGTCCGTTTTCGTCAGACTTTTTACCGTTGCACTACTAATAACGAGACCTTCAATTCTCGTTTAGGTTGTGTCGGCTAAAAATCACTCGATCTAAAATTCGAGTTTTTAGTTGTCTACTGCTAAGCTGAAACTTCGAAAAATCATAACTTCCTCATGCGAAGTCAGATTCAAACGGTCTTTATATGAAAGTTGATTATTTTTACGAGTTCTACAACTTTCATTTACATCACTAAGGCTAAAAATTAGTTTATCGAAAACTAAATTTTTACGCGACAAGGTATTTTCCGGATTTATCACGGATCTTCGTTTGGTCATAACTTCTTCGTTATAACTCGGATTTCGATGAGGTTTTCACCTAAATGTTTCTAACGATATTATCTATAACTTTCAATAATAAAATTTTACTTATTCCAAATTTTATATTTTCGCTATATTTCACTATTTGGCTTTTAATTGAAATCTCATAAGACTTCCAATACTTTTTGAATGATTCTAAGCATAGTTTTACTTCAATTCTAGTAAAAACTATATGTTAGAAATCAACATTCAAATTCACATAATATTTCATAATATTATTTACTTAAAACACGATTTCAAAACGTGTATGTTACAAATACCTCCTCCTTTTGAGGATTTCGTCCCCGAAATTACATCGATTAAAATAAATGGGGATATTTTGCTCTTATCTCATTCTTATTTTCCCAAGTATAATTTGGTCCTCGATGGTGTTTCCATTTGACAAGCACCAACTCCACTTCTTTATTACGTAAATTAGTTGTTCTTTCATTCACGATCTCTTCCGGCTGACTACCCCACACCTGGCTGCTAGCTACAGCCGAACCAAAATGGTTCAAGGGTGACGAAAGTCATAAGGATGTGGACTACTTATTGCCACAGGTTTAGTCTATCGTATGGTTATGGAACTCGCAATTAGGATAACAGAGATTTACTTATAGTAATAATGAACAACTTTATACACTTCACAAGATATCCAGGTTTCGGAATACATCTTTTACATTCATAACCAACATTCAGGAAAGTATGGAACTTTCCTGGGAAACCTTGTACATAACCAGGTCTAACCAGAATACATCTTTTACATCTTTTACAAAAGGTAACCAACATTCAGGAAAGCATGGGGCTATCCTGGGGAAACATTTACATAACTAGATAAGTGTAACATACTGGATAACCTTACATCTTTGACAAATGGTAACATACAATCAGGAAGGTATGGGACTTTCCTAGGGATCCATTGGTACATAACCAGAACAGTATAACAAAATAGATAACCTAAATGTACATTTTCACAATGGTAAACATGTTTTCAGTGTACAACTTTACTTTACATAATGTGAAACAACAACCAACCTTTTTAAGAAAATGTGAGATTTTCTTGGCGTGTGTTACATTTTCAGAAACAGAAAGGAAACATGAACATTTTCACAAAACAAAAACCACTTATGAACTCACCAGCGTTATGCTAATTTTCAAAACCGCTTGTGTTCTCAGGTCAACGTTAGAACAGGTACCGAAGATCCTTTTTGCCAGAAGTCGGAGTGCTCAGAAGACCCGTTTGATTTTGTTCATATATATATATATATATTTATATATATATATATATATATATATATATATATATATATATATATATATATACTATGTATCACAACTGTACAACTTTACTTTTGAAACAATTGTAAAAATTTTCTATATGTAATGTAATGGTTGTTCTACTTTACTTACTATGTATATTGGATTTGATACTCAACGTGGAGTCAACCCCGGAAATGTTTCCGCCTTCGGTTTTCGGGGTGTGACAGATTGGTATCAGAGCCCTTGTTTATAGTGAATAAAGTATACCAAACCTTACATGGTATAAAACTATAAACACTAAAGGGCCTAAGTGCTCTGAAATAAAAGTATCTTCAAACTGTAAGTATTTTCAAAAAGTATATATAAGTATACCGAGCCGTCGAGATCCGTAACTACAAGTAGAACAAAACATAAGTAAATGGGTGTTGTGTACTGCGGTTAAACCTGGGCAGTTATGTAGTCGTGTCTAGGATCAATAGAGCATGGCCAACTATATTCATTCGAGACACGACCAACATGTGCTTGGGAGTGACTGTGGTATGCGGCATGCCTAAAACTTACCCTAATACCACAAACATCGCGCCAGTGTAGTAACGAATCATGAAATACTATGGGAGTATTTCTCGAGCCAATCCTTTGTAAGAATCCTCGTTCACATATAGATCCTTGATCATTCCATTAGCGATAGTTTACCTGCTTTGATAACTCTTTCCTGCTTTATCACTTATTTGGAATAAATATATGTCATATCTCTCGATTCAATTCAGAGGACTTATCATCCTCTCTTTCTTGATCTTATTAGATCAAGATGCCTCCCAGAAAGAGACCCAGCTCAAAGACCAACAACCCTCCGCCACCACCTCCTCCTGAAATTGATCCCGTGTTATTCCAGACAGCTGTTACCACCGCGGTGGCAGCTGCCATGTCCCAACTAAACACCGGTGGTTCTAGTGGTTCAGGAGGTAGCAATCAAAATCAAGAAAGTAACCAGGAACACCGAAAGGAGGGTTCCTACAAGGACTTCATGAATGCGAAGCCTTCATCCTTCTATGGCACTGGTGGTGTCATTTCCTTGTCCCGATGGTTCGAGAAAATCGAATCCATTTTCAAAATATGTGCCTGTGCTGAGTCCGATAAGGTCAAATTTGCAACCTGTACCTGTAGTGATAAAGCTTTGACTTAGTGGAACGGCCGAGTCAAATCCTTGACCCTACCCGTAGCCAATGCCATGGGCTGGGACGCCATGAAAGAACTCCTCCTTGCCGAATACTGTCCCCGTGGTGAAATGCAGAAGCTAGAGCATGAGCTCTGGAACCTGAAGATGAAAGGTTCCGACATTGCTGCATACATTTCCCGATTTGATGATCTCGCACTCCTTTGCCCTGGTTTGGTCACTCCTAAAAGCAAAAAGATCGAGAGGTTTATTTGGGGGCTAACCAATCCAACAAAGGGTCATGTCTTAGCTGCTCGCCCGGATACATATGATAGTGCTAAGACTTTAGCCCAAGCCATAATCGACCACAGTGATGATGTCGAGGAAACCACTACCGCTCCTGAGTCTACTAAAAGCAGTGGTGAGAAGAGAAAGTTCTGGAAGAAGAAGAAGGGTCAATCTTCCCAAGGATCCTCCAAAAGACAGCAAACAGTAGCAGTTCATGTTGCTACTACCCCCGTTGCTGCTGCCTCAGTTGTGGGATCCACAACTCCAACTCCTACCAGCTGGTATGCTGGTAATCTCCCTCTTTGTGACAAGTGCAAGTATCACCACAACCCCGGCCCCTGTTGAGAACTTTCCTGTAAAAATTATGGTAAGAAGGGGCACACAGTCCGATCCTGCAAAGCTCCGGCCCAATCAGCCAATCAATCTTCTGGAGCAGGCGTTGGTCAAGCCTGTTACAACTGTGGTGAAGCTGGGCACTTTAAAAGGAACTACCCTAAGAAGTCTACAGCTGACACCACTAGAAGGGTCCTCGCCATGGGACGGGAGGAAGCTGTCGCCGATCCCACTGTTGTCTCGGGTACGTTCCTTCTCGACAACTCGTATGCTAATATTCTTTTCGATTCGGGTGCTGAGAGGAGCTTTATTAGTCATGCATTCAAACATAAACTAAAACATAATTCCCAACCTTTAATCGAAACGTTTACCATCGAGATGGCGAACGGTGAGAAAGAAAACGCGAGCGAAGTGTTCGTAGGTTGTACCCTTACCCTGAACGACCATTCATTTCCTATCGATCTCATACCGGTATCCATAAAGAGCTTTGATGTCATCATTGGCATGGATTGGTTGAGTCCCAATCATGCGGATATCCTTTGTTTCGAAAAATCCATCCGTCTCAACCTTCCTTCGGGTCAAACTCTAGTAATCTATGGCGATAAACTCAGTTCCCACCTTCGTATCATTTCCTGCATCAAAGCTCAGAAGCTCCTACGAAAGGAGTGTATTGCATTCTTGACCCATGTAATCAACGAGAAACAGGAAGTTAAAGACCTCGCGAGCATCCCCGAAGTCTGTAACTTTCCTGATGTGTTTCCCGAAGAGCTTCCAGGAATCCCTCCTGAGCGTCAGGTCAAGTTCCGTATTGACCTAATTCCTGGAGCTACTCCCGTAGCGAAGTCTCCGTATCGCTTAGCTCCAACAGAAATGCAGGAGTTATCCAGTCAACTCAACAAGTTGCTCAGTAAAGGATTCATTAGACCGAGTTCCTCACCCTAGGGAGCTACGGTACTGTTTGTCAAGAAGAAAGATGGGTCCTTTCAGATGTGTATCGATTATCGCGAGCTGAACAAGTTGACCGTCAAAAACCGATATCCTCTTCCGCGAATAGATGACCTCTTCGATCAACTCTAGGGAGCCAGTTACTTCTCCAAGATAGACCTTTGGTCAGGGTACCATCAGTTACGAGTTCATGAAAGTGATGTATCCAAAACAGCTTTCAGGACTTGATATGGACACTACGAGTTCGTAGTGATGCCCTTTGGTCTAGCCAACGCGCCGGCGGTGTTCATGGACCTGATGAACCGGGTGTGTCGTCCTTATCTAGACAAGTTTGTCATTGTATTTATTGATGACATACTAGTCTATTCCCGAAGCGAAGAAGACCACAAAAAACACTTGAGGCTAGTGTTGGAAACCCTTCGATCCGAGAAGTTGTACGCGAAATTTTCCAAATGCGAGTTCTGGATTCGGAAGGTAACTTTCCTCGGTCATGTAGTAAGCGAGGAGGGTATTCATGTCGATCCTTCCAAGATTAAGGCGATAGAGAATTGGTCAGCACCGAAGACACCCACAGAAATCCGACAATTCTTGGGTCTCGCTGGCTATTAACGAAGATTCATCCAGAACTTTTCCAGAATCGCCAAACCCTTAACCGCTCTAACACAGAAAGGTGTACCCTTTTGTTGGAGTGATAAGCAAGAAGCCGCATTCCAGACACTGAAGAAAGACTTGTGCAGCGCGCCTGTTCTGTCCCTACCCAAAGGGATAGAGGACTTCGTTGTCTACTGCGAAGCATCTACTCAAGGCTTAGGATGTGTGCTTATGCAAAGAGGAAAGGTGATTGCTTATGCCTCTAGACAGTTGAAAGCACACGAGGTCAACTATACCACACACGACTTGGAGACACTACCTCTACGGAACCAAGTGCACGATCTTCACCGATCACAAGAGCCTACAACACATCTTTGACCAGAAAGACTTAAACATGAGACAAAGGCGATGGGTAGAACTACTCAGTGATTATGAGTGTGAAATCCGTTACCATCCCGGCAAGGCCAATGTGGTAGCAGATGCCCTTAGCCGAAAGGAGAGTGCAGGTCGTAAAGTGAAGAACCAGAAGATGACCATCCATTCCAACAAACCCATGCAAATCAGAGAAGCCCAGTTAGAAGCCCTCAAACCCGAGAACGTGTCGACCGAAGCCTTGAGAGGAATGGAAAAGAAACTTGAGATCAGAGGTGACGGAGTCTATCGTTTCATGGATCGGATCTGGATTCCCAAGTCCGAAGGATTCAGAGAAATAGTTATGGAGGAAGCGCACAAAACCAGATACTCTGTTCACCCGGGCTCTGACAAGATGTATTTAGATCTCAAGAAACAATATTGGTGGCCAAACATGAAGGCTGAGATAGCTACATTTGTGGGCAATTGTCTGACTTGCGCCAAGGTTAAAGTTGAGCATCAGAAACCCTCGGGTCTACTCCAGCAACCCGAGATACCCGAATGGAAATGGGAGATGCTTACCATGGATTTCATCACCAAACTACCCAGGTGTCCGAGTGGGTACGATACCATTTGGGTAATTGTCGATCGTTTGACAAAGTCCGCTCACTTCGTTCCGATCAAAGAATCATACAAGATGGAAAGACTCGTGCGGATTTACATCCAAGAGGTGATCTGACTGCACGGTGTACCTGCATCCATTATCTCTGATCGAGATAGCAGGTTTACCTCCCGATTTTGGCAGTCTCTTCCGAAAGCTCTTGGAACCAAACTAGATATGAGCACGGCGTATCATCCTCAGACCGATGGACAAAGTGAGAGAACAATCCAAACCCTAAAGGACATGCTTAGGGCATGTGTTATTGACTTTGGAAAGTCGTGGGACACACATCTACCTTTGATCGAATTCTCGTATAACAACAGTTACCACACCAGCATTAGGGCTGCCCCGTTTGAAGCCCTATACGGTCGCAAGTGCAGATCCCCTCTGTGCTGGGCCGAGGTGGGGGATACATAGTTAGCCAAGAGTCGAGTCCCGGATAGTGGTCTCACTGGTCCTGAAATCATCCGTGAAACCACCAAGAAGATCATCCAAATCCGAGAACGACTGAAAGCTTCACGTGATCGCCAGAAGAGTTACGCTGATAACCGTCGAAAACCACTGGAATTCCAGGTTGGAGACCATGTCCTGTTGAAGGTCTCGCCCTGGAAAGGCACTGTACGCTTTGGTAAGCGTAGGAAACTTAATCCGAGGTACATTGGACCTTTCGAGATCCTCGCCAGGATTGGTCTAGTAGCCTATAAACTTCGTTTACCTCACGAGCTCAGTAACATCCATCCCATCTTCCATGTTTCAAATCTAAAGAAGTGTCTATCAAATGAAACCCTAGTGATTCCTTTAGACGAGATCAAGATCGATGAAAACCTCAACTTCGTGGAGGAACCGATCGAAATCATGGATCGAGAAGTCAAACGTACGAAACAAAGTCGCATCCCGTTAGTGAAGGTTCGTTGGAATGCCAAGCGGGGACTCTAGTTCACTTGGGAGCGGGAAGATTCGATGAGACAGAAGTATCCGCAACTCTTTCTAGATCCATGATTTGTATTTTGTCTTGTATCTTGTCTTGAATTTCGGGACGAAATTCCCTCTAACGGGGGGATAATGTAACAACCCGAAATTTCATATCAGTTCTTGTAACTCAACTTGTAATCCAATTCGATCAACCAAACGCCGTTTCCAAAACCGTTTCCGATTTCGCCGTTTAATTAAGTCATTAACTTGTATTGATCTAAAAATGACTTAATGGGTGTCTTAATGCCATTTGAAATCATTCTAACGCCTCATAATAGTTATCGGAATAATTCTAGAATCGACCATCACTACTAGAAAAACAGCCTTTTACGACGCTCATTGCGCGTCGTAAAAGGCTCAGACGACGCACAAAGGCGCGTCAAGGAAGGCCCTGTCATAAAGAGAGACGACGCGCATTTACGACGCTCATTTATGACGCGCAATTACGACGCACGTTTACGACACGCAATGCGTATCGAGGAAGGCCCTGTCATAAAGGAAGACAACACACATTTGCGTGTTCCTTAATCACTCTCCAACCTCTCTCCTCATCCATAATCAAAGGTCCAAAAACAAAGATTTAAGGCGCCAAATCAAAGAGGTAACATCCCTGACTTGTTATCTAACCTCTTTAGCCTTCAAATTGATGTTTAATTTGAGAATTAGGACCTGGAACATGTGTTTACGGCCAAGGATCAAGCTTGGGCCGTAAACACTTGAAAATGGGGTTTTTAAGCCAATTAACCCTTCCAAATCATTGTTGGGACTTAGATACGACTTTGAGACTTACAAATTGGGACTTGAAACATTTAAAACATGAAATTTGAGGGACAAAAGAGAGTTTACGGCCAGGGCATGTGCTTGGGCCGTAAACTCCTCAAACATGGGGAGTAAACACCATATAACATGTTAGAATGCCTTGAAACTCAACCAATAGCCTTGGAATAAATCATAGAACCATCTAAAAATAGTTTGGAGACCTTAAACATATCAAAACACCACATATAAGAGTTTATGGCCATAGAACATATTCCAAGGCCGTAAACTCCTAATTATAGGTCATTTGATGCCCAAAATTCATACCAAGGCTTAGAAAAATTACTAGAATCACATGTGATTGCTATTAGTGCCTCAAATCAATTTCTCTTGACCATAGGAGAGTTTACGGCCGTAAACTTCAAGTTTACAGCCGTGAACTCCCTTTTGAATGGTATAAGTTCCATTAAATCATTCCATGGCATTTTAGTAATTCATTCCAACAATCCCCAAGTCCAAACAAGCCATTAAACCCTCAAAATCACACCCACATGAGTTCACGGCCGTGAACTCATGTATATGTGTGTTATATGTCCGTAAACTCCATAAAATGTTTACTCTTGGGGAGTAAACTCAAATCCCAAGTCCCTAGTATCATATCACGTCCGAAGATGTCACCCGGGTCACTCCAAACGCTCATTTTGAGGTGTTTAACCTCGTTGGAGTGTAATGTTCCATATAATTAGTGATTGTAAATCTAATTGGATATATATGGACATTATTACATTTTACATAGGGACATCGCGAGTAATCAAGCCCCGAACCAATGTCTAGTGTCCGAAACTGTCGCATTCCCGAGTCTGGTGAGTTCATTCCCCTACTCTTTTTCACTGTTTTTCACTGTTTTCAGGGGGAACACAAGCAAAGTACAAGGGTTTCTTGTACACAAAAACTTGTTTTCGTGTGTGTATTTCACATTTTATATGCTTTTCATACTGATTGATACAACTGATAACCATTCAAACATGCAGATCACGTAAACATTTATTTGTGAAATGGGTTTTATAAACTGTTATGTTTCATATATTTCACAAATGGTTTTTTACAATTTATCAGTTAAAAGCATGACATTAGAACACATGAACAATATAACTTGTACATTGTTTTTCCTCGGTAACACTCCACAGAGATACGCGAGTGGAGGACTATCATATTATTACTAGTAAATTTGTTATTCCTGTATGATTGGAGACACGTCCTCGGCGAACACTCCACAGAGATACGCGAGTGGAGGACTACACCCATAACCAGAATCTCTGGGATTTAGAGAGCGTGACTTGAGTGTATAGATCTATACGGGGCTGACTACCCCACACCTGGCTGCTAGCTACAGCCGAACCGAAATGGTTCAAGGGTGACGAAAGTCATAAGGATGTGGACTACTTATTGCCACAGGTTTAGTCTATCGTATGGTTATGGAACTCGCAATTAGGATAACAGAGATTTACTTATAGTAATAATGAACAACTTTATACACTTCACAAGATATCCAGGTTTCGGAATACATCTTTTACATTCATAACCAACATTCAGGAAAGTATGGGACTTTCCTGGGAAACCTTGTACATAACCAGGTCTAACCAGAATACATATTTTACAACTTTTACAAAAGGTAACCAACATTCAGGAAAGCATGGGGCTATCCTGGGGAAACATTTACATAACTAGATAAGTGTAACAAACTGGATAACCTTACATCTTTGACAAATGGTAACATACAATCAGGAAGGTATGGGACTTTCCTGGGGATCCATTGGTACATAACCAGAACAGTATAACAAAATAGATAACCTAAATGTACATTTTCACAATGGTAAACATGTTTTCAGTGTACAACTTTACTTTACATAATGTGAAACAACAACCAACCTTTTTAAGAAAATGTGAGATTTTCTTGGCGTGTGTTACATTTTCAGAAACAGAAAGGAAACATGAACATTTTCACAAAACAAAAACCACTTATGAACTCACCAGCGTTATGCTAATTTTCAAAACCGCTTGTGTTCTCAGGTCAACGTTAGAACAGGTACCGAAGATCCTTTTTGCCAGAAGTTGGAGTTCTCAAAAGACCCGTTTCATTTTGTTCATATATATACTATGTATCACAACTGTACAACTTTACTTTTGAAACAATTGTAAAACTTTTCTATATGTAATGTAATGGTTGTTCTACTTTACTTACTATGTACATTGGATTTGATACTCAACATGGAGTCAACCCTGGAAATGTTTCCGCCTTCGGTTTTCGGGGTGTGACATGCATGTACACTTAGGAAGTGTTAGAATGCTCAAAAACCCATCAGGATACACCTGTGATTATTTGTTCATGATTTAACTGGACAATGTGGGATATCTCCTTCAAATCAGGTATGAAACTATAGTCATGAAATGGAAACTGCTACAACATAAAATCTGTAATATTTCTTATAGTTTTGGATGTTATATGTAATTTTTTTTTAAATAGGTACCACATGAGATCAATTGTTTGGAGCTTCCCCAAATTCAGCATGAACATTTACCTGATCTGGACAGAGTTTCTGCTCTACTTAGTGGTTACTTCATCTTCTTATGCTTCTACTTGCAGCTTCAACCTTCAAGTATGTTAACTAGGTTTTAATTATTTCTCTTTATTGTGCTTTTAAGGTAGCAACCACTACTTTTGATTAGATCATCATCACTTCATGTGAAGCAACCCTTGTCTTTCTTGATGTTGGTAAGTATGCACACAACTTTCCTCCATATAATAATAAGTTACATTTCCTTCTATATAACTTTTTAATCATTTTTTTAAGGTGCAAATATACAATCTTATAACTTTCTACTCTATGTGGTGTGAATATCAAATTTAGACATTCTCTTTTGTTTTCTCAATAAAGTTCAAAACGGAAGACAAAAAGCTTGCGAAAGATCAAAATCTTCATAAGAACTCAATCTCTGATGAAGAAACGAAAAGAAGACAAGCAGAAACTACAAACGGCTTTTGATGGGCAGGAAAGAGATATCAAGGTATGATCTATATTGTAATTCAGATTCTATCACTTTTATTATGTAAAATTTTGATAAATTCTTGGCATCTCTTGATTTCACAGGAGCTAAAACAAACTCTTACAATCACAAAAGCTGGGTTGCAGTTCATGCAAATGAAATTCCATGAGCAGTTAAGAATCTTGGTAGATTTTTCAACAATTTCCTCTCTCTCTTTTCCATTATATCATCATTCTAAAATCTTGTTGTTTCAGGTCTGCACATTCATGGTCTAGCTATCGCTGCTTCTGGGTATCATAGAGTTCTTGACGAAAAATAAAAGCTATATAATCAGGTCCAATATATTGTTGTTTTAGCTCTGCACATTCATGTTTTAGCTAGTGTTGACCTAGTTTTCATTTAACTAATCTAGTTGATTTATTTTCTTTAAATAGGAAATATTAGAGTTTATTATCCAGTGAGACCCTCCTTAGGAGGATGATCAGATCTCAAGAGTGTTGCGGACAGCAGTGGTCCCAGTGTAGCATCAAAGTTTGGTAGCAGAGATGTTGATACGTTACTACAATCTGGATTTGAAATACCTGCAGCTCAGAAGCCAGAACATGTGATGCAAGTGATAAGATGGAAGTTGAAATTAGGGAAGAAGAAACTCCACTTCGAGCTTCTAAGAGAAGCAAGAGAAATGTAAAGGATTTGCAGACACCAGACGAAGGAGTTTGTAAGAATGATGATAGCAACACTGAACATGTGTATTCAGCATCTGAAAAAAAGGAAAAGGAGGATAAGGCTTAGGGAGGGACAGAGAATGTGAAGAACAACAAGGAAACTAAAATAAATAAACTTCCTCTGAGCAAAACTAAGAAAGATATTGGTCTTTCTAATTCTGTCAAACAAGTAACCAAAACAAAAACTGTTAACAAGAAGGGTAAACCAAGTTCCAGAAGGTGTTACTATTATTTTATGCCAATCAGATCCTGTTCTTAATGATGGACTCAATGGTGAAGCTTCTAGAGAAGCTGTTCTTAAAGGAGTGAGGAAAAGGTTTATAGAGAAAGTGGTTACATTGCATGAAAATGATGATGATGTGTCTTCAAGTGATTAACTTTGTGTTGTTTTCTTAATGTTTTTTGTTAAAGTATAATAGGTTTTGTTTAGTAAGATAATCTGAGATTTTATCCCCTTTTAGATATGTTTGTTTGTTTGGCTTTCTTTTGCTTTGTCTATGTTGTTATGCAGCTGCTCATTCAATTTTTGTTGTCAGCTTTGCAAAGGAATATTGCTTTTTGGGCCTCCTGGGAAGACACTTGTTGCCAAGGCACTTGAAAATAAAGCAGGAGCTAACTTCATCAACATAACTGGTTCCACACTTACATCTAAGGTACTCTACTTACATTTCTCCACTCCCCACCCATACATATTTTTTTCACAGTTCTTAGTGATATTTTTTCCTTGTGTCATAGAATGATTGGCTCCTATCTTGTATTTTGATATTTATACACACTTTTTTTTCATGAAAAAACACATTTTAATATTTTATAATCTACATGTGTTTTAAATTTTAATATTTTATACAGGTATGGGTTGTATTGAAGCCTGGATTCTTGGCAAAAGGTATTTTACTACATGTGTATTAAATTTTAATATTTTATAACATAGATTGATGATGCTTAAAGTATTTCTGAATACTGATGTGTTGATGATGAAAACAGGTATCATGTGGAAACAAAAGCATAACAATAAGTAGAAACAAGAAGGTGCCCCTTAATAGCAATATAGTATTAGGTTAATAGTTAGGGAAAACCTCTTAATAACAATGTATAATTTTAGATCCGCTTAATATCAATGTATTATAATTTTTTGACATGAAGTTACTGGATGAAATTGATTGTTTTGGTATATATTTGCTTACATATTTTTATATTATGCGTAAATAAGTATCGTAAACACGCGTCGTAAATGGTTACTGAAGTTTATGACACGCAAATGTGTGTCATCTTCAATTATGACAGGGGTTTCCTTGATACTCATTGTGTGTCATAAACACGCGCGTCGTAAGGTTACGACACACAAATGCATGTCGTCTTCCTTTATGACATGGCCTTCCTTGATACGCATTGCGTGTCATAAATGTGCGTCGTAAATGCGTGTCATAAATGCGCGTTGTAAATAGACGATTCGCAAAAGCGTGTCGTCTCTTGTTATGACATGGACTTCCTTGACGCGCATTTGCGCGTCGTCTGAGCGTTTTACGACACACAATGCGCGTCGTAAAAGGTTGTTTTTCTAGTAGTGTCAATTGTATGTTCCTTAGTTACTCCAGCAGTAGTGTAAACCTGATTTGGTACAGTTTGTACCTTTTGGTATACCACAGCCTTTTCCTTCAAGACTTTGATCTTTTCTTTAGACAAGCGAGCGAACTTAACAGAATTTTTGGATGTAAGGACTTTTGGTTCAGGTTCGGTTTTAATAAATTCAGAATAGTCAACCTCATCCTCTACAGATATTTCACTCATGTCACTGTCCTCATCGAATTCAGATGTATTTTCAGCACTAATCTTGTTATCTGAACTTAACTTAGAACTCGATGAATCAAATTTTTGTATAGTTTCGGCCTTTATTTTCAATTTATCATTTTCATCTAGTAAGTTTCTGATCATGTCCTTGTGGTCCTTGGACTTGATAAATGACTCAATTTTGTCCAGTCCAATTTTGTCGGCTTTAGAAGTTTCTTCAGATGAGACAATTGATTCACAATTATAGCAATCAGCATCTATTTCGTCTTCCTTTAATTCAAGGAAAGGCAAAATCATTTTGTGAATTTTGTTGCCTATCCCACAATCTAAATGTAACTGAGTAATGTTCGAATAAAGATGTTTAGCAATCAAGCAAAAAATATTCTTTTGTTTCAAAAACTTTAAATCAAATCGTTTGTAGGCCTAACCAACTCTAATTCCTTCTTCTCTATCCATATCCTTCGCTCCTCACTCTTGGAAGACACCCTACTAATTTGATTAGTTGGGTTAGAATTCATGAGGCGTGTTTGTTTTAGGCTACCACTTAAATTAGAAAAGGTGAATTTTAAATCATTTAATTCTTTTTTTAGAAATGGGTATTTTAAGAGATTCAAGGATGGAATTTACCTTTTTGATCAACTGATCGCACTCGTTGATATGCTCTCCAACTGGTTTCGCAGTAAAGCATTTGTCTTCCCTTTCCTTCACTTCATCACACCCGTGATCACATAGCCTCTCATTTGTGATATTTCAGTTGTCACCATCAAACACTTTCCAAAAACTCAGAACCTTCTTCCTTTGCAACAAATGCCTTGCCATGAGTCGAATTGCGAACTTCTTCATCTTCCGGGTCAGTAGACCATACCTCTACTCCACTGAATTCGTTTTCTTCAATATTTTCCTGCATAATTAACACATGCATGGATTTATCGTTAGACTTTTTCTTCTTGGTCTCTTCAAGCTTACGCATGTAGTAAGCTTCGTCATCTTCACCCTCTTTCTTCTCATTCATTCTCCTTAGCATGCATTCCTTCGCTAGATGGTTTTTGCCATGACGTAATTACAGTCATAGCCTGAGTCACCCACAAGTTTGCTCTCCTTCTTTTCTTCATCTTTTTGAGGAGTGTTTTTAATCTCTTCTTTCACTTTCTCTGAACTGTAGCTTCCCTGCCAATTTCGGTTCTTGGCAGGGAACTTCTTTCTAGCAAACCGCTTGGGATTTGATACCATCAATGTGTATTCTTCATTTGTCAGATCACACTCATAAAGATTTGACTCTTCTTCTTCTTCTTCAACTAAATTCTTACCCTTTGACATAAGAGCCAAGGATCCCATTCCAGAAACTACCTTCATTTCCTTTGTCACAACAATTTCATGTGACTTGAGAATTCCCACGAGCCTCGCCAACGAGTAGGATTTAAAATGTTCATGAGCTTTAACTGTTGAAACCATTGCCATCCATTCTGGCCTTAGACCATTCATAAAATTGAACTTCTGCTCAATCAGCTCTTTGCCGATTCCGTTCTTAATCATCTTACTAAGAAGATGGTTATAACAATCGAATGTTTGCATGATATTTTCATCTGGCTTTTGCTTGAAGTCACCAAACTCCAAAAGTAGAAGAGTTTGAGTTGAATGCTCGAGATCCTCATCGGTGGAATATAACTCCTTAAGCATGTCCCAGATCTCCTTTGTAGTAGTGCACGAGCTCACCAGACGAAAAGTGTCATATTGTAAAGTGAATCTGATCATTCTCATTGCTTTTATGTTGCTAACCAGCTTGTCCTTCTCATCTTGAGGTACGTCTTTTATATCGATCATTAGCTGGTTGTACTCTTTCTGTGTCTTGATAGCTCTATTGGTTCTGGAGTGGACGAAAGGACCCACAGTAATAGCCTCCTAGACTAAATATTTGTTGTCCTCTGAACCAAGAACATAATCTTCAAAGTGTAGAGCCCAGACTTCATACTCTTGAGTATACAAAATTGGAATCCTCGTAGTCGAACCAATGTTGTTGGAGATGTTGATGGGATTTGTTTGAGAATCTTCGTGTGACATGATGACTTAATTTGTTTACCTGTCAAGAATCAGACTTGTAAAGCGATATTAGGGTAAAATCGAGATCGAAGAACAACGTCAATGAAGAGATGACGGCTCAACATATTCGATAAAAGCGGAAACCCTAAAGATTTTCTTCAAATAGAAGAGATGCGTATGAATTACACAGCCTCCTGCTCTGATATCAATTGATGAGATTAAAACTCTTTAAGATCAATGAGATTCTTAACAAGTAACAGAATAACACAAAGCAATTAAGAACACAAGCCGAATCAAAACTGGTGTCGAATGATTAATAAGCCACAACCTCAGAAGAACTCTATAAAGAATTGCTACTGTAGAGGTGTGGTAGGGTTACAAAATAAAGATCTTAACAACTAACTTATACACGGTGCATGCATGCACTATAAAAAGTAAACCCTAATAAATGAAACACGGCTGGACAGGCCAAGTACCGTGGAAACAATGGACTTTAGACAAAAAAAACCCAATGACACAATACTACTAACCCAAAACCCAATATTAACTAAAGTTCAAAGTGGCCAAGTCAACGGTTTACCCACCACGTCGTGGCCAACCCGATGGTCGCATCATGACAACTAGATAACAAAACAGATACGACCAAACCCCGCCACCACGTCGCGACCTCTCAGTCACCATGTCGTGATGAGCGTCAGAAACTACTTAATGGATTAAGCACTTAACCCTCACCCTCCAAAGCTTAAAAGCTCAGATCCGATTCTTCTAAAGGTCTTAATGGATAAAGTTTCCAACTTTATCCATTAGGTCATCACAATAAGCCAAGATATAAAACCCTAAGTCCAAAATGGTTATTCTAAATGCATGAACTCAAGGCTAGTCCATGCAAGCACCTTTTCATCAATCAACAAAGGTCCAAAAACTATAAAATGCACTAAGATGTTCTATAGTTCACTCTAACTCCAAGGACATAAAGTTTTTAGGACCAAAAGATCATAAAAGTGACATAAAGTAGATCTAACGAAATAATGGTCAAGTTACAAGCTTTATAACTTCTAATGATCATAAATAAGGTGAAGATGATGGATCTACACCGGAACAAAGCTCTCAAGCAACAAGAGGAACTCCTTCCTTCAACCTTCACAAAATGAAGCTCAAACACTCAATAAATACATATGGAGGCTAGGATTTGAGAGGGGGTCATTCACATACGATGTGGACTGCCAAATGAGTCAATCCTAGAAGTTAGTGCCTTTAAATAGGGCTCAATGTTTGAAGCCTAGGGTTTTGAACCTCGTCCACCACTATGTCGTGGTGAGGACCTAACCATTGGCGGAGCTTATATATGCCCAGGGGGGCTGTGCCCCCCCCCCTATTTTTTTTAATAATTAGTCCATAAGTATTAAAAGAGTTACATATTATGCCCAAAAACTATAAAGTTTGACTTTGCCCCCCCCCCCCCCCCTGTTCTTCAATTTTTATACAAATTCTATTTTCGGCACCCCCAAATCCAAACTTCAAGCTCCGCCACTGGACCTAACCGCGCCGCCGCATAATCACGTGTCTCGTGTCGTGATCAAGACCTTACTGTGTCATGGTGCAATTTAAACTGAAATCTCAACTTGCAAAGTAACGAAAAGCTTATACTTTGAACGGATGTTACATTGGTTATCATTGTGTCTTTGAGATCCCTTTATTTTCGTTCCGGATTCAAAATATGTTTAGACCGATTATATTTCTTATATATTTTTAAATGTATTTTTTTATAAATTAAGTTATATGCTATACCAAATAGATTAAAAAACTAATACTTCGAAAAAAAAGGATAAAATGTGAACCATATAAATACAATAAAGGGTATATTGAAAACTATTCAGTTCCATCCCCACTTTCGTTTTCTTTTAATTAAGAAAGTGTGCACATATATCAAGATTAATGGATCCACATTTCATCAGTCTTATCATTATCATACTTTCCATAATCTGGATTAGAGCATAATTCCATAAAGGATGCTCTAATTAGCATCGTCATATAATCTTTTTAAAATTTGGTTTTCTATACTATACTATAGAGTAAATTACACTTTTGGTCCATGAGCATAGTTTATTTTTTAGTTTTCGTTAGAAAAATCTCTCTTTGATTTTGGTCTTTAATTGATGTTTTATAACGTTTTTTGTACTTTTTTCAAATATAATGATCCAACTTTTGGACCAAATTTGCAAAAACTATTATACTCTAAGACCAAAAACAGTTATTTTACTTAAAGCATGGGTGGAATACATTACAATTTACAACCACAAACAAGAACCAAAATCCTAAAAGAAGCCTGTATATATCCTTGTCAAATTGTCTCATCTCATATACAATATACATAAAAATTATAAAAAAATGGCACTGCAAAAGGATGAGCAATCTGCAAACTTACTTCATTCTCAAGCTCACATATAAGCTTTGTAAACTCCATGTCCTTCAAATGTGCTATTGAGCTACAAATACCTGATATCACCGATTGCCATGGTGCACCAATGTTGCTCTCTGAGTGAGTAGAAGCCCTCTCCATTGCAAGCTTCTTCTTCTCGCTTCCGTCTAAATGAAGAGCCCTTAAGCGTCAAGCCATTTTGTTGGTTATTTTGATAACCAAAAAATAAACGCGGAATAAATTTTGGATCTTTAATCTCGAATCTAATTAAAATAAAAATTTATACAATAAGAACGTTTACATACCTTGTTCCATTGAGATTTTTAGATCTGGAGATTAGGATGAGTTTCCCGGTTGATCTCAACAATTCTCTCTAAATCCCATAGTAATGTGAATTCACGAGTTTTATTTGTGTATTGTGTGTGTCATCATATGCTCCTCATCACATGTATATATATATATATGGAGATATATCCTAATGTGAGAGATGAAAGGGATATTGAGGATCTTGAGTTAAATCGGAAACTCAACCCACAAAAGGTAAGTAAATATCCTATAAATCGGTCCATCAAGAATTTATATTCTTACAATAATAACCAGATTTAATAATAACATTATACATATTTATGAAGTGGTCCCATAATAATCTAAAAAAAAATTCTATTCATGTCGGATCCAATAGTGATGGATCCATGGCAACACATGAGCAAATGGTTCCAAAATGATGATGTCACCTTACACACACAGCCTATGGGAGGGACTTTTGGGATATCATCAGCCAAGACTCGAGGTTTAAACAGCTCTTCAATGAAGCAATGTCCAGTGATGCTAGGCAAATTACAAGTATCATCTTAAAAGACCATGAAGATGCTTTTAAAAGGTTAAATTCTATTGTTGATGTTGGGGGTGGTACACATTGCTAAAGCCATAGCCAAAACTTTTCCCGATGTAAGTCGCATCAATTTTGATGTTCCTCGTGTTGTCAAAGGTTTCGTAGGAAGTAAGAATTTGAGTTATATTGGTGGAGACACGTTTGAAACCATTCCCAAAATTGATGCGGTTTTGCTTAAGATATTCTTTAATTAACTCGTTAAACTTTTCCTTTTCAAATAATACATTCGGGGTCTTATTATTGACACTAGGGCTGTCAAATCGGGAAGTCGTGTCGTGTTTTTGTTTGACACGACACGACACGACACGACAAGGTTTTGGATGACACGAACACGACATGACACGATGTCGTGTTTTTTTTCGTTAACACGAAAACGAACTAAATAAAACACGACAACACGACATGACACGACAAAGATAATATTACATAACTATTAGTGTATTTCATTCATACTTAAAGATAAATAACACGACAAAAACGACAAACACGAAAAACACGACAACCACAAGCTTAATCGTGTCAATTTCGTGTCGATTTATGAACACGAACACGACACGACATCGTATTTTTTTAATCTTGACACGAACACGAATTTGAATTTCAATTTCGTCCCGATTTCGTATCGCTTCATGTATTTTTGTCGTGTCGCGTCATAAATTGACACCCCTAATTGACACATATGTCTCTTCTATATATATGTACTTTTTTAAAGAATTTTTTATGAAAGAGTTTATATATAACCGGTTTAATGCATTAAGTGTTTTTTTTTTGATAAATATTCCAGAATTTCGAATAAATACTTAGTTTTTTCTTAAGAAAATCTAACAAAAATAAAAATAAATATAATTAGCAAATAGGAAGTACATACACAATACAAAGAATTCAAATTATACATTTTGATTGGAAAATAATATTAGACACTTCAAAATATATATTTCGAACATAGGTAAAGAGAGTATTTTGAAAAACAGAAATTTATGCAAATGAGGAAAAAAAACATTATGTTGGGGGTGTTGTAACGACCCAAAAATTTAGAGGTAAAAATTTTTCTTTTTAATTCGACCAAAACATTAATTATCTTTCAGTCAGCAATCACCATCTTATCTTTCAGTCAACAATCAACATTTGTTTATCTAAATATTCAAAAGTGCTTTTATACGATAAAAATTATCAAAGTAAAATCCCAAAATCACTATGATGCGGAAACATGAGTGGATGTGTTACGATCAAGTCGGGTCATGCCCTTTCGAACTGGAAGTACCTGAAATCATAACCATAAAAACCGTAAGCACAAAGCTTAGTGAGTTCCCCAAAATACCACATACCATTGGGCCAGCACCTCACATTGGACCTAGGCCGCATATTGGGCCCAACCCACCATAATGGTCCTAGCCCTACCAAACCCTTGGGCCTAGCCCGATTATACAGATGCCAAAGTAACAAAGAGAGTTAGCACCTACATAACATACAATGGGCCTAGACCAGCATACAATAGGCCCAACCCATCATACAATGGGCCTAGCCCGCCATACAAATGGGCCTTTCCCAACATACCATGTAAGAGTCACAAAGAAAACTAGCATAAAAAACCTAATGGGCCGGCATTTGTGTCTTCAATACCTGAGTATAGTGAGGAAATTCACCTCAAGCTGTTGAATTGCACTGATGAAAGCTCAAACAGCCGATCCAAAAAATCTCCATGCTAATAACATCAAATAATACCAAATGAATAATTGGTCCTCAACCCTTAGCAGGAAATCTAGTTATATTACCCAATACTCAAGGTAAAAGTCCATTTTACCCTTTCCTCACTTGGCCCAAAATCCAAAGCCCATACCAAAAGCAACAAAAGCCCAATATGGCCCAATTTCCAAATTGGACCCAATGCCTATCATGGGCCTAATCCGAGAAGGCCCAAGATCCTAAAAGGCCCAAAATATCCATTAGTCAAACTCTGGTCAAAATTCAAGGGTAAAAAGGTCAACAAATCAAGAAAATCCAAATAGACTGAGTACGCCCTGCGTACTCAGTTGGTACACTCAGCCCAGGTTGCAAAAAACGTTCGACGTTAGCTAGTCAGTGGACAGGGGTCAGGGGATTAATCGGTTAGGTGAAGATTTATCAGGGACCATTAATTGCTAATTTGTGGAATTTTAA
Source organism: Lactuca sativa (assembly GCF_002870075.4). Classification (NCBI taxonomy): domain Eukaryota; kingdom Viridiplantae; phylum Streptophyta; class Magnoliopsida; order Asterales; family Asteraceae; genus Lactuca; species Lactuca sativa. Next base: position 147,724,753 of record NC_056630.2, on the reverse strand, counting down.
AAATTTTAATATGACTAATATCATATCAAAGTTCGTAAATACCACTAATATGATAACAAAATGGGTAAATATGATTAATACAACAATAATCATGCCTCAGATTGTTTCCATTGAAATAAAATCTCTTAAAAAATTTTAAAATTTCATCATTTTATAATATTTCACTCATTATGTATGCAGGGATTAATCACTAGGCACCCTCTAATCGGTCATGTAGCGCCTAGGGATTAATCGAAGATTAATCGGGACCTAGTCGGGATTTTTACAACAGTGCGCTCAGCGTACTCCAGGTTGGCTCAATACGCGTTGCGTACTAGGAGGTACCCCCCCCCCCCCCCCCGCCTGTACGCATCCTACTCATAATCCACTTAGAAAATGCCTTGATCCCTTAAGCCAAAGCGTCCAATACTCATAAATTGTTCCAAATCATGACTTAATCCATAAAGTTGTTAACTTTGAGCTTTTTCATGGCTCAAAGGGTCCCAAATCCAAGTTCTAACTTTACAACTTCAACAAGGAGCTAATATACATGCACGAGGTCATATCATCCATCAAGATTGCATTTTTATGCATTTGGGACACCTAAAGCGTCCAGATCTAAGGACCAAACTCCTGGAGCAATCTCATTCTCATAAAGGAAAACCAAAGAGACCAAAATGTGCCACAAACCACCCCAAACTAGATTTACCCATAAAGAAGACAAGATTAAAGCTTTTTACCTTCAATAGTTTTTAAATGATGAGAAGCTTCTGGATCTCCAAGCTCCACTCCAAGTGATGATTCTTCAACAAGCTCCAGTCTCTTCAAAATGCACAAAAACACTCCAAGATTCCTCACAATGGCTTAAGAACTCCAAGATGGTGGCTAAGGGTCGAAATTAGGGTTTAGGAGGTATGGAGGTTGATAAGAGGCAAGGCTCAATGAATAAAAGAAGCTTTAATAGGGCCAAGACCCTAAAATTTAGGGTTTCTAACTGAAGGGAGTACGCCTCGCGTACCCCTGAGTACACCCGACGTACTCATATGCCACCTACGACCAATACACCCACTATGTCATGCGTACTAGTCCAAGCTCCAAATTACTTCAACTTCAATCGGCCATAACTCCTTTGTTCTAAGCCCGCTTCCAACGATCCTTATATCCACAAAAAGGTAACGAGAATCTCTACACTTCTATCAACTCATACTTGCCTTAAAACTTCTTGAACTATAATCTAATTTCCATAAAATCCCGAACTGACATTTTACCAATATATCCCTTGGTTCCGAAACACAAACCGAACTCCCAAATCATCTAAATTATATTACCCACACCCAAATGGGTCTAAATTTCTTTTCCTAAAATGCCCTAAGCCTGATGATACATGATCTCCGATCACCACCACGCATTAGAAAAAGTTTCGGAACAGTGTGTTACATGTGTTATTGACACATATGTATCATTCGTATATGCATGTTTTTAAGGATTTTTTATGAATGAGTTTAAAAAAAAACCGATTTAATTCATTAAGTTATTTTTGTTTTGTAAAATATTTTAAAATTTTGAGGAAATACTTACTTGGTTTAAGAAAATTCAACCAAAAATTTAAAGAAACTTAGCAAATAGGAAGTATATGCACAACACAAATACTTAAAATTATATATGTGATTGAAAAATAATACTAAACACTTCAAAATATATATTTTAGACATAGCTACAAAGAGTATTTTGAAAAACAAAATTTTATGAAAATGAGAAAAAAAAATATACATATTATATATTTTTTATTTTTTTATCGACCCTGAATTTTAAGAATTCTAGAATTACCCATCTATGACAAAGTGTTCATTTTTTAAAAACAAAAACAGAAAGAAAAAAAAAACTTGATTATTTTTGTTAAATACTCAATTTGTAATGGTTAGTTTAATCAATATCCATTATTTCAATCTATTAAGTTGATTTGGTAAAGTAAGTTATTTTTCATTAAGTTTAATTATAGTTAACTAATTACATTATCGGACACCTAAATATATAATGAACTTATTTGTATATGTTGAATTTTGTCTTTGCGTTATGAAATAAATTAGTTGGTATTACATTAATCGAGTGATGAAGAATGTATAAAGATATTATTGCAGTGCAAAACGTCAATCCTAAGCAAGGAAAATGGAGGAAAAATCTTCATCAAAGACATGATAGTGAAGGACGTCGATGAACCGGACAAGATATTACTCGAGACTCAACTTTATTTTGATATGCTTATGATGGTCACAGTGACAGGATGAGAGAGGAGCGAAAAAAGTGGGCAAATCTCTTCCTTGAAGCTAGCTTTAGCTATTATAAAATTACTCTAATCTTTGGAATAAGATCTCTAATCGAAGTTTATCCATAGTGAATGTAAGACTTGATATCACATAGACTTTGCAACTTCAAAACTAGCACCAAATGTTATTTGTATTTTCCTTTTAATAAAATATCACACAAATGTTATTTGTATTTTGCTTTTAATAAAATATCACACATGTAGGTGTTATATAATATGTGAAAAGTAAACACCAAAAAGACTTTTCAATTGAATCAAATATGACAACTAACTTGTTTTAGTATAAGGAGGCTCGAAAAAGAGCCTGGGAGTATTTGATAAAGACCCTCAAGATTAGAGGTACCATCGAAAAATCACCCTAGCCCAAGGATGGAACCAAAAATTTAGAATAAAAACGGCTTACATTGTAATAATAGATATATAAAATAAAAAAAATAATAATAATACATACTATTAAGAAGTTAAGAATCGCTTTGTTCTTGACTCATGTGCTAAGTATCTATGTTTTCGGCATCGCTTGTAACATCCTGATTACAAAAGGATAAAGAGTTGTTTTTTGTCCCAATTAAAATTTGATACTAAGATATAATTCATAAAAATCATTCTTTACAATGTTACATAAAGAATTGTCATTGAGAGTAAATAGCGGAATACTTTATATTTTCAAAGTAGTTTCAAAATTGTAAGGCAGATGTTGTTGTAGTCAAGCTATGTTCTTCTATGATAATCTTGAAAATATTAATAAACAACGGTAAGCGAAAATGCTTAGTGAGTCTACACAACACTCATCCATTATATTAATCATATACATCTAAATAGCAAATAGGTTTACATAAACATGTAACGTTTGAATCCTAATACATACAATTGGTACCAATATTGTCACTTTCCCTTGTAGGGTCACTCATGACACTGATCAATTCCCCTTATAGGGTCACTCAACATCATTCTTAATCTTAACAACTTTCCCTTATAGATTCACTCATTATCATCTTTCACTATGACCATTTCCCCTTACTGGATCACTCATATATAATCAACACAACGTATATAGATACAACTAACATAATAGATAAGTTAGTGTAACTCACCTGATCACTTCCACTTATAGGGTCACTCATGATCATCCTTAACATTTACCACTTCCCCTTATAAGGCCACTCATGATTAACACACAAAAATATGCAAAGTCAACATAATAAGAGAGTTAGTGTAAACTCACATGTACAATACTTTAACAGTTGACTATGGTTCTACTCTTAATCCTTCTCTGATGGATCCTTACAACGCTTCAACGTTTTACTAAGGGTAATCAAGAGAAACAAAATGATTCAAAGAGAAAACAATCTGAGAGAGATCAAGAAACTTATAGAGATTGGGAGAGAGAGATAGAGAGAGAGAGAGAGAGAGAGAGAGAGAAATAGAGAGACAGAGAGAATGTGTGAGAATGACAAGGCTTGAAGTTCTGTTTATAGGCCTCAAAAATTGATCGACACGTCATGCCCAAACCACGTGTTGAATCCTCTACTATGTTTCTTACTCTACGACATGTGTCTTGCAACCCTCATTGTTGACATGCCACGTAAAGCCAAATTTCTACCGCTTTTTTTTTTTTTTTTGGTATTTTGGCCTTATATTCGAATGGCCATAATTTCTTAATACAAACTCGGATTTTGACATTATTTATATGCATTGAATCATCTTTGAGTGAAATACAACTTTCCTTTAGATTAATTTAGTTAAAAGTAATATATTTTCACTTTGGATTATGTAAAAAACATATATATACTCGATTATCTTAAAGTGAAATTGTAGCATTACAACTCTCCCCCACTTATAATGATTTCGTTCTTGAAATTGCTTCTGACCCAAACTAGGTCACTACGATATATCTCTTAACGGCTCTACAGTCTATACATAGACATTACCCAAACACTTCTTTGAATCTCAACTTGATTCTTGGTGGTTCCACCCACACTCTTATACACATCTATGATGGGTTTTGCATGTAACAATGTGGAAAATTATCTTAAACTCTTAAGGGTAAATGAAACCTAATTAGATTTATTTCATAACTCTATTAAAGCAACAAACCATTAAAAGACAAAACTAATCCTAGTAAAACCGAAAATCACATACCTCTGGTTTGTTATTGTAGACAAATCCTTTACACGATCCAATAGCTTCTTGAAAAACTAGCTTCAATTGTGTGCAAGCCTCTAATGATTCACACACTCAACACAAGAACCCTAGAAGATTTAGGAGATAGGGGAAAGATATCAAATTTTTGGCTATGCTCTGTCAGAATGCACTAGCCGAAAATTCCAAGTCTAAGCCCCCTTTTATAGCTGATTAGGAAACACCTAGAAACCCTTATTTGAACATAAAATAATATTATTTCAAACAAGGTAATTATTTGGTTCCTATTTTATCCTCATGAAGACTTCCAAAGGCTCTAAGAAAGCCTCCAAAATCGTCCCTAGCAAGAGGGTTCTAGAATCTATCATCTGCTCAACTTTTAAACAATTACAACTATAGTCATTCAACTTAAAATTAATTCTAATTAACCCCGAATTAATACCAAACTAAATATTATTAATTCTAAATGATTTATAACTATTTCTAATTAATATATTAATCATATAATATATTAATAAATCATTTATCTCTCTCTTAAATTATCTAATCAATTTCTTGGTTATGAGCGCAACCCAAAAATGACTTTACTCTTATTCATCAATATCATACCAATTTATTTAGGACCTTAGATACCTTAATCCAACAGTCTCCCACTTAGATAAGTTGCTAACTATAATTGCTCATACAACTCCAAATAACCAGTAAAGAGTGTTTTTCAAGACATTACCAGACTTTGTTGGTCCTAAGATAAGTGATCACCTATTCCTTCATTCATCCTGATATCAAATGAACATGAGAAATGGATTAGAATCAGTATCTTGTCCAAAATTCTGTTTCCCGATAATCTCATTTTGTAATAATGTCATAAGACTACCAATCGAACACATCGATTCAGTCATGCATGGGCCCAGCACTATAATGTCAACATCTAAACACCAAGGGGCCCAAAGATATCACTTTCCTATTAAAGAAAAATGAACGAATAACTTCAACTATATAAGCATTCAATTTAACTCATTCAATCATACATGGATATACCCACTATAGCACCCAGTTACGAGATGCGTTGGAGCAAACCAATGTACAGCCAACTCGCAATATATGACTTACATATATCTGTTTTAAGAATAAAGGATATTATCATCTTATAATTACTTGTGATTAAATCCATGAAGTAATCTCTAAGCGTGGGTTTAACCAATATTAAAATCTCTATTTCTATGTACTCATAACTTTTACAGCAATCCCAACGCAATGTCCATTATCTAAGACCAGTCTACAAACGATTCATGGAAGTCTTAAATCAATAATTACTTCCAAAGTATGACCAATTGTGGTGCTTCAACTAACTTAATATTCAGGAAGTAAAATATGAAAAATGAAACGCAATAAAATCAATCGAAAAATAGTAACACATTAAATATAAAATAATCTCTATTAATTAGTCACAATTCAATTATAATTTTACTTGTTATATAGTTTCAAAATAACATCAACACTAACACCTAAAATCTAATATCATCTCTTAGTCAAATGCTCCTAGCATGCTCAAAGTGCTTGACCTTGCTCAGACCTTTTGTGAGAGGATCAACAGGATTCTCTTCTGATGAAACACGATTCACAACGAGTGAACCTTCTTCAACCTTATGTCTAATGTTGTGATATTTCCTCTCGATGTGCCTATATCGACCAAAATCCTAAGGTTCTTTTGTCAAAGCTACTGCACCTTCCTTGTCGCAGAAAATCTCCGTTGGTTCTTGGATTGATGGAAAAACTCCAAGATCCCTAATAAAATTCTTTAACCACATAGCCTCTTTAGTTGCCTTGTAACATCCCAAAAATCATAAAAATTAAAAAAAATCAAAAACAACCCATTTCAACCATAAAGTATTTCAAACCCATTATTTCAAAAGTATAATCAAAATCAGAGTTTTTCCCAAGATCCAATATCAAGAAAACAGGAGGATGTGCATGATCACGCCCTCACTTTCCCACGATCATCTGAAGTACCTGAAACAGTAAACTAAAATTGTAAGCCAAATCTTAGTGAGTTCCCCCAAAGTACCAACACACACAACATATACTGGGTCCACAGCTAACAGATTGGATTACCCCTAAGCCCACAGTATGAGTATCGCTTGTCTATCACGCCTACAACTCATATATGGCTTGCTCCCAAGCCCACAACATAAGTTTGGCTTGTCTTACTAACCCACAACTTATGTTTGTCTTGCTCCCAAGCCCACAACATAAGTTTGGCTTGCCTTACTGACCCACATCTTAGGTTTTGTGTGCTCCTATGTTTGTTGGCCTCCGCACAGAGCATGACTGCCTCAACACCACCATATTATGTCGACATATACATAACAAATAACATATAATAGGAAAATAGATAATTATATAACCAGTCAACAGACTAATAGACAGATCTACAGTTTACTACCAAATAGCAACATCCTAAACCATGTTATATAATCCTCTAAGACAGCATTAGTACATTCGACCCCCAAATACAATGAGGATAACTCACCTCTCAGCCTGAACAAATAGCTGAATAAGTTTCGGCTCTAAATCTCAGCTCTACATGTCACCTAGTCATCAAATAGTGACCAATCTCAAATACAACTCAAAATACCCAAAATACCCTTAGGTCAAACTTGGTTAAATCCAGGTCAAAGTTCAAAAGGTCAAAAGTCAAACGGGTCAACTCAGCTGAGTACGTTGGGTGTACTCAGCCTGTACGCGGGGCATACTTAGACGTTGACCAGATGAGAGGGTTTGACTGCATACGCACAACGTACCACTTGGTACGTCCAACGTACGCGCGTGGATCCTTTCTCAACTCATTAAGTGCTTAATACATAAGCCCTTACGTCCAAATTACAGATCCAGACCCTAAATGTTGTCCTTGACAATAAAGTTTCCAACTTTATGGTCTTGCATGGCCATTAATTGCTAAATACCAAAAACCCTAACCTCTTAACCCATTAAGACAACAAAACTCATGCATGGTAGGGTAATAATTACCAAGACCACATTTTTATGCTTTTAAACACTTCAAAACTTCTGAAAAGATAGTGTAAATTGATTGGAGTAGCTCATACTCAAAATACCAAACTAATGGGACCAAAATAACACAACTTTCATGGACAAACTAGATCTAAGCATAGCTTCATCAAGTTCAGAGTTGTTTACCTCCAAATGATGTTGCAACTCTGGATCCAAAGAGTCCCACTCCTCCAGGATGATCCTCTCTTCTTCCTCTCTCCTTCAAGGTTACCAAAACACCCATAAAATGCTCAAAAATGGATTAGGGTTTGCTTGGGGACAAAAGTGGGTTGGAGGTTGATGAGGGAATGAGCCTTGGGGAGTTAATGATGCTTATAAATGGTGTAAAACCTAAAAATTAGGGTTTAAGGTTTCGAAACATACGCCCCACCTATGTGAGCTCCGCCCAAAATTTACAAAAATGCCACTATGGGCCATTTTGCAACACTTTCCATACACAAGGGCTAAAATGAAAATAATCTTTATACTTAGGGTTTAAAATGGAAATACCTTAATATCAAAATGTTAAAAATCTCCCCCAATTGAACTAGACTTCATCCTCGAAGTTTGTTGTTGTGAACAACTCTAGGTAATGCTCCCGTATCTCTGACATGGGTTCCTACATCCATTCGGGACCCTTCTGATTATGTCATTAAACCTTGACCAAAGACACCACCTTGTTGCATAAGACCTTCGTCTTCTGATCTAAGATATCTACCGGTTTCTCAACATAGTTCAGGTGGTCATCAACCTAAATATCCTCCATAGGAACAACCGTTGAATCATCAGCCACACACTTTCGAAGCTGATACACATGGAAGGTGTTGTGAATCTAACTGAGCTCCTCAGGAATATCCAATTTGTAAGTTACCTTGCCACCCCTAGAAATCACTTAAAATGGCCCAATATGTCGGGGCCTCAACTTTCCCCCTCCTGAAGTGTATTGCACCCTTCTAGGGTGATACATTTAACAAAACCATGTCGCCAACCTGGAACTCCAACTCAGATTAGCGCTTGTTGATGTAACTTTTTTACCGGCTCTTAGTTGTCTGTGATCTCTGTCTAATCTTTTGAATAAGATTTGTCATCTAAAGGACTACCTCAATCTTTCCCATGACCCTATGACCCATCTCTCCCTAACAAACTGGCGTACGACACTTCCTCCCATAGAGGAGCTCAAAAGGCGGGGCAGTGATACTCAAGTGAACTGTGGTTGTAAGAAAACTCAGCTAATGGAAGGGAGGAGTCCCAATTCCCACCGAAGTCTATGACACAGGCTTTCAACATGTCCTCGGATGTCAGAATGGTCTGCTCACTCTGACCGTCAGTCTGTGGATGATAAGCAGTACTAAGATTCATCCTTGTGTTGGATTAATGTCTAAGTCCATAATTATAATTGGTAAGACTTGACCCGACCCGGCATGGTCCATTTGGGTTGCATGGCATCATGCATTTAGATAGACTATAATGAGAGAAATAACACTTAAGGTTGGTTAATATATTATAAGTTCTAATATATTAATAATATTATTTAATTAGTATTGATCAAGAATTAATCTAGGATTAATTAAGTGATCAAAAATAAGACTAATTAAATATATGGGTTGATTGTGTAAATCATCCATACTTATATAGTGGGCTAATGCTCCATGGATTATCTAGTTGGGCCAAAACCCATAAAATGCTTCATGGATGCTCCATGGTGTTTTTGTACCCATGGATCATGCAAATGAAAGGCCATGTCAATTAGGGTTTACCTGGTGTAACCCTAACTATATATGCATCTTATTCTTGACCAAAATTCGCACTAGTATCATTCTAGAGAAGGGCTAGCCGATTTCATGAAGTGTGTATGTTCTCTCAATCTATTCCAAGTGTATTTGGTGTTGTGTGAACCATTTGAGGTGTCACACTTGGGGCACTAGGCACTCAAGCTTCATGAAGACTTTCTACATCAAAGAGGTATGTAATTCTAACTTGATATATTCATATGAATCATGTTATTATGCTAGTTAGGATGAATACCTTGGAAAGTTTATATTTGCATGTATAATAGAGAAAACATAGATCCAAGGTATTTAGGGTTGCATGTACACTTAGGAGTGTTAGAATGCTCAAAACCCAACACCTCGTACCCAGCTTCCTCATGGAACTTCTGCCAAAAACAAGATGTGAATCGAACATATCGATCAGATAAAATGGAGACTGGAATACAGAATCTCACAGTCAAATTCCTTGACCATGTCAAGCCACTTACGCTGCCTCATATTTAGATTCAGCTAATTCATGATATATCTCAAACTCTTGTGGTCCGTGTAGATAGTACACCAGGCCCCATAAAAGTAATGCCGCCAAATCTTGAGAGCGGACACCACTGCTCCTAACTCCAAATCATGAGTCGGATAATGACCCTTATGCGGATTCAACTGCTAAGAAGCATAAGCAATAACTATCCCTCGTTGCATAAGAACTGCCCCCAGAGTGGTGATAGATGCATCACAATATGCTATAAAATCCTCAACAACCTCGAGGAGGGTTAACACAGGGGCCTCACATAACTTCTGCCTCAAGGTCTCGAATGCAGCCTGCTGCTCAGGCCCCCAATAGAAATCCACGTCCTTCCTCGTTAGACGAGTGAGGGGTACCGCAATCTTGGAGAAGTCCTACATAAATATCCGACAATACCCTACTAAACCCAAGAAACTCCTGATCTCCGAGGAAGACTTCGAAACCTCCCACTGCATCATGACCTCAATCTTGCCCGGATCGACCAAAATCTCATTCAGGTTAATAAGATGCCCCAAGAATTGGACCTCTCGTAACCAAAACTCACGCTTTATGAACTTGTCATACAATCGTTCTCACCTCAACACTCCCAGAAACTCTCAAAGATGCTCCTCAAGCTGTTCTTGGGTCTTGTAATATACCAAGATCTCATTGATGAAAACAATGACTAGTTGGTCGAGCATCAGCCTGTATACCTGATTCATCAAATCCATAAATTCCACAGGCGCATTGGTGAGCCCAAATGGCATCACCACAAACTCGTAATTGTTGGATTTTCTCTCTAAGTCCATAACTATAATTGGGCTGTACTTGACCCGATTGTAGCATGGTCCTTTTAGGTTGCCTTCACCAGTGCAATTTGATTGGATGGACTTTTGAGAATAAGGTTATTTATGATTTATTAATATAGTACAAGTATAATATATTAATATGAAATCATATTATTTAATTAGTATTGATCAAGAATTAATTTTGAATTAATTTTGTGGTCAAAAGAGACTAATTAAATATATGGGGATTGGTTATTTAAATCAATGATTCTTATAGTGTGGGCCAATGATCCATGATTATTTAGATGGGCTAAACCAATGAGACAATACATGGATAGTCCATGGAGGTTAAACCCATGGAGCGTAAGAATGTAGAAGGTCATGGAGAATTAGGGTTTACAAACTGCAACCCTAGCATTTGCTACACTATAAATAAGCCCCCTAATGCCAAAAAATTTACCCCTATTCATTCTAAGAGAGTGAATTTGATTTTGTGCTAAGTAACTTATTCTCTCAAGCCTCCTCTTGCATATTGGTATTTTTGAACCATTAGAGGCATCACATTTGGGGTGCTCAAGCTTTTAAGGGTCAAGAACTACAAGTCCTTCTAAAAGGTAAGTCATCTAACTAGTTATATCATTCAATTGTTCAAATGTATGCTAGTTAGGACAATGCTTTGGAAAATTGAAAATATGCATGTATAATTAGAGAAAACATAGATCCAAAGCATTTGGGGTTTCATGTGCACCATAGGAGTGTTATAGTGCTCAAAAATCAACTGTGGTATCAAAGGCTATGATTGTTTTCTGTTATACTTGATGTCTATTGTTTTTCAAAGTTGAAAAATATCGATTTTCTTCCTTCTGATTGGTGAACTCACCGAGTTCACTGGCTGACTCGACGAGTCCACCCACTAATGGACCAACTCGACGAGTCCAGTTCATGTACTCGCCGAGTTGGTGCTCCTGTGTGCAGAATTTCAAGTTTTTGGCCAGAATTGGATTAAGATCATTACCCCAAACTGTTTTTTGAACCATGAAATCTGTTTTTTGATATGGTAACGATCATGCTTGTCCAATCAAAAGATAATTGTCATAATTTCAAGATTTTTATTAGTTTATATGATTAGGCTAATTTCTTGAAGATTGTTGATATGAATTATCTTGTTCTCATGAGTTTAACTAGATCATGGAAGTAATAATTTGATTATTGTGTTAATTAAAATAATGATCTAAATTCCTTTAATGGACTCCGTAACTTGTCCTCAGGTTATGGAAAATGAAAAGTCTCATACATTAAAATGACATTAAACTCATAAGTTATGGAAATGAAAGGACAATTGTCAAATATTAAGATAATGGGTAAATTATTTGTATTATTTGATATGAATTGTCTTGCTATATGAGTTAGATTAGATCAATAGAATATTATATGATAATTTTCCTTGTTAGAATTTATCTAAATGTTCGTTAATGAGTTCCATAACTTATCCTCAAGTTCTAGAACATGAAAAGTCTTATCATAAATGTTTTAATGAACTCCATAACTTGTCCTCAAGTTATGGAAAATCAAGAGTCTTTTCATAAAACCAACATTAACAAATAAGTTATGAATATGAAGAGTTTTGACATGTTTCAAAACTTTCCCTCAAGTTTTGGATTTTGTAAAGTCTCACTAATGAAGCTTTAATTCCAAACCCTAGAGTTTTAAAAGTTAAAATTCAATCCTTATACTTTATAATATTATAAGTTTAATCATATATATATATATATATATATATATATATATATATATATATATATATATATATATATATATGTATAAGACAAGTCTGTCTTACTGTTAGTAGACCTCATTCACGAAGTCGGTCTATAAGAGGGTATAAGGTTACTGCCTATAAAATGGTGGTTTAATGGGTGTCCACTCTCACCCACGGCTTCCTTGACTGGTGGAGGGTCATTAGTCGAACGGGTAGGATAGGACATTAATTCTCCCTCATTGAAAGTATAATGATAAAAATAAATAAAGTAGCTAAACTTTTATTAAATTCTCAGTCTTAGTTACTTTCGGAAAATGTGAAAATTGTGCTAATCCATGAAATTGCACTTTGCACATTGTTAAGTCGTTAGTGAAGCGTGTGTGGTTAACCGACACACTAATCTGGGACTGGCAATGTATGGAAAAGGGTAGCTTGATGTTAATCATTCATCAATGGAGCGTGTGTGGTTAACCGACACATTGATTAGGTGATTTGTAACGTTGGGTGTACCAAGCTAATTTGTATGGTTATTCACACCTTGTTTGTGATCCTCAGCATCCCAATCACAAACTTGAAGGGCACAATCGAGATTTAAACATACCATTGAAAAGTTCAATGAATCTCAAAGGATCTAGGAATTTCAATTCAATTAAAACTTAATAATCTATTTCATTTTTCATGATGGAAACTGGTAAATCGTCATTTACCTACCTTCAAATATTTTACAATCACTACTAGAAAAACAGCCTTTTACGACGCGCAAAACACGACGCTCTTTGATTTATGTTACGCATTAGAGAGTGACATTAAAAAAGTATCATCTCTTCAAATATTTTAAGGATTTATGTCGCGCATTACTGAGTGCCTTTAAATTAGTGTCTCATGTAAAAATATTAAAAACACGGAAGGCACTTGTGCGTCATCTGTGAATGTCGTTTTATATTTTTTTTAAGAAACGCGCGTGTCCGAGGGAAAATGAAATCCCCCAAAATTTTGAACACCCGCCATCCTCTTCCTGTGTACTCTCTACACCCGCCAAATCGATTTCATTCTCTCCCTTCCTTCTCTCTGCAACCCCTTCCTCTGCGATCGACTTTCACTTCCTTCTTTGTGTAAACCCTAATCAAACATAACGCATTTGCAATGGTAATGTCTTCTTTCACAAAATAGACGATTGAGCGAAGAACTAGGGCTTCTGATGAATCGAACATCACCAACAATGATAGCTACCCATCATAATTTGTTTTTTCTCTCGGACTCCACCATTCCAACATCGCACCACAACAGCGCTTGCATCTGCTGCATCTTCTCCATCATTGGATTCTGGTTCTGGAAAGCTCTCTCTTTTTGAAGCAGAAGGCATAATCTCAGCTTCTTGGAATTGTTTGTTCTATTTACTGAAGAAAGCAGAACAGAATCAAGTAACATTCCGAGCTGCAAATGTTGTAACTACTGCTCTACCATTTTTGGTCTCCGGTATCCATCGTCCATGTGAACTTCTCCTAAATCCAACTTTACTCCGCTCTCTGAGTTTGTTTTCTCCGTAATCGATGCATCCACCTTCTCGTCTCTCCCCCTCCACCGTGTTTTCTCTCATCTCTCTCCTCCATAGATGGAGATTGTCGGAGACATGAAGGGAGTAACCGAAGGAAACCCTAAAACTACTCTGATTGCATAAACACTTCTTCTCCTGCGACTTTAGGTAAGTCTCTCCTCCATAGAGTATAATTTCTGCTTTCATGTTTTTTCATCTTTAATCTTTCAAACCCCTTTCTTGTTCTTCTTTCAGTGTTAGAATTTATCTGGATTTAGCTCTTTGATTTTATAAGATCTTCATAAATTGTTCGGGTTTCTTGATTTTTGGAACCTGCATGTTTATTTTCCTTCCCAATCTGGGCATTTTTATCTGTGATTAGTAAACAAATTAGGGTTATGATTCTTAAACATCCAATCCTTTTGCCTTTGTTCTTGTTCTTAATGTTTTTCTTTTTTAGAAAATTCCATCGTCTTTAGTTCTTGATCTTGACTTTGAAGACACCCATGTGTTGTTTAGTTGAAATTCAGTTTCAAGATCATGATTCTTCATTAACTAAATCAACTTGTCAATCTTACCCTGAAGTTGCTAGTGCTGGAGAAAATTACCATTTAGCGTTTGAGAGTTGGAATTGAAGATATGGAATGGAATTGAAGCTCATTTAGTTGCAATAATGGTCACATCTGTGATCTGTTATTGCTAGGCAAAATGGGTCCCAATCATCAATTACAACAGCAAGGGTAGTGCCCTATGCTTCTTCAGTTCCAATTGAAGGTTTAGTAAATTAAAGCTTTAACCAAGGTAATCATCTAGGGTATCAAAGTTACTGGGATGCAACATATGCACATGAATTGACAAATTTTCGTGAACATGGGGATGCTGGTGAAGTTTGGTATGCATATCTAATTGACTATGACATATACCTTCTTTGACAAGATGCTTTTTTGTATGACTTTTTAAATTCTTTCTAAAGGTTTGGGGCAGATGTCATGGAAATGGTTGCTTCATGGAAAAAAGGACTATGTGCTGACATTTCACAAAGACATTTACAAATTCAACATAAAATTGATGACTCTGAGTCTGTTAGTCAAGAGGATAAAGATTTAGCAAGATGGAGTGTTCTTGATGTTGGAACAGGCAATGGGCTACTTCTTCAAGAGCTTGCTAAACAGGGGTATAGTATTATACATAATAACACTTATTCCTCCTTTTGGTACGATGATAATTGATAAATCATTCTTTATTACTTTTGATGTTAGTATAAATAGGTTCTCTGATCTCACTGGAATAGATTATAGTGAATGAGCAATTAGCCTTGCTAAAAGCCTTGCTAATCGTGATGAATTTATTGGTATCAAACTATTGGTTGATGATGTTCTTGATTTTTTATTTACTCATATTTAACGTCTATTGGTAAGTTACAATTTGCATTTACTCATATTTAATGTTTTTTATTTTTGATTTTACAGCTCCTAATATACATCGATCCAACAGCACAAAGTTCCAGGGATATGCTTGGTATTGACACTCGAGGTTGAAAACTTCAACGTCATGTCAGGGATAAATATAAATTTATTTCAAGTTTGGTCCATTATACCCTTGGTTGACATTTATAAAAAAACTTCCTAGAAGTTACTAAAGAAACAGTCGTTGCCACCTTTGTGCTATTCATCAGGTGTTAAATGGCTTCTACCAACCTTGGACATGGCGGAGTTGGCAGTTCCAGAGTTGTTACCGGCTTGAATTATTCATCTAGTTCAGTTGACTGGCTCGGGAGAGAGATGCTTGAGATGCGACAAGGTAGAACATGATGATGAAAGAGTGAGTGCAAGTTCCTTTTCCCTTATCATAACTTTTCTTATATATCATTCATAAAATTCTTATATATCATCAGTTGTTATTGATAATCTGTTCATGTTGGATTTATATTGCAGGAAAGTGAACCAGAGATAGTACATGGTGTGGGTTCTGAAGCAAGGCATGTTATAAGAACAACAACACACCCGGTCTTCTTTCTGACTCTGTCATGCAGAAATCGATTGCATCACTTATTCCCTTATTCTCTTGTGAGTATAAAAAATTAGCTACATCATTAACCTAATTTGTGAATTATTGATTTTATTAATTGTTGGAACAGGGGAAACTTGGGGAAACTTGTGATTTCTTTCTTAGGTATCTAATTGCTAATTTTATAGCTACATCATTAACCTGCTACGGTTCCTATTTGAACTTTGAAGTGTTTTCTGCCTTTTTGACCATTTTACCCCTGCTCTGTGTTTTGCTTAGTTGTTGTGTTTGTTGGTCTCAAATTTTTTCCCATGCTTTTGGAGCTGTGTGGAGCTTGCTGCCACCTTTTGGAGCTGTGTGAAGCATTCTAGGTGGTTGTAATGATCAGTCTAAACAGGTTTGGAGTAATGAATTTTCAAGAATTAGCATTTTTCATGGGTTTCAACTACAATTTGTTATTTAATTTTTATATGATATAAAGGCTTAACATGGGTTTCAATGTTTCATGCAATTTAAAAAGCAAATTAAAACAGAGCTTTGAGAATTTAATATATGTACATATGGTGGTCAAATGAAGTTGTGTACAAAATGTTATATGAAATGGATGTGGGAGTATTATGTGGATGCTACAACAGGTAGGTAAGCTTCAATTTCTAACTTTTAATTTCTCTCATAAGTTGAAAATTTGATTTCTAGTTTCCATGGATCCAACCTTAATGTTTTTCATCCTCAAAGGTAATACATGTTTGCTGAAGTACCAAACGACTACGAATAGATATAGACTCTACAAATGTTCAGGTGGGTATTTTTTTTCTGAAATTCACATAACTATATCTTTGATAGTCATGTTTGTTTGTTCGGTTGTGCAAGGACAATTAGATGGAGTTTGACAGCACATGCAGCTAGGGAAGTGGATTGGAGTGGGATAGAAAATAGAACAAATGTAGCTAGGGTAATTGTTTTCTGAATTTGGTGTAACTATATCTTTGATTTTGTTTTTCATCTTACCTTTTATGATTTGAGTATGAAATTTTATTTTATATTATGCAATGGATTGTATTTTTTGTATATGCTATTTTATTTCTATTATGAGAAATTAAATGCAAATTTAATTTGAAAATTAATAAATATATAAATTTATTTTTTTTAAACATTTAAATTTACGATACGCAAAAATGTGTGTCATCTTCATTTATGACATGGCCTTTCTTGACAGGGGCTTTCTTGATACGCATTGCGTGTCATTAACACGCGCGTCGTAAGGTTACGACACGCGAATGCGTGTCATCTTCCTTTATGACAGGGCCTTCCTTGATACGCATTGCGTGTCGTAAATGCGCGTCGTAATTGCGCGTCGTAAATGAGCGTCGTAAATGCGCGTCGTCTATAGACGACGCGCAAAAGCGCGTTGTCTCTCTTTATGACAGGGCCTTCCTTGACACGCATTTGCGCGTCGTCTGAGCCTTTTACGACACGCAATGAGCGTCGTAAAAGGCTGTTTTTCTAGTAGTGAATTGAATTAGGACATCTCTCTTCGAAATTGTAAAATAGTGTGTTGGGTCCTAACCTTAATATTTCGTTTTGAGTGTTATATTAAGGACTTAAATCAACTAACTTGCATTTCTCCCTTTATAGATGTCTAGGTCAGACAACTATGGTCTTCCTGAATCTGTTGGAAAAGGCTTTCCACATGAAGATGATATTCCACAATATCGTAGTTCACTTCCTCCATCTCCTCCAATTATTCTCCTAATCCCACAAGTTCAAAGACTTGAAAAGTTCAAGGTCACTCAAGCCCTATTGGTTGGCAAACATCAAGATGGAAGGCCTATGTGTGCATATGTCTTGGAGATGAAGTCACACATGTCTTGGAGATGAAGTCACACATTGACAGGCTGGGAATTTTAGGAGTCATTGTGTCGAGGAAGTTGGCTGTTGACTTGGTTGTTCAGTCACTTCCCGAGTTGTATAGTCGGCTTGTTAAAGATTACTATATGACAGACCGCAACATGTCCCTTATCTATCTTACATATTTGCTAATTGTTGCTGAACCAGCAATGATTTGGCGCACCGGTAATGCAAATTTGATAGGAATATTTGCTTCCCAAACTTCCATGGACATTGACAATGGAAACTGTAACAACTCAATTTTCGTGTCCAAAAGTTTCATTTTCATAAATTACTTTAATTAAAACAATCGTAGGAAAAACATTGACAAATCATAACATCTCATAAAACCATGTATAATGTCTGAAAATCCAAATCGTAAAATGGTGATAATGTCAGAGTACAATCCCAAGGAAACTCATAGTGCGGAATCTGGGGTGTGTGTATGATGTGCAGCTACCGCGCCGGCTCCTTCCCCTTAGCTGAAGAGGCACCTGAAACAAAACTGAAAACTGTAAGAACACAGCTTAGTGAGTTCCCCCATCGTACTACATACCAAAAAATCACATAACATACATATGCTATCAGGCATATCTGGGTGCCCGACCTACCCCTTCGGTCCTATCGACCGGATAATGCCTAAGATATCTGGGTGCTGGCCTCCCCTTCGGTCTTGTCGACCAGATACTACCTAGCATATATGGGTGTTGGCCTCCCCTTCGGTCTTGTCGACCTATAACCAGGGACTATTTCACCCCCTACTACTACCACATAATATCATATCACATATATCATAATCTGGCTAGCATGGTTGGGTACTAAACTACCCCTGGGGTCCTATCGACCGATAGACGGAGACTATTTCACCCCTACTATTGTCACATAATATCGTAATATACTAGCACATAAAACATAACAGGTAGCAGCAAGTCTAGATGAATATCATAAAGACAAACATCTCATATATAGCTCCTATTAGTGGGCTGGCATTGTGGTCGTAGACTCACCGCTACTAGAAGGTAACTCGCCTAAAAAGGTTGACGGCTCAAAAACTACTCGGCAACTGACTGACTACTGCTCCAATAACCCTCCGACTATAATCCCACAAAACACTCAGTTAGAATCTGATATCTACTCTTAGGGTAAAATGACTATTTTACCCCTAACCAAGTCCAAGTCAAAGTCAACTTTCAGTTGACCCGACTCGTCGAGTTGGGCCGCCAACTCGTCCAGTCCCTAACACTTTACCCGACCTTATCCACAACTCTACTCGTCGAGTTCAACAACGACTCGACGAGTTCCCCCTCCCTTATGAACGTCGAATGAATCTTCATCATAACATCTCATAAAACCATGTATAATGTCTGAAAATCCAAATCGTAAAATGGTGATAATGTCAGAGTACAATCCCAAGGAAACTCATAGTGCGGAATCTGGGGTGTGTGTATGATGTGCAGCTACCGCGCCGGCTCCTTCCCTTTAGCTGAAGAGGCACCTGAAACAAAACTGAAAACTGTAAGAACACAGCTTAGTGAGTTCCCCCATCGTACCACATACCAAAAAATCACATAACATACATATGCTGTCAGGCATATCTGGGTGCCCGACCTACCCCTTCGGTCCTATCGATCGGATAATGCCTAAGATATCTGGGTGCTGGCCTCCCCTTCGGTCCTGTCGACCAGATACTACCTAGCATATATGGGTGTTGGCCTCCCCTTCGGTCTTGTCGAGCTATAACCAGGGACTATTTCACCCCCTACTACTACCACATAATATCATATCACATATATCATAATCTGGCTAGCATGGCTGGGTACTAAACTACCCCTGGGGTCCTATCGACCGATAGACGGAGACTATTTCACCCTTACTATTGTCACATAATATCGTAATATACTAGCACATAAAACATAACAGGTAGCAGCAAGTCTAGATGAATATCATAAAGACAAACATCTCATATACAGCTCGGCAACTGACTGACTGCTGCTCTGATAACCCTCCGACTATAATCCCACAAAACACTCAGTTAGAATCTGATATCTACTCTTAGGGTAAAATGACTATTTTACCCCTAACCAAGTCAAAGTCAAAGTCAACTTTCAGTTGACCCGACTCGTCGAGTTGGGCCGCCAACTCGTCGAGTCCCTAACACTTTACCCGACCTTATCCACAGCTCTACTCGTCGAGTTCAACAACGACTCGACGAGTTCCCCCTCCCTTATGAACGTCGAATGAATCTTCATCTGACTCGCCAAGCCGGATGAACAACTCGTCGAGTTCACCTTCATCTGATAAACAAGTCATGTCCTTGACTCGTCGAGTTGTATGAACAACTCGTCGAGTCCATCTTCAACTGCAAGGAGATTGCCTTGGACTCGCCGAGTCCGTTCTTGCACTCGTTGAGTCCAATGAACTCCAGATCTAAGGCTAAGTCCAATACGTTGGGTCACTTCCTTGGACCCTCTAAAAACCCTTCTCAAGCTCAACTGGGTTCCTTCAAATCTTAACAGAAAAGGGGAGTTTCGCCTCGGACTCGCCGAGTCCCAAGAACGACTCGTCAAGCCGGACACGTCCAAGTCTTATTTCTCGATTTCCAGCGTACAACTCTTGACCAAAAGGTAGATCTAAGCTCCTTCAATCATTCTGGCACGTAAAGTTACAAACTTTATGTGCATGCATGGGACTTTGAGCTCAAAAGGACATAAAATAAGCTCTTAAGATGCATGGGACCTTAGATGGGTGCAAAAGTAACCCTTAACTGCCTTGTGACTACCTTAATGACTTGATTCTGAAGCCTCAACCCCCAACCATGCTTGCAATCATGGTTGGTCACCAAAAATGGCTTATAAAAGCCTTAAATCTCCCCAAAAATGGATCTATCAAATGAAAGAGCAAGGTTACAGCTTTATACCTCCAATGAACTGTGGAAGATGCACAAACTCGGGCTCCCTTGGTCTTCACTTGTTTCCTCAAGTCTTTCCCTCCCTCCTTATGGTCACAACTAGCAAGATCCACCAAAAATGCCTTAGATCTTCTCAAA
The DNA here is from genome assembly GCF_002870075.4 of Lactuca sativa. Lineage (NCBI taxonomy): Eukaryota > Viridiplantae > Streptophyta > Magnoliopsida > Asterales > Asteraceae > Lactuca > Lactuca sativa. The sequence goes on along the minus strand of NC_056630.2, from coordinate 147,703,975 downwards.
AACGGCTAGGGTTTGCTATGGGGAGTTCTGGAAGCATTTGGGGACGAAAGGGAGGCTGAATAAGTGGTTTAAATAGGGTGCAAACCCTCCTCTAGGGTTTTGTCCGAACAACGCCTACTCGCCGAGTCCGGACGCGGACTCTTCGAGTAGGTCATTAAACTTCTACGTCCAATACGCTCCTACTCGACGAGTTGGACCTCAACTCGCCGAGTCCAATGCCAAAATTCAAGATACTAGAATAAAATACATACCAGGAACTAGGTGCAACAAATCTCCCCCGCTTATTTTAGACTTCGTCCTCGAAATCTGCTGTTCGTGTTGGATTAGTGTCTAAGGTTGTAACTATATTTGGTAAGTACTTGAACCGGTTGTGCATGGTCCTTTTGGGTTGCCTTCACCATAGAAACTTGACAGGGTGATTTGTAAAGAGAGAAGAGATATTATTAATATATTATGAGAATAATATATTAAAGGAATAATAATATTATTTGATTGATATAAGTCATAAATTAATTGAGAATTAATTTGGTGACTTAAAGTGGTTAATTGAATAAAGGGGCATAAACTGTCAAATGTATGATAGTTGTGTTTTTGGGCTATGAATCCTTATGGATATTAGGGGGGACGAATTTTAGGGTTAGGATATCTTAAATTCGTCCAAGCCTCATATCTAGAAGGATCTTTGGATTGCTTAGGGCCTAAGTTATTCAAATAGGGTTAAGGGTGTAACCCTAGTAGCTCATAGTATAAATAGACCCCATGGGTGAGGGAAATCGGCCACTCTTGCAAGAAAGAAACCCTAGAGCCAATTTCCTCACCTCCTCTCTCTCTCAAGATCATCCTCCTGTTAGTTGGTGTTTGTAAGCCATTAGAGTAGTGACAATTGTGACTCTAAGCTCCAAGACCAAGAAGTTTCAAGCAATCAACTTAAGTTATTCTTCTAGATCTGATTTCATATGTTATGATTCAATTGTTTACACTAGATCTAGAATTGTAAGCCTTGGATACATTGCATGTTCAATTAGAGAAACCTAGATCCAAGCAATAGGGTTTGCATGTGCACATAGGAAAGTTCTTATGGCTCAAACCCATCAGTGGTATCAGAGCTTTGATTGATTTCTATTGAATTGATGCTTTGGTTGATTGTTTTGCTTGAAAAAATTCGTTTTTTGTGACTCTGACTGGTGAACTCGGCGAGTTCCATTATGGACTCGGCGAGTAGCTCCAACTCGGCGAGTTCACAGTGGAACTCGACGAGTTCTAGCGCTAGTTAGAGTTGATTTCGGTATTTCTTGCTGTTTTGCTTGAGGATACTTGCCTTAATTATTTTGGGTCATTAAAATCCGAATTTTATCATATATTTGAGTATATTCTTGACCAAACAAAAGATAATTACCATTTAATTGAATAATAATTTCCTTATATGATAATAATTGATTATTTGAATTAAATTGGTGAATTGTCTTGCAAGTAATATTGACTAGATCAAATTTAAATAATCTAATTAGTTGATTTATATTATTTGCTATTTGATCCTTATGTTTTGAAAAGTTTAAAACTTGTCCTCAAGTTTTGAAATTTAAGTTTTGTGATTAAAAGTTTAATTTGAATAATTTAAATTTCAAACCCTAGAATTTTACAAGTTTAAAATTCAACACTACACTATTATATTATTACAAGCTTTATATATATATATATATATATATATATATATATATATATATATATATATATATATATATATGATTTAAAATGCTAGTCTTACCGTTAGTAGGCCTCATTCACGAAGCCAGTCTATAAGGTGGGTATAAGGTTGCTGCCTATAAAATGGCGCTTAATGGGTGTACACTCACACCCACCGCTTGCTTGATTGGTGGAGGGTCGTTAGCCGAACGGGCAGAATAGGGCAATCCTCTCCTCATTAATAAGTTTAAATCTATATAAAGTAACTAAACGTGTTTCATAAAATTCCCAATCTTAGTTACTTTAGGAAAAGTGAATTGATGCAATCCCATGAAATTACACTTTGTACCCTTGCTGAGAAGTTAGTGGAGCGCGTGTGGTTAACCGGCACACTAATTGGTTCTAAGCAATTGTAGCAAAGGGTGACTCATTGTTTGTCATAGTTCGATGGAGCGTGTGTGGTTTACCGACACATCGAATAGATGACTGTAACAATGAGGGCATCACGTATATTTGCATGGTTATTCACACCAGCTTTGTGATCCTCGGCATCCCAGTCACAAACTAGAGGGGCATATCGAGATTTAAACATGCCATTGAAAAGTTCAATGAATCTCAAAGAAATCTAGGAATTCTCAATACATTTAAAACTTAAGCTTATGTTTTTCATGGTGAAGAATTAGTGAATCGTCATTCACTTACCTCCAAATTATTTGCATGTTGGATTACGGCATCCCTTTTCTAATGTGTAAATAATGTTGTTGGATCCTAGCCCTAATTTTTCATTTTGGGTGTTAATTAGGGACTTAATTCTAATCAAACCTTGTTCCTTTCTATTTGTAGATGTCTAACGCGAACAACACTGCTACTAGCTCATTCACGCTAATGAGCCTTTGTCAAAAAGTGACTTTTAACGGATCAAACTTTAGCAAATGGAGAAGATACATTCGCACGATTATGCGCTACGAGGACAAAGAGTATGTCCTCGACGAGAAGCTCGAAAAGATCAATCCAGAAATCGCTACTCCCGAAGAAATGGCTGTCTTTGAGACCCATGAGCGTGATGCAACGAAAGTCCATTGCATCATGCTAGCCACAATGAACCCCAAATTCCAAAAGTCCTATGAGGGCATGTATCCGTACAAGATGCATCAAGACTTAATGGAGAGATACCACCAAAGCGCAAGGCAAGAGCGCTATGAGATCATAACGAAGATGATCACTGCTAAGATGGGAAGTGGAGAGTCTCTAACCGTGCACTTACAAAAGATGCAAAGATATGTTGATCGTCTTCGCAAGTTAAATGTTAACTTTGCGGAAGATTTGGCTATCGACATTGTTCTTCACTCCTTGCCGTCATGCTACAACCAATTTAGGATGACCTACCACATGAACAAGGAAGAGGTCACCCTAATCAAACTCCAAGGGCTCCTAAGGACTGCTAAGAGCAACCTCAAGGACAAGTCTGTTGCATTAACTCCCAATCCACCCGTTGCTCCTGTTTTGGCTATTGGGCAGGGAAGGGGCAAGAAGAGGAAGGCTTCTTCAAAGAGCCACCACAAGGGAAAGTCCCAAGATGGTTCCTCTTCTAGTAGGACCAAGGTTGGCCTTGCTAAGCCCAACCCAAACCCAAAGGAGGCAGAGTGCCACCATTGCCACAAAATAGGGCATTGGAAGAGAAGCTTCCCGGAATATCTGCAAGCCATCAAGGATGGGAAGATCAAGCCATCTTTCGCAAGTATTTACACAATTAAATCTAATGATTCATCTCATGCTATTTCTTGGGTTCTTGATACAGGATATGGTTATCACATTTTTTCTGATTTGCAGGGACTAAGAAGAAATAGGGATGTGGAGTGTGGAAGAATAAATCTAATAATGGGGAACAGAAGATCGTCGCTTGTGACCAAGATTGGAGTGTATTCTCTAGTGCTTAGTAATGGATTGAATTTAGATTTAAATAATTGTTGCTACTCGCCAGATATGGAAAGAAACATCATTTCATTTCATGGTTTATTTAGACAATGATTTAGATATTCGTTTAATAATGAGAATGGTTTGATTTATGCTTATCTAAATGGTGCTTTATATTTTGAATCAACGCCTTGTAATGAAATTTATGAAACTGTTATGGTTGTATATAACCTAGGAAATGATTTGTTGTGTATGGATTCTTCCAATAGTATGGATAAAGCATGCTTGTGGCATTGTCGTCTTGGACATGTCAACAAGAAGCGCATAGCCTAACTCCAAAAGGATGGAGTGTTGGAGTCATTCGACCTTAGGGAAGATGACACGTGCGAATCTTGTTTACTTGGAAAGATGACCAAGTCACCCTTCACTGGCACTTGTGAGAGGGATGAGGGTTTATTGGATCTCATACACACCGACGTGTATGGGCCCTTTAGATCCACCACAAAGGATGGGAACCGCTTCTACGTGACTTTCATCGATGATTATAGTAGATATGGGTATATTTACTTAATCAAGCACAAGTCAGAAACGTTTGAAAAGTTTAAAGAGCTTAAACATGAAGTGGAGAATCAATTGGGCAGTAAAATCAAGATGCTTCGATCCGATCGAGGAGGAGAGTACCTAAGTCTTGAATTCCACGACTATCTCAAGGAATGCGGAATAGTTTCGTAATTGACGCCACCTAGGACACCGTAGTTGAATGGTGTGGCAGAAAGGCGTAATCGAACCCTGTTAGACATGGTTCGTTCTATGATGATTTGTGCTTCACTACCTATCTCATTCTGGGGGTATGCCTTAGAGACTGCCACCCATATCCTTAACCGAGTCCCTACAAAGAAGGTTGCCAAAACACCTCACGAGATGTCGACAGGGAAAGCTCCCTCGTTGGCACATATCAAGGTTTGGGGCTGTGAAGTTTTTGTAAGACGAGAAACTCACGACAAGCTCGAACCTCGTAGTGAGCGGTGTATTTTCATCGGCTACCCGCATAAATCCTTTGGATATCTCTTCTATAGACCGAGTGAGAATGTTGTCTTCGTTGCGAGGAGAGGAGTTTTCCAAGAACGAGAACTCATAAGCCAAGGGGACAGTAGGAGGAAAATCGATCTTGAAGAGATTCAAGAGTCGAGCGATAAAGGAACCTCTAATGCCGGCACTCAACCTGAGGAGGAAACTCCGGTTGAACCAATTGACGAGTCCTTACCTCTTAGACATTCCGAAAGAGTTAGATTTCAACCCCAGTTTTATGGCTTTCATATTACTACCGAAGGGGACACGTATATTAGTGATGGTACACTAAAAAATCTAGATGAACCTAATAGCTATAAGGAAGCCATGGCAGGCCCAGAGTCTGCAAAATGGAAAGAGGCAATGGAGAACGAGATTCAGTCCATGTATGACAACCAAGTTTGGAATTTGGTTGACAATGTGCCCGGACGTAAGACGGTTGGGTGCAAATGGATCTTCAAGAAGAAGACCGACATGATTGGGAATGTGCACACATATAAGACGCGATTGGTTGCGAAGGGCTTTACTCAAACTCTCGGAGTTGACTATGATGAGACCTTCTCACCAGTTGCTAAAATAAAGTCTATTAAGATGATGCTAGCCATTGCTGCATTTCATGATTATGAGATATAACAGATGGATGTCAAGACCACTTTCCTTAATGGGAAGTTGGCTGAGGATGTTTACATTGCTCAGCCAGAGGATTTTGTCAATACGAAGCATCCTAATAGAGTGTGCAAGCTTGAGAAGTCCATTTATGGACTTAAGCAAGAATCTCGCAGATGGAATCTTTGCTTCGATGATAAAGTCAAAGAATTTGGATTTGTACGAAGTGAAGATGAATCATGTGTATATGTCAAGGCCAGTGGAAGTATAGTTAGCTTCCTCGTTTTGTATGTCGATGACATACTTCTCATAGGAACATCCCGACTCTGCAGAAGGTTAAGTCCTGGCTCGGGAAGTGCTTCGCTATGAAGGACCTCGGAGAGGCTTCCTATATTTTGGGAATAAGGAAAGTGAGAGAACGAAGTAAGAGACTAATAGGACTTAGTCAGAATACTTACTTGGATAAGGTACTAAAACGTTTTAGTATGGAAAACGTCAGAATACGTACTTGCACGTCGAATGAATCTTCATCTGACTCGCCGAGCCGGATGAACAACTCGTCGAGTTCACCTTCATCTGATAAACAAGTCATGTCCTTGACTCGCCGATTTGTATGAACAACTCGTCGAGTCCATCTTCAACTGCAAGGAGATTGCCTTGGACTCGCCGAGTCCGTTCTTGCACTCGTCGAGTCCAATGAACTCCAGATCTAAGGCTAATTCCAATACATTGGGTCACTCCCTTGGACCCTCTAAAAACCCTTCTCGCGCTCAACTGGGTGCCTTCAAATCTTAACAGAAAAAGGGAGTTTCGCCTCGGACTCGCCGAGTCCCAGGAACGACTCGTCGAGTCGGGCACATCCAAGTCTTATTTCTCGATTTCCAGCGTAAAACTCTTGACCAAAAGGTAGATCTAAGCTCCTTCAATCGTTCTAGCACGTAAAGTTACAAACTTTATGTGCATGAATGGGGCTTTGAGCTCAAAAGGACATAAAATAAGCTCTTAAGATGCATGGGACCTTAGATGGGTGCAAAAGTAACCCCTAACTGCCTTGTGACTCCCTTAATGACTTGATTCTGAAGCCTCAGCCCTCAACCATGCTTGCAACCATGGTTGGTCACCAAAAATGGCTTATAAAAGCCCTAAATCTCCCCAAAAAGGGATCTATATATCAAATGAAAGAGCAAGGTTACAGCTTTATACCTCCAATGAACTGTGGAAGATGCACAAACTCGGGCTCCCTTGGTCATCACTTGTTTCCTCAAGTCTTTCCCTCCCTCCTTATGGTCATAACTAGCAAGATCCACCAAAAATGCCTTAGATCTTCTCAAAAACGGCTAGGGTTTGCTATGGGGAGTTCTGGAAGCATTTGGGGACGAAAAGGAGGTTGAATAAGTGGTTTAGATGGGGTGCAAACCCTCATCTTGGGTTTTGTCCGGACAGCGCCTACTCGCCGAGTCCGGACGCGGACTCGTCAAGTAGTTCATTAAACTTCTACGTCCAATACGCTCTGACTCGAAGAGTTGGACCTCAACTTGCCGAGTCCAATGCCAAAATTCAAGATACTAGAATAAAATACATACCAGGAACTAGGTGCTACAAATCTCCCCCGCTTATTTTAGACTTCGTCCACGAAGTCTGCTGTTTGATCCTGGAAGAGTTCTGGATAATGCTCCACCGTCTCATCTACCGGCTCCCACGTCCATTTTGAACCCTTCCGATGCTGCCATTGCACCTTCACCAGCTCGACCTTCTTGTTCCTCAGATCCTTTGACTTCTGGTCGAGGATCGCCACAGGCCGCTCAATGTAGTTCAGGCTGTCATCAACCTGAATATCCTCTACCGGCACCACTGTTTAGTCGTCAACCAGGCATTTCCGTAGCTAGGAGACGTGGAAGGTGCTATGAATCTAACTGAGTTCGGCTGGCAGGTCCAGCCGATACGTCACGTTGCCTACCCGGGCTATGACCTTGAAAGGTCCAATATACCTGGGGGCCAACTTGCCCCGCTTCCTGAATCGGATGACGCCTTTCCAAGGCGACACCTTCAGGAGAACCATATCCCTGACTTGGAACTCCATGTCTGAACGATGCTTATTGGCATAGCTTTTCTGCTAACTCTGTGCAGTCTGAAGTCTGCTCCTGACCTGCTGAATCCTATCTGTCGTCTTGAGCACTACTTCGGTGCTCCCCATGACCCTCTGGCCAACCTCACCCCAGCATATTGGGGTTCTGCACTTCCTCCCGTATAACATCTCAAAGGGAGGACGATTGATACTTGTGTGATAGTTGTTGTTGTAGGAGAACTCAACCAATGAAAGGTAAGTATCCCAGCTACCCCCAAAATCTAACACCCACGCCCACAGCATATCTTCCAGAGTCTGGATGGTCCGCTCGCTCTGGCTATCCGTCTGGGGGTGAAAAGTGGTGTTGAAATGCAGACTGGTACCCAATTCTTCGTGGAATTTCTTCCAAAACCTGGAAGTGAACCGAACATCCCTGTCAGAAATCACAGAGACCGGCACCCCGTGTCGAGCCACCACCTCTCGAATATAGATATCGTCCAGCTTCTCAGCCGATATGCTCTCCGGGATCGGTATAAAATGGGCACTCTTGTTCAACCGATCCATGATGACCCATATGGAATCCACTCCCCATGCGGTCCTGGGAAGCTTGGTGATGAAATCCATAGTAATATTCTCACACTTCCACAGGGGAATATCCAACGGCTGCATCTTGCCGTGTGGCCTCTGGTGCTCTGCCTTGACCTTCCTGCAGGTCAAGCACCGCTCCACATACCATGCTACATCCCGCTTCATGCAGGGCAACCAATAATCGAGACGAAGATCCCTATACATATTCGTCGCCCCGAGATGAATGGAGAATCGAGATTTATGTGCCTCCTCCATCAGAACCCGACGCACGCCTCCGTGGTATGGAACCCACACCCGGAGGTGTAGTGTCAATAATACCTTGTTGTCATAGTCGAAGGAGAAAAACTGACCCACTATACGCTCACTCTTCCAATGTTCCTCCTTAATAGCCTCCTGCTTGGCCTCTCGGATCTGCTCCAATAATGGGGTCACTACTGTCATCCGCATGCAGATATCTCTGATCGGCGCTGCCTTGTGGCTAAGCGCATCGGCCACCATGTTGGCCTTCCCCGGGTGGTAAAGGATCTCACAATCATAATCCTTCACCACGTCCAAGCACCGACGCTGCCTCATTTTCAGATTCGGCTGATCCATGAGATACCTCAGGCTCTTGTGGTCCATGTAAATGGTACAACGAACCCCATAGAGGTAATGACGCCAAATCTTGAGGGAAAAAACAACCGCCCCCAGCTCCAAATCATGCGTCAGATAATTCGCCTCGTGAGGCTTCAGCTGCCTCAAAGCGTATGCAATAACGTGCCCTCTCTGCATCAAAACTATGCCCAAACCCGCAATAGACGCGTCACAGTATACCACAAAATCCTCTACGCCCTCAGGCAGGGCTAGGATCGGCACCTCACACAATCTCTGTCTCAGAGTCTCAAATGCGGCCTGCTGCTCGGGTCCCTAATAGAAAGCTACGGCCTTCTTCGTAAGCCGAGTCAAAGGCACGGCTATCTTGTAGAAATCCTAGATGAATCTCCGATAGTAGTAGGCTAATCCCAGGAAACACCAAATCTCAAATGGAGACTTCGGAACCTCCCATCTCATCACGGCCTCCACCTTGGCCGAGTCGACCAGAATCCCGTTCTGATTGACAAGGTGCCCAAGAAACTGCACCTCGTGCAACCAGAACTCGCACTTGGAGAACTTGGCGTACAAGATCTCCCTCCTCAGGGTATCCAAAACCTCTCGCAAGTGCTCCGCATGTTGCTCCTGCTTCTTAGAGTAAACCAAGATATCATCAATAAATACTATCACGGACTGATCCAGCATCGGTCTACATACGCGGTTCATGAGATCCATGAACACGGCAGGAGCATTGGTGAGCCCGAAGGGCATCACCACGAACTCATAATGGTCATAGCGAGTCTGAAATGCAGTCTTCTGTACATCCTCCTCTCTGACCCTCATCTGATGGTAACCCGAGCGCAGATCAATCTTGGAAAACCAAGATGCTCCCTGAAGCTGGTCAAAGAGGTCATCAATCCTCAAGAGTGGGTAACAGTTCTTCACTGTTACCTTGTTCAGCTCCCGGTAGTCTATGCACATGCGATGTGACCCATCCTTCGTCTTGACAAACAGAATTGAGGCTCCCCAAGGCGAACTACTCGGCCTGATAAATCCTTTGTCTAGCAGCTCCTGCAGCTGCGTAGACAACTTCTGCATCTCGGGGGGCAACCGATATGGTGCCTTGGCTATCGGAGTCGCACCAGGAACTAGGTCGATCCTGAACTCCACCTGTCGCTCTGGAGGTATCCCAGGAAGCTCCTCTGGGAACACATCTGCGTAGTTTCGCACCACCGAAACGTCACTCACCGTCGCCTTACCCGCCTCCCCGGTATCCATGACATAGGCGACATATCATGTGCAACCCTGTTGAAGGTAACGCCTAGCCCTCGCTGTCGAGCATAAAGCTGGTCCTCGTTGTGGCCTCTCGCCATGAATCACCAGCTCTCCCCACCTTGGGTTCCTGATCCGCACCAACTGTTGTGTGCAGTCGATCACCGCCCCATTGGGGCTTAGCCAATCCATGTCGATAATAACCTTGTACCCCCGTAGAGGTATGGGGACCAAGTCTACTAGGTAGCGCTCCTTGAATAAGCTCAGCACACAATCTCGAAATACTGTTGATGCTCGCACAGATCGATCATCGGCAATCTCTACCTCTAAAGGGCAATCCAACATGCCTGAAGACTCGGAAAACCTCTTGCTAAGCGCAAGAGAAACAAAAGATCGAGTGGCACCTGAATCAAATAACACCTGTACAGGAATACCGTTCACATGGAACGACCCTAAATATGCATATACAGAGCATATATCAATATCATGAACAACATATAAATAGGTCAGAGGGGAAGAATCATACCCGTCACCACATCGGGTACGGCGCATGCCTCCTCGGTAGTCAACTGGAAAGCCTGACTCCTCATCACTGGGGCCTCCGCCTTGCCCTGTCGGCCATCAGTAATCCGTAGGGTCGCTAGAGTTGGCGCCTTCACTGGCGTTGCTGCTGGTGCTGTCAACTGGGGACAATTGGCCTTCTTGTGGCCCCTATGGTTGCAGTGGAAACACAGCAACTCTGATGTCTGAAAACTGGGTGCAGGGGCGATACAATCCCTACCGTAGTGTCCCGTCTTGCCGCACTTGTAGCAGCCAGACGCTCCCAACCTACAAACTCCCTCATGCAACTTGTCGCATCTCCTACAGTGGCTACGACTCTGTTGGCCTTTCGGCCCAGCATCTGATCCCTTGTTCCTCTTCCTTGAAGACCCAGTCACCTGCCCCTCCTCTTCCTTCCTCTTCCGGATGTGCTCCAAATCAATCTCCCTCTCCCTTTCCCTGGCAATTATAGAATCCAGGGTGGGACAAGCTGAGAAGCTGACATGCTCCCGAATGTGGGCTCGCAGCATGTCGTGGTAGCGGGTCCTCCTCATATCCTCGTCTCTTGCATACTGGGACACCAATAAAGCTCTCTCTCGAAACGTGGCGGTGATCTCCGCCACTGTCTCAGTCGTCTGTCTCATATCCAGGAACTCCCAGGCCAACTGCTGGAGTTCCACCGCAGGTGCGAACTCAGCTCTGAACCGGGTAACAAAATCTGACCATGACATAGCCTCAACAGCCGAGGCTCCCAGAAAGTCACCAACCAACTCCCACCAATCCCTAGCCCAGTCCCTCAATCACCCTGCTGCAAATTGTACCTTCGACCCCTCGGGGCTGAAGTTGGTCAACTGTGCAGACTCAATGTCTGCAATCCATCGTCTGGCAGTGATGGGGTCCTTTTCCCCCCATGGAAATCCGGTGCACCACTGCCCCTGAAGTCCTTAAAGGACAACATGCGTGATCCTGACTGAGTGGTAGCCATGTCACTCCTGAGTGCCCGAAGACGATCCTCCATCAGCTCGACAATCCCTTCCTTGATCGACCCAAAGATGAATGGGGTCGCATCAAGGATGCCTCTAGTGATCTCGGACGCGATGAACTCGTGTAGCCTCTCATCCACTGATTCGGAGCCTGAACCCCAACCCGATCTCTCTCCTGAGCTGCCAACTGCTGGCCTTGGACGTAGCACCACCATTCTGCAATACATAATGACAACCGTCAGTGATACCGATATAGTTAGAGGGATCACATCTATCACAAGTTCCTTGGTTTTGCCTCAGCCTTCCTTGATTCAAGTACGAATCCTCTGCTTTCAGTAGTACGGGCCCATACTACCTTCCATATCTACCCGTACTTTCCTCAAGAACCGCCTCGACTCCACCAAGCCCCTTCTACTTTACTTCTGCTAATCTCTGCCATTCCCATCCTAGACTCGCCCTAGGATACCTCTAACCCCACCCAAAATAGTCCTCGGCTACTGAAGGCCTCTTTGTAATGCCAAACAGCCATTACTTGAATACAATCACGTGCAATGAGGCTCTGATAATCCTTCAAGTAAGGGACTCATCCCTACAACGATTAGGACTCAAACAAGAGCTGCGAAATAGAGTCAAATCCAATCCTCTAAGATTATTCAACCTTGATCACATGTGATTTTAGCATATTCAACTAATAGCTAGCTCCCATCACTCAAAGTCCCACAAAGCACAAAGCAAGCAGCATTCAGACAAAAGGGGACGACCTCAAGCAATCCTATCCTCGTAACAGGAAACTGCACTAGCATACAATGCTAAGCTCATTCTATCAGGCATAACCTAAATAGGCCATCCTACTGCTGTCTACTCAATACTAGCATGCAATACACATAAACTGAAACACATATAGCAGGCACATAAGGCATCATCCCTAGATCCTTAGTCCTATTCTAGCATGCTGTTCTACTGAAGCTGATAAATATAACATAAACTTGTAGGGGTACTTTGGGAAAAACTTACTTGAGCTCGGCCGGTCGCACAAATCACACACTTCGTTCTTTCTTAAAAATCTTTAACTTATTCTTTAGAAAATCATTTTCTTGTAAAAGCTTTTAATTCCTTGATTTGAGTCCAGACACCTCCGAGGGTGTGTCCGAATCCCTCAAACCAGGGCTCTGATACCAACTTGTAACAACCCAATTTCCGCGTCCAAAAAATTCATTTTCATAAATTACTATAATTAAAACATTCATAGGAAAAACATTGACAAATCACAACATCTCATAAAACCATGTATAATGTCTGAAAATCCAAATCGTAAAATGGTGATAATGTCATAGTACAATCCCAATGAAACTCATAGTGCGGAATCTGGGGTATGTGTATGATGTGCAGCTACCGTATCGGCTCCTTCCCCTTCGCTGAAGAGGCACCTGAAACAAAACTAAAAACTGTAAGAACAAAGCTTAGTGAGTTCCCCCATCTTACCACATACCATAAAATCACATAACATGCATATACTGTCAGGCATATTTGGGTGCCTGACCTACTCCTCCGGTCCTATCAACTGGATAATGCCTAGCATATCTGGGTGTTGGCCTCCCCTTCGGTCATGTCGACCGGATACTGCCTAGCATATCTGGATGCTGGCCTCCCCTTCGGTCCTGTCGACCGGTAATCGGGTACTATTTCACCCCTACTACTACCACATAATATCATATCACATATATCATAATTTGGCTAGCATGGTTGGGTACTAAACTACCCCTGGGGTCCTATCGACCGATAGCCGGGGACTATTTCACCCCCCCCCCCCCCCCGTACAAAATTTCACATAATATTATAATATGCTAGCACATAAAACATGACAGGTAGCAGCAAGTCTAGATGAATATCACAAGGACAAACATCTCATATACAGCTCCTATTAGTGGGCCGGCATTGTGGCCGTAGACCCACTGCTACTGGAAGGTAAGTCACCTCGAAAGGCTGACGGCTGAAAAACTGCTCGACAACTGACTGACTGCTGCTCCGGTAAACCTCCAGCTATAATCCCACAAAACACTCAGTTAGAATCTGATATCTACTCTTAGGGTAAAATGACTATTTTACCCCTAACCAAGTCCAAGTCAAAGTCAACTTTCAGTTGACCCGACTCGTCGAGTTGGGCCGCCAACTCGTCGAGTCCCTAACACTTTACCCGACCTTATCCACAACTCTACTCGTCGAGTTCAACAACGACTCGACGAGTTCCCCCTCCCTTATGAACGTCAAATGAATCTTCATCTGACTCGCCAAGCCGGATGAACAACTCGTCGAGCTCACCTTCATCTGATAAACAAGTCATGTCCTTGACTCGTCGAGTTGTATGAACAACTCGTCGAGTCCATCTTCAACTGCAAGGAAATTGCCTTGGACTCGCCGAGTCCGTTCTTGCACTCATCGATTCCAATGAACTCCAGATCTAAGGCTAAGTCCAATACATTGGGTCACTCCCTTGGACCCTCTAAAAACCTTTCTCGTGCTCAACTGGGTTCCTTCAAATCTTAACAGAAAAGGGGAGTTTCGCCTCGGACTCGTCGAGTCCCAAGAACGACTCATCGAGTCGGGCACGTCCAAGTCTTATTTCTCAATTTCCAGCATACAACTCTGATCTAAGCTCCTTCAATCGTTCTAGCATGTAAAGTTACAAACTTTATGTGCATGTATGGGACTTTGAGCTCAAAATGACATAAAATAAGCTCTTAAGATGCATGGGACCTTAGATGGGTGCAAAAGCAACCCCTAACTGCCTTGTGACTCCCTTAATGACTTGATTCTGAAGCCTCAACCCCCAACCATGCTTGCAATCATGGTTGGTCACCAAAAATGGCTTATAAAAGCCCTATATCTCCCCAAAAAGGGATCTATCAAATGAAAGATAAAGGTTACAGATTTATACCTCCAATGAACTGTGGAAGATGCACAAACTCGGGTTCCCTTTCTCTTCACTTGTTTCCTCAAGTCTTTCCCTCCCTCCTTATGGTCACAACTAGCAAGATCCACCAAAAATGCCTTAGATCTTCTCAAAAACGACTAGGGTTTGCTATGGGGAGTTCTGGAAGAATTTGGGGACGAAAGGGAGGCTAAATATGTGGTTTAAATAGGATGCAAACCCTCATCTAGGGTTTTGTCCAGACAGCGCCTACTCGCCGAGTCTGGACGCGGACTCGTCGAGTAGGTCATTAAACTTCTGCGTCTAATATGCTTCGACTCGACGAGTTAGACCTCAACTCGCCGTGTCCAATGCCAAAATGCAAGATACTAGAATAAAATACATACCAGGAACCAGGTGCTACAGAAACAATGGAAGTCCCGAAAAGATTTCTCTTTCCAAGGGAAAGGGAAAGGCTAAGTTCAATATTGTCCCATGTACCATTCCCAAAGATTCCATATGTTTCTATTGCCAAGAGAAGGGGCATTGGTTACGAAGCTACCGTATCTACTTAAAGGATCATAAGAATGGTGAGATCAAAAAGTTTGACTCTACTTCAGGTAAGTCCACTATCTTACTCTATTAAGTTCATATTTGTAAATTCTTAATACATGATGTGATAAGATTACATTTTGATGTTTTGCATAATCAAAGAGAAAGAAGGAAGCTTAAAGGAAATAGTAAGGCTGAATTTGATCGCGAAGAGATAGATTTCGATCGTATGGTTCGATGATCGGATTTTTGAGCTGCTGCTTAGGAGTTATGATAGATTGCTTAGAAATTTATAATAACGTAGTTTTCATTTGTAATTACATTGTAAGGAAAAGTTTTTCCGCAATTATATAAATAAAGAAAATAAAATAACTTATTTTATATTTCCTTGCAATGACATATGTGAAACTTGATGTTTGTATTTCTAGCAATATGGATTTGATTCTTTCGTCTATGGTAGTGTCTAAATTTACCAAATAAGGAAAGATTCTCATCACCCAAGTTTCAATTGGACAGAAACTTGGTATCATTGAACTTGTATTGTATGATGAATGAGAACCTTCGTCTTTGGGAAATTAGGACTAATTCCTTGTTCACATACAAAGGTGAGTTAAGTGAAGGACTATGGGGTCGGGTACACTTGGTTGTGCGCTGGTCAGGTCCACCACAAAGAATGATAAGACTATTCGTTATGGTTTACTAAAGTTAGTAAATATGGTTATGCTTACAAGCTTAAGTATAATTCTGAGTCATTGAAAAGTCTCATTGTATAGCAGAACGAATAAGAAGAATCAAAGTCGGCAGAAAGATAAAAGTTTCTCCAATCTGAAAAGATGGGAGAGTACTTGAGTATCGTGTTTTATGATCATCTTAATGATTATGAAAACCATATCACAATTGATCCTCTAAGGAGACCTTAGTACATTTGTATGGCTAAGAAGAGGAATCTTGAATTGTTAAAATGGTTAAATCGATTAAGATGAATCATACTTCATTCCAAAATCAAATCTTAGAGTCATCATTCAAAATTGTATATTGAGTGAAATATCAACAAATGTAGAGTAAAATGTTTCTTACTCTTGTACATTTGAAATTGGTAAGTTGTGATGTCTTGGATAAGACAAAGACCAACTAAGACCAATTGTGTGAAGTGTTTTGTCTTGATAAGAAATCGTACTAACTCTTGAATATTTGTTTGTCAAGTAATGTTTCATGACAAGAGAAACTTATATGTCAAGATGTCGGTGGGAGTCTTAAAGATCTTGAAAAGTTTTAAAAACTAATCAAGAGTAAACCTATTACTAGCACACGACTTAGGTATGAGCAAAAACCACACCGCAACTAAAATTAACCGCAACCGCAATAAAAACTGATAGTGAGGTTTTCTGTTTTTCAAAAACCGCAAATTTGCGATGCAATGCGGTTATTAGTTTTCAAAAACCGCAAAAAACCGTACCACACCGCATATATTATATACAATTTTTTTATTAATTATTAATATATTAAATATTAAAAATAATACAAGTTTCATGGATGAAAGATGGATAAAATACTAGAAGACGAAAGTGTTGGTTTTTTGTTATGTTTAACTTTGAAAAATTATGAAATTAGACAATTTTATGATATTTATTGTTAATTACTATTGATTTGACGTTTTTAAGATATTAGTTGTTTGTGATTTAAGTTAATTGTCTTATACCTTATGGTTTTTTTATCATTATAACTAATATGTTTGAACTCTTAAAATCGTTTGACCTCTAAACAATGGTTAAAACACACACAAAATAACCGCACCAAATCCATGCGGTTAATAACTGCAGCACCAAAAAAAAACAAAAACAAAACGCACCGCAAAAATAACTGCACTAAGCGGTTTTGAAAATGGATTAACGGCATTTGTGGTTAGTGGTGAGGTTTTAGCTAATAACCGCGCCGAACTGCACCGCGCTCACCCCCAACACGACTTGAGGTTTGTAACTATCGTGTTGACATATTCTTATTTTTTGTGCCAATTCTAATTAAAGTTGACTATGCATGTGAGTTCTAAGAGTTCTTAATTGTTTGCATAGGTAAAAGCACCTTGGTCGGTGAAAGTTCATTGATCAGTAAGGATGAGTTGTTCAACAAGTTGGAAGACATGGTAGGCCCTGGTGCTACCGAGTAGCAATAAATTAAGTTTAGATAGGTTCAGTCAATATGAGTTTGGTTTTGTCACTAACCTTGTCTTAAGATTATGGTTATGAAAAAATTCACATGGATAGGAACACATACACCACAAAAAAAAAATCTAAGTGTCATAAGGTTTCTGTAAGTCCCTAATCTTCCCGTGTATCGATCAGATCCGTTTGATGGTGCGGAAACCCAATCAAACGGATGATGCCAGATCAAATAAAAGAGAAGGAGAAGAAGAATAATATAAATCTTGAATGTATTGATAATATGAATTAAATTCCTTACACAAGATTCACACACACAAACGCTCCTTTCTCTCTAGACCGTAAACTCTCTTCGTGTTCATCAATCTCTACTCCTCACCCTAACACCTATATTTATACTTGGAGAACATGGGTCGTAAATGGGTTTACGGCCGTAAGGTGTTTACGGCCGTAAACTCAACCGTAAACATGACCGTAAACTCCAAAAATATTACAGAAAAATATAATTGCCCAGAAAAGTAAAGTATAAACCATATTTTTGACCCAACAATATCCCCCTTGGTTTATAACTTTCTTTTCTTAATGACCCAACAAGCTCCCCCTAAAAAGTAGCTGGCTCTTCCTGTCAATCTTCAATGGGAGCTTGGCTTCAGCTTTAACCTTCGATTTCTTCACAACATCAGGATGAACATATGAATCTTCAATGAAAGACTTCATCTTGAGCACTTGAGGTTTTCTTCATACTTTGGCATTGAAAGCACATTAGGTGAGAAGGCTTGACGTATTGATTCTTGAAAGATGGCGCTTTCAACTTGAGAATCTTCAGAGAGAACATCAGAGAGAACAAATCTTCTGGATCACTTCAGCAGGTTTAAGATAGCAGCAGGCTGATTGAGGAGGCTTCAATGCAATCCGACACATAATCTTCAATTTCAGCTTCACCTTGCTTCAGGGGTTGAAAGATTGAATGTCGAAAGAATAATCTTCATTTCTTGCTCCTTCGAATGCGAATTCTTCGATGCTCACGGACGAGGCTTTGGCTCAGAAATCTTCAACACAAACTCCATGAGTCTTATCTATACCTGAAATCACTTTTCAAGACAAAACAAAACTACAAGAAAAATTTAGCACACAATATTTTTGGATTTTTCATATTTTCTGAAAAAGAAATAAAACAAAAATAACACTATTTTTGGATTTTTAATTTTTTTGATTTTTGTTTGGTTTTTTTTTAACTCTCCCCTAATATTTAAATTAGAAGAAACTATGAACAAATTTAACAAAAACAAAAATAATAGCTAACTTTAAGAGTGATTTGGGATCAAAATTGTTGGACAGCCTTATTCCACTTGTCGGTACCCTTATCTTCACATCTTCGTCTGATCGATCGCCAGTATTATGGTCCACTTAAACACAAAAAATTTGTGACAATATTTTGGACAATTTACGAATGACATGATACATGCATATATCTAATTATAACTTTATTATCATGATTGGCCCTAATTCTTAAATAAATTTTTCTTATGACCATTTAACTGACTACAACCAAGGATATTGTTGTCCACCTAAATCGAGCAGCGAGATCTACAGACAATTTGTATGTGTTCAATTTTAAGTGTACTAGAACGTGTTTCCCGCTTCCTGATATGCCCCAGCCATCAAGAACTTCCAAAGTACTCCTTACACCGGGTGAGCAGACAACCATTCAGAGAGAGGATAGATTCAGAATTCTACTACTTATTGTTTCAGAGGAGTTGAGAAGTAGAAGGTTGCATATGTTGTGTACCAGGTCGGATTAGAAGTCACGCAAAGGAGACAGCATATGGCTAACAGATGAGAGGAATTTCATATAGCCTGCAGAGAAATAGAGTTGCATATGATGTGTACCAGGTCGGATTGGAAGTCACGTAAAGGAGACAACATATGACTAACAGACGGAAAGAAAGAAAATGATATTCTACAGACCTAATTTATCGGAATTTACCAGTCGCCCCATCCAACCGGAATTAAGGACAGAATCCGCACATCGAGGAAAAGGGAATCCACAGTTCTAGATGCGGGTTATTTAATGTGACCGATAGATTCCCATGTATATCTCCCTGCTCAACCCATCTGAGCGTCGTGACAACAGGTTAAACAGATCTAACTAGGTCAAAGTTTGTCAAGTCCTTAAATTCATTAGGTTCAACTCTTCCTAGTCAAGTCCATTTAAAATCTTTCGTGCCTACCAGCACATCGAGTACAGAGCGTAGACGATTCAACTTAGGTACGTTATGCCGATTCAGATTTCCCGTTATCACTTGCTGATTTCATTTCCCATCACAATACCTACAAACGAAACTGTCAACAATAATTTTTTATATTTTCTGGATTTTTTATTGTTTTTGGTTTTTTTTTCATTTTTTGTTGTTTTTGGATTTTTTTGAATATTCTAATTTTTGTTTTGTTTTGTTTTTATTTCTCCCCCTAAATTTGTGCATAGGAGATAAACGAAAGTAAATGAGCAAATTTAAACTATCCTAAAACAAAAATTAGTCTTTAAAGCGAATCAGCTTAAGAAAAACACAGGAGTATAGAGAAGAAAACGCAAACCGTAATTCACCGATTGAATCTGCATTCAGAAGGTCTGAGAACAACAAGCATAATCTCAGAACAGATCCAAAAATTCTTCACATCGTTAAGTACTAACCCCATTTGTGATCTCTTCCTTTCTTCCTTTCCCGCAAAGGACACATACTCTCAAGCAAAGGTCAAAATGTTGTACATTTGAGAGATGTCCCCTGTCATGTGCCTGGAACAGCCACTACCAACAAACCGAAGTCTGATGATATGCCTCCATAGCTGCTTCGACACAGAGCGGGATTAGTTGGTCTTTGGAACCCAGTCCATTTTGAAACTGGGTTGACCTTTGTCATCAACGCACGATACTCTCTCCCATGACATATCCTGCTTATCACAAACAGAAGATGTAGAAACATTAGAAGCATTAGGAGATTTTGGAGTTTTCACCTTTGGTATCCCATCTATGCAGGTTTAACCCATTTCTTGTTCGATCTGATGGGTGCCTCAGCACTTGCTTTGGAACTTGAAGCCGATCTTCGAGATGACTTTGACTTAGCCGGTCTTTGTTTCACTGGAGCATCTCTTGGATTTAGCTTCTTGGTAGGCATTTCCTTCTTGTCATTGGGATTCGGATTCTTTGCCTTGTGGTTTTGATTCTTGGCCTTCTGCACGTTCCAATCACCATTGTTTGAACGTGACCTGGAAGGGTTTCTTTTGAAGTATCTCTCACTTGGTGCATTTTTCCATCCTTGTGCGCAGTAGGGAACGTATGCGCGATTTGGACAGTTTCTGGCAATGTGTCCAGGTGTTCCACAGTGAAAACAAGTCTTTTTCTTCACTGTGAAGTTATTTATTCCTGCCCCTGGTGGCGTATCCTTGCCTTGTCTCTTATTTTTCCCACACGCACAGTTGCAACAGGCACTCGGTTTAGCTTGAAATGGTGGCCTGTATTTACCAACGGCAGGTTGATTAGAAGCAACAGATTTAGAGTTCAAGGGGTCGTTTGTTTATTCAGAAGAACTCTCCTTGTTCTCATCCTCTGCTACTTTACCTGCACATGTAACAGAAACATCAGTATTTTCAACATTAATAACTCCTCCTGACACAAATCCAGCTCGTTTGCCACATCGAAGATGTGGCTCCCTGTCAGTTTCGTCATGTGTCATAAGGATGGATGTGTAGTTATGATTATAAGGAGGAGCTACACTATCATACCCTAGACCCTTGTTTTGATTTTCTTTGAATTTTAATTGGGTTTCATATAAGGACTCGGCTATCTGACTTGACGCAGTGTAATTTTTGAAACTGACATCTGTTTTTTCACACTTAATTTTTAAAGCGTCAAGTTCTTCAGTTACAGCAGCAAGTTGTCTCTTAATATAATCATAATTTTCACACTTGTTGCTATACTCTTCCTAAAGTTTCCTAAAGTCCTTGGTTTTTGCTTCTAATTCAGTCGTCAGGGGTTTATGTCCTTTCTTGAGGTTATATCCTTCATATCTCAGGTCCTCAACTTCTCTTTTAAATAGATCAATTTGTTCCCGAAGAAATTTAATCGTGGCTTCACAAGCTGGAGTACATGTAACTTCAGTGACCAGAATGTTTTCAAAACTCATTGTTTCTCTACACTTCAAAGCATCAAGTTCTGGAATTACATCAGCAAGACTAAGATGATTGAGATCTTTTGTCTTCTTGATGATAGCCACGTTCATATCCCACGATTTCGGAAGTGAATTCAGTAGCTTTTTGTTTATCACAGATTTGGTCAAAAAGATCCCATCAATATTCATCTCAGTAGTGAGTGTGGTAAATCGTTGCAACTGAGCTTCCAGGGTTTCTCCAGGGATATAATCGAACATGTTGAAATTTTGTCTTAACATATCCTGACGGCTCTCTTTCATGTTTTCAACTCCCTCGTAGACCTTAAAGTCAGTTAAAAGCACAACTAAAAGCTAAAATAAAACTTAAAAGTCAAACCCTTTGATTATAAACCTCAAAAGTCAACCTTAAAAGTCAAATTTAAAAAGTTAAATTTAAAAGTCAAACTTGAAAAGTCAAGCTTAAAAGTCAAATTTAAAAAGTTAAACTTAAAAGTCAAATTTAAAAAAGAAAATTTAACTCAAAAGTCAAACTTAAAAGTCAAATTTAAATAGTTAAACTCAAAAGTCAAATTTAAAAAGTTAAACTCAAAAGTCAAACTTGAAAAGTCAAACTTAAAAGTCAAACCGAAAAACTAAATTTGAATGTTTAAAAGTTAAACGAAAAAATCAAAGTTTAAAATCAAAGGTCAAACCTGAAAGTCAAAATCAAAATTTTAAATAAAAAAACAAAAATAAAAGTTAAAAATAATAATTTTTTTAAATATTTTATTATTATTATTATTAATTTATTTATTATTTTATTTTAATTTTTTTTATTTTGGATGAAAAAGGAATTTAAAATTAAAAGGAATTGAATTTTTGGGTTAAAAGTGTAAAAATAGTGAAACTTGCTGCGAAAAAGATGCTTTATGAATTAAATGGGGAAGGAAAGTATCAACTCGTGGCCTAGACGAGTTGGAAGAAGCTCCGCCTAGTGAACCAGAGGTCGTGAGTTCGAACCTCGGCACCTCCGCTTCTTCTTCCAATTTTTTATATGCGAGGCTGCTGTTGTGAGGACGCCTTCTGGCAGCGAACTTCGGACACGCTGCTGACCGCAACCTCGGAAACCCTAGCTGCTGGCCGCCACCCCCTCGCAGGTTACGACCAAAAACAGTGATTTTTGCCCTTTTTTGCTCCAAAACTCAATCAAAAACCCTTTTTTATCAAAAACACGAAGAACAAACCCCCCTTATTTTTCAGAGATCTATCCAAAAACACAAGAATATTTCAAAAATAAGATCAAATAATGCTCCAAATCTGACAAAATTGACTGATACAACCAAGCTCTGATACCAATTGTAAGTCCCTAATCTGCCCGTGTATCGATCAGATCCGTTTGATGGTGCGGAAACCCAATCAAATGGATGATGGTGCGGAAACCCAACCAAGCTCTGATACCAATTGTAAGTCCCTAATCTGCCCGTGTATCGATCAGATCCGTTTGATGGTGCAGAAACCCAATCAAACGGATAATGTCAGATCAAATAGAAGAAAAGCAGAAGAAGAATAATATGAATCTTGAATGTATTGATAATATGAATTAAATTCCTTACACAAGATTCACACACACAAACGCTCCTTTCTCTTTAGACCGTAAACTCTCTTCGTGTTCATCAATCTCTACTCCTCACCCTAACACCTATATTTATACTTGGAGAACATGGTCCGGATAACATGGGCCGTAAATGGGTTTACGGCCGTAAGGTGTTTACGGTCGTAAACTCAACCGTAAACATGACCGTAAACTCCAAAAATATTACAGAAAAATATAATTGCCCAGAAAAGTAAAGTATAAACCATATTTTTGACCCAACAGTTTCTCTCCGATTCATGAATATGATTGTGAGGAAACGCTTTCACCAAGTGGATTTTAAAGAGTTAGCAATTGTGATATTTGCATTCTCAAATTCGATTATAATTACGGCATCCCTCTTCATAGTTCGAATTGTGAGAAATGGCAAAAGGTCTAAACATTTGAGACTTATTGCTGTAAGTTCTAAAATTACTTGGACACACAAGTGAATTATCTAAGGAAAGGTGTATGAGTTTGAGAAGCCTAGATAAAGTTTTATCGAAACGTCTTGTATCGAAAATCTGAACTTTGGTAAGAAAGTCAACAAGTATTGATTTCTAGAAGTCCAGCTTATTTCTGGCTACATGTCAAAGCTAGTAGGAGCATAAGTGTTATGCTAGTAAGATAATAATTATTATGCTAGTGGGAGCATAATTATTATGGTAAGTGTTGCGAGTTAGCATTGTTAATTATAGAACACAAAGGTTTCAATTTGCAAATTTGCAGGTTTGAAAAGTTGTTTTGTTATAATTAAGGGAGACGAACTTATACTTCATTTTAATTCTAAAAGTTTAGATTGAGATTTTAATCAAATTTAGTCAAGGATTTATATGAATACCATGTTGAAAGGCTTCAACATTGGAAATTCTATATATGGAAATATTATAGCAAAAGATTGGTCAAGTATCATGTCTTTATGTAAGGCATTATAAGTCGTATCCCATATGCTTCGGGTATAGGATTTATTGAATATGCTATAATATTCATGTGTTCTAATTTTACAAATGTCTAGGTCATTAAGAGGGAAAAAGGTCTAGAACAGGATATGACTAAAGTTATTAAACAACTGCTAAGAACAATCCAAGGTTCGCCAAAGATTGGTTGCTTATAGATAGTTGGAAGTATAGTAATGGATGGACCATATTGACACATGGATAGTCCATGGAGGTTAAACACATGGAGCGTAAGAATGTAGAAGGTCATGGAGCGTTAGGGTTTACAAAGTGTAACCCTAGCATTTGCTACACTATAAATAAGCCCCCCTAGTGCCAAAACTGTTACCCTATTCATTCTAAGAGAGTGAAGTTGATTTTGTGTTAAGTAACTTATTCTCTCAAGCCTCCTCTTGCATATTGGTGTTTGTGAACCATTAGAGGCATCACACTTGGGGTGCTCAAGCTTTCAAGGGTCAAGAACTACAAGTCCTTCTAAAAGGTAAGTCATCTAACTAGTAGTATCATTCAATTGTTCAAATGTATGCTAGTTAGGACAATGCTTTGGAAAATTGAAAATATGCATGTATAATTAGAGAAAACATAGATCCAAAGCATTTAGGGTTGCATGTGCACCATATGAGTGTTATAGTGCTCAAAACCCAACAGTAATGACCATAACGAGTCCGAAACACAGTCTTCTCCACGTCCTCCTCTCTAACCCTCATTTGGTGATACGCCAACCTCAAATCGATCTTGGAGAACCAAGATGCACCCTAAAAATAATGGAAGAGGTCATCAATCCATGGAATGGGATAACGATTCTTCACCATCAACTTGTTCAACTCCTGAAAATCAATGCACATCCGGTGTGAACCATCATTCTTCTTGACGAACAAGATCGATGCTCCCCATGGCGAACTATTCGGTCTAATAAACTGCTTGCCCAACAGCTCCTGAAGCTGAGATGACAACTCCTGCATCTCAGATGGTGCCAATCGGTACGGTGCCTTGACAATCGGAGTCACACCTAGAACCAAGTCAATCCTGAACTCAACCTGCCTCTCAGGAGGCACACCAGGTAACTCCTCTGGGAACACATCAGCAAACTCTCTAACGACAGGCACATCACAAACTAAAGTCTGCTTCCCATCTCGAGTATCAACCACGTACGTGAGATAACCCATGCAACCATGCTAAATATACTGCCGAGCCCTGGCAGCAGAACAAAAGGCTGACTTAGTTATGGTACCCTCTCCATATATGACTAGTTCTCCCCCAGTTGGAGTTCGAATTACTACCCGCTGACCCTCTCAGTCAATCATAGCTCCAAACCTGCTCAACCAATCCATCCCCACTATCATGCACACATCCCCCATGGGGATATGAATCTATTCAATCAGATAAGACACCCCAAAAATCTCCAAGACACAACCCTGATAAACACTTGATGCAGAAACCTCGTGTTTGTTGGCAATAGAAACCCATAACGGACACTCTAACTCTCCAAGAGTCATATCAAAACCCCTAATAAAATACTGAGATACAAAGGACTGACTTGCACCCGAGTCAAAAAGCACAAGAGCATGTAAGGAATTCAATAAGAAGGTACCTAGCAAAATAAAAAACATAAGCATACCATAAAATAACTGAAAGAATAATAAATGGAAACATACCAGTAATGACGTTCGATGCAACCCTAGAGTCCTCTACAGTGAGCTAAAATGCACAACCTCGAGCCCTCAGGGGCTCCGACCTACCCTTGCATCCATTTGTGATCATCAGAGTAGTCGGTGTTGGAACCTGCGCCAGCCTCGCAGCAAGCAAGGGACAATTAGCCTTCACATGGCCAACCTGCTCACAGTCATAACATATCTGGGTGCTCGGTACAGGAACTTGCTGGAGAAAATCCTTGGCATAATGCCCATCCTTGCCATATTTGTGGCATCCAGACGAAGATCGACAAGCACCATCATGAACGCTGCCTCACTTGCCACATGTGTGGCCCCTCTTCCCTCCAGATGTCGAATCATTAGGCTTAAACCGCTTTGCCGCAGGCTGCGACTACATAGGAGCCTGACGCATCTCCTTCGCCTAGAGCTCTATCTCAATCTCCCGCCTCCTTGTGGCTTCTTGTAGCTCAATGAGGGTACCATAATGTTGGGTGGACACAAACTGGTGGATATCCGTCTTGAGCATGCTCAAGTACCAAGTCATTTGTGTTTACTCAGAAGCAACAAACTCAGGGAAGAAAAGAGCCCTCTCAGTAAACATATTGGTGATCTCCATCACCGTCTCAGTCCCCTATCTTCACCTGAGCTAACCTCTCCCTCTCCACCAATGGAACATACCTCGAACGGAACATCTCAAAGGAACTGCTCCCAAGTAACAGCAGCTCTCTGCTCAGGAGTGTATGAGCCAGTCACCAATCTCCACCAATCCTTCGCCCCTAACCAAAGAAGGTTCAGGGCGCACTTGACCTTCTGGTCAGCAAGTCAAGAGCATGTGAAGAAAAACCCCTCCACGTCGGAAAACCACCTCATCGCTACAATCGGCTCCTAAACTCCATCAAACATTGTGGGCTCCGTATTGTTGAAGTCTCGATATTAGAAAGATCTCTCCCCTCGAACCCCTACAACAACAACAACCATGGTAGCTAGAACAACAGCCACAAAAAGTGCAGCATACTGATCATCGAAAAGCTCAATAGTGGCAGTCTTGATAGACCCAAACAACTCCGGAATCGATCCCTGGATAGCAGTAGCCACCTCAGCGGCAATCATCTCACGATTATGATCATCAGTCAATCCTAGCCTCCCCCTCCAGATCCTGATCCTCTCGTCTCCACCATTCTGAAATTAAACCAAACATATCAGAAAAGCCACAATACACATTTTCTATGATCACAAGACAAGACTAACCTTTGGTGCTTGTGACTTTCTTGCTACGTATACAGGTCTAGTGCTTTTAGTAGTACGAGCCAATACTACCTTCCACACCTACCCGTATTTGTCTCAAGAATCATCAAAACCTCCCAACACAAATACAACATTTAGGATACACATACAATTAGGATACGCATACATTTTATCCTCTCTCTTTCTTTCTTTCTCTTTCTCTCTCTCTCTAGAGAGAGAGAGAGAGGTTAATCACACCTCACGTGACCGACTGCTCACCCATGAAACTTCCACCAAACTTGCAACCACTTGTGCATGCTAATCATACATAACACTAGATCTTATAGACAGTCGAATACTTGATCCTACCTTAAGCCCACAACCAGGAAAGGAACATGAAATAAGGCCAAATCAAACATGCTCATGCTATAAGATCTTAGTTATGTATAACTATGATGCACACACTAAGCAACTATAGTAATGATGTCAATTTCATACAAGAATTATTACTAAGCTATCAGGCATCACATATCAGGAAATTCTATCATGAAATTCCTAAAGATCCCTAGCCTATCACTAGCATGGTTTTCATTCACATACATTATATCAAATAACAATGTGGTAACTTGGGGTATACTTTCTTGCTCCTAATGATTGTACACGTCGCATCCTTCCTTAGTTACTTTTGAAAACAATTTTGAAAGATTTTTTAAAACTTTTGTAGTTCCTTAGTTTGAGTTAGGATATACACAAATGTTCATCCAATTCTCTCAGACCAAGGCTATGATACCAACTTGTAACATCCCCAAAATCATAAAAATTTAGAATTTTCAAAAACAACCCATTTCAACCATAAAGTGTTTACAGAACCATTGTTTAAAGAGTATAATCAAAATGAGAGTTTTTCCCGGCATCCAATATCATGAAATAGGAAGATGTGTATGATCACACCTTCACTTTCCCACGATCATCTGAAGTACCTAAAACAATAAACTGAAACTGTAGCCAAAGCTTAGTGAGTTCATCCAAAGTACCAACACACACAACATACACCAACATATATTGGGTCCACAGTTAACAGACTGGATTACCTCTAAGTCCACAGTATGAGTCTGGCTTGCCTATCAATCCCACAACTCATACTGGCTTGCTCCCGAGCCCACAACATAAGTTTGGCTTGCCTTACTAACCCACAGCGTATGTATGGCTTACTCCCGAGCCCACAACATAAGTTTGTCTTGCCTTACTGGCCCACAACTTATGCATGGCTTGCTCCCAAATTTGTTGGCCTTCGCATAGAGCGAAACTACCTCAACCCAACCATACTACGTCGACATATATACAACAGATAACATATAATAGCCAAACAGATAATCATATAACCAGTCAACAGACTAATAGACAGATCTACAATTTACTACTTCATAGCAACATCCTAAACCAAGATACATAATCTATTGGGCCGACATTAGTGCCTTCGACCCCCAAGAATAGTGTGGAAAACCCACCTCTCAATCTGAACAAATAGTTGAATAGGCCTCGACTCTGAATCTCATCTCTACCCGTCACCTAGTCATCAAATATTGACCATTCTCAAATACAACTCAAAATACCCTTAGGTCAAACTTGGTCAAATCCTAGGTGTACTCAGCCTGTACGCGGGGTGTACTCAGGCGTTGACCAGATACGAGGGTTTGGCTGCATACGCACATCGTACTACTTAGTACGCCTAACGTATGCGCCCAGATCCTTTCTCAACTCATCAAGTGCATAATACATAAGCCCTTACGTCCAAATTAAAAATCCAAACCCCCAATGTTGTCCTTGACCATAAAGTCTAAAACTTTATGGTCTTGCATGGCCATTAAGTGCTAAATACCAAAAACCCTAACCTCTTAACCTATTAAGACAACCAAACTCATGCATAGTAGGGTAATAATGACCAGGACCACATTTTTATGCTTCTAAACACTTCAAAACATCTGAAAGGAGAACTAAATGGATTGGAGTAGCTCATACTCAAAATATCAAACTAATGGGACCAAAAGAACACAGCTTTCATGGCCAAACTAGATCTAAGCATAGCTTCATCAAGTTCATAGTTTTTTACCTCCAAATGATGTTGCAATTCTGGATCAAAAGATTCCCACTCCTCCAATATGATATTTTCTTCTACCTCTCTCCTTCAAGGTTACCAAAACACCCACAAAATGCTCAAGAATGCTCAAAAATGGATTAGGGTTTTCTCAGGGACGAAAGTGGGTTGGAGGTTGATAAAGGAATGAGCCTTCGGGATTTACAGATGCTTATAAAGCGTCTGAACCCTAAAAATTAGGGTTTGAGGTTCTGGCACGTATGCCCAACGTATGTGAGCTAGTGTTGCAAAACTCGGCCTACTCAGCCGATTACTCGGAATCGGCCCTCCACCGAGGCGAGTAATGTCAACTCGGCCAAAAAAGTCGGATTTAGTCAAAATCGGCCAAAAATTGGTCAAACTCGGTCAAAAATCGGACAAAATCGGTCAAACTCGGGCCTACTCGGTCTTACTCGGGCCTACTCGGTCAAACTCGGCCAACTCGGTCAAAATCGGTCAAACTCGGTCAAAGGGTCAAAATTGTCATAAAAAGAGAAAAAAATCAAGAATTTCAAGATTAATATGTATAATGCACTTAATGATTTATTATTTAACACAGACATGTGATTATTACTACATATATATCTTAAATTTTCAGTAATTATCCACGTAGTGAGACAATTATGTGTATTTTAGTTTTTATGTATTCACATGTATCTGATTTTGGTTATATATTTCAAACAAATTATGATTTTAACTTATGATTTTGACATATATAATTTTCCAAAAAATATTTCTACATGAATTACCAAATCCGAGTACTCCCCGAGTACTCCCGAGTACTCGCTACTCCCCAGTCGGCCGAGCAGGTACCGAGTAGCGAGTTCTACAACCTTGATGTGAGCTCTGTCCAAAATTTACAAAAATGCCACTATGGGCCATTTTGCAACACTTTTCATACACAAGAGCTAAATGCAAATAATATTCATACTTAGGGTTTAAAATGGAAATACCTCAATATCAAGATACTACATGCCTTGCTTGATGCAATATACTATGATTCACAAATAGAGTCAACTATCGTCTATTTCTTGGTACATTTCCATGTTATCACTTCACCACTTAACAAGAAAACCAAGCCAGATTGAGAATAATTGCTATCTCGATCTGTTTGGAAATTGGCATCACTATATCCACTTACCTTAAGTTCATCTTTGCCACCAGAAACTAATATCATATATTTTGTTTTTCACAAATACTTAAGAATATCCTTCACTGTCGTCCAATGAGCTAAACCATGATTTCCTTGATATTTGCTAACCATGCTCAAAGCATAAGCCACATCAGGTCGAGTACATTTCATAGCATACATGATTGATCCTATAGCTGAAGCATATTGAATTCAACTCATATTATCTCTCCTTATCACTACTGGGTCATTGAGACTTGCTCAATTTAACAGTATGATTCATGGGTAAGTCTCCCTTCTTGGAATTTTCGATACTGAATCTTTTCAATATTTTATCCAAGTATGTACTCTGACCTAATCCTAGAAAACGTTCCTGCCTATTCCTATATATTCTTCTACCAATAATATATGTAGCTTCTCCTAGATCCTTCATAGCGAAACATTTTCCAATCCAATACTTGACTTCTTGCAAGGTTTGAATATTGTTTCCTATTAGGAGTATGCCATCCACATACATAACTAGAAAAGTTACTGATGAGATTTAAGACAATAACTTTTAATCTATAAAGATCGATTAGATCGTGAACAAGTATATGAATATGAAACTGCAAGAACACAATATAAATAACAAGGCAGAACGCAATAATAAGAACAAACAGCTTGAATCAAACGTGTCGAATGATTAAATATAATCCTTAGAAGAGCTCGATTAAGAACATCAACTGTAAAGGATTGGAAGATTACAAGAGAGCAATATCGTAAACTCTGGAACGCTAAAACAGAAATCTTTAATCTTAACCTAATATGCATGAAAGCGATAACTTATATACAATACATAAAAGGCTCTCGGTTGGACAGGCCCAAACCGTAGAATACAATGCTAATCTACGAGCCCAAAAGACGCAATACAAAACAGAACTTCAGCCCAACAATCTCCCCCTTTGCGTCAATTTGGAGCGAGACCATCACTTCTTACTTGGGCCGGCGGCTGAAGCTGGTACCTTCTTCTTCACGGTACTAAACAGACACTTGGTTATGGAAAGGATGGTCTGTCTAAACCGGATGTACCAATTGATCATATCTTCAAAATATTTGATGTCATCAGCCGAATTGTCCTTACACCGCTTGATGATAGATAGGACGTGTTCCAAGCAGGTAGTGGTGTAGAGGTGCTTGTCAGCTAACGCGAACAGACATTTCTGTCCTTCGGCTCTGGTGAACATCACAGAGTTTCGCCTCGAATCTATCTTGCCCATTTTCATCGTGTTTAGATCACTGGCCGATCCCACAGGCTTGACTTTCGGTTTCTTCTTAAACACTGTGGCAACCTCCTGATCCATTAGGGCCACCTCCATGATATAGCATGCCAGCATCCTTTTGACATGGTCCAAGATGGGACTATATTCAGCTTCGTTTGTCAGCAAGATGTTGTACAAGACTATCCAATCATGAGGGTTCAGATTGGGCAGATCCGCCAGAGAGATCATGTGAGCAGTTCTTGCAGATCCTCGGATAAGCTTGAACTTGACGTTTGTGAATCTCCCCACGGCAAACGGCTTCATCACCCGAACATTGACAATCTTCTGGGCGCTCCATGTAAGGTATTGAGGGCGAGCGGCCTCCAGATAAAAGTCAATGAGCTCCCTGTCAAGCTCATCGTTCGGATGCGGGACTTCGTAAATGTTGGAGAATGCGTGGAAGATGAACGCCTTTCGAGTCAGCGGCATATCAAATTGCGAATCGACCGAGTTGATGCAGTCGAATGATATCACCGGCTCGAGCCATAGTATGCTTGGAGTCTCTATGGCCTCTTTTATCAGTCGATCCCTGGTCCAGGCAGGGAAGAGCAGCTTTCGGCTCTCAAGGAGATCGTTGGCTTCTTTTTGTTTACGTTCGGCTTCTTCAGCTTCACGTGCCACACGATTGACATCGTCATTAGTATTGCGACTGTTCTTTCTCTTCAACATGTCCGCAATAGTCTCCTTGTCTTCATCTTCATCTTCATCTTCATCTCCGCCCTCTGCAATGTTTTTGCCCTTGTCCTTCACACCCGAACCCGAGGCATGACCAGTTGGGGTTGGTTCGGTTGTGTGAGTTGCTTTTGAGGAAGGAGGTGGTTTCGATCCAGTCTTCTCATCTCCCCCTTGTTTCGGAATGGACACGAAACTGGGTAGGCCTTCAATTTTACTCAAGAGAGCCATGGCCGGAGAGAGTTTCTCAGCGAGGGTACGCCTCACCGAGTGGTTCAGGATGGGGTCGTGTGCTTCCAGGATGTTGGATAGAGCGGCGTGGACATCCGAAACACACGTCTTGATTATTTCCCTTTCGGATCGAAGAGCCTCCAATTGTTGTTCGGAGTTGGAAAGTTGGGTGCTCTTGACCTTGAGGGCAGTGGTCTTACTCGCCAGGACGTCCATCAATTTATTTTCAGCCGCAAGATCCTCTTGTAGCTTTGCCAAGCGGGCTTCAATGGAGGCACGGAGTGCCGAGTTGTCGTCGCTAAGGTGTTGTCTGAGGGTGGCGAACGAGGATAACTCCGTCTTCACAAACTGGGCCAATTGATTAACAAGAGGTTCCAGTGTTGTTTTGTTGGCTTCGGCACTTTCCTGCATAGACTGCAGCAGGATTGAAGCGTCATGGAATAGTTTATCGACTTTTTCGGTCGCTGCCTCACAAGCTCGGGTGGAGGCGTCTATAGCAGCAGTAGCAGAGGACACTGAGTCATGTTGAGCCCTAGAGAAGGCATCAACTATCCTCTGAAGGGCAGCTTCAGATAAGGATGACTGCTGATTGGAAGAGGAGGCGAGAAGTTGATCAACCTTCTCGTTCAGCTCACGGAGATGCTTTTTGGTGACAGGAGCATCATCCTCCTCATCACTTTGAACTTGAAACGGACTATAGTAGACCGAATCAAAGTTCAGATGGTCACCACCGAGGTATTGATCATCGCCATCGGAGGCGTCTTCTGGAGATGGAGGTGGTGGTGAAGCTGGGGGTGTTATAGGTTTGGTTGGTGCAGGTTGAGTGGGTGGGGGGTTAGTTTCGGGTGGTGGTTGTGTATGGGTTTCGGTTTGTGGAGGTTCGGTTACAGGTGGTGTTTCGGTTGAGGTGGTGAATATGGGTGGAGGAATAGGGAATGAGGTTGGTGGTATAGTAGGGTTTATGGTGGGAATGGAAATAGGAATTGTGGGTGGAGGGGAAGGAACTGGGGATTGGTGAAGTTCCATCTCCGGGGTTGGGGACCGAGGAGGTGTGTTGCCTCTTTGTGGAGATTCGTCTCCTTGTGACTCCTCAGAGCCCGAACTCCTACCTTCGGATTCGGTAGAGGATGATGAAAGGACGAGCGTCCGTTTCGGTTGGGTCTTCCTCCTTTTTGGTTTTGGGGATGAAGCAGGCTTTGGTTGTTTGCGTTTCTTGGGAGTAGGTTTTGGGGCTTTGGATGGTTTCTTCCCCTTGTCTGCTTTCTTACCCCTGGCCACCGGTTTGTCGGCATCATGGATCGATCTCAACATGTCCGGTGTCAGTTCCCTCGGACCAGATGGCCCTAACTCCTTGATCGCCTTGATCAGACTGCTGTCTGATGGCACACTACCATACATCGACTCCGGGATAGAGCCAATGAAGGAGAATTTCGATGCAGCTGATACGATGATCTTTGTGGTGTGGAACGTACCAATCGAAGACATCGGTGCACCGTCAGCAGTTTGGACATCGAACTTGTCCATAGCCCATCTTGTGATCAAGATCCAGAACCGGGCTAGTGACACCTTGGAGTGTCGGGAAGCGGAAGAGAGGCTCTGAATCAGTTGTTGCCAAAGGACAAATCCGTAGTCCAGATTGATCCCGTTGTATACCGCATACATAATCGACAGAAAAAGACGACTGGCCCCGTCAGATCCTGAGCTTCGTTCTGACAGTCCCTTGAAGAGAACTGTAAATAACCCATTCCATTGGGGCGGTAGGCATGACTTCTTGAATCTGGCGACGGAGGTGAGAACTTCCGTGTAGCCCATGTTGTAGAACATGCTGTAGAGCATACCAACCGGAATTGTCTCCGGGTGAACACGCGATGGGTCAGCAGCAAACCCAAGCATAGAGCAGAAGCGGGGACGAGAAATCGACGTCTTGTGTTCCGCCACTTCGAAAAAGATTCTGTCAACGGCCTTGTCGTAATAAGCCGTTGCGTAGACCTGAGATAGGGCCACCATTGGCACCGTTTCAATCCGTGACAGTGCCGGAGCAAGCTGGGAGTATTTGAGACACTCGATGACCGGCGACATGTAGGGATCATAGGCCAGTGGGTTCAGATCAATCACGAGGCATTGCTGAGGGCGGATTGGAAGAATCTGAGAAGTAGCATGGACGGAAGAGGATTCAGCCATTGTTGCAGGTTGGAGAAGAAGATAACCGGGAGAGAGTTTGTGTGACATCCCCAAAATCTTGGCCAGAAAAGACCGATTTTCATTTATGCTTTTAAATATTTTCAGAGTAAATCCTTTTGATTTGAAAGAGTTGCGGAATTTGTTCCCAAAACAAAACATGATAAAATAATATTTATCAAAGCATTTCATCAAGAGATGCATTTCATTATATAATCAAAACTCGGGATGTCATGTTCCGATACAGACCATAAAGCATAAACGATAAACATTACAAGTCATTCAACAAATATATACATATACAGACTTGTAAACAAAACAACAAGATGATCCATCCATCTTACGCCCTTGTGCCACTTCCTGTAATACAAATAAAACTGAGTGGGTCAGGCTTGGGAGCCTGGTGAGCATATAGGGTTTTCAACCCACAATAAATAAGTTATATTTAATTTCACCAACCAATCACTATCCCGATTACCCATTCCCGTTATCCTCACTTTACGTCCCTAAAACAACTATCTCAAGGGACCTAATCTAGGATTTTCATCGGGACGGACATCACTGCGAAGGGGTTTCCTCAACAATAGATATCCTGAAGGCAACCATGAGGGGGATAGAGTACACCGGTGAACACATCGTTCACAACACCTACAGGTTATGAACCTGCTAGCGTTCCACTGGACTGTCTAGAAAGAGTCCGTGGTCGTTATCCATACTCCGCTGAATAACTAGATCAACAACAACAACAACATCGAGGCCTCTCATCTGTTTATTACACACCAACTATCTACCCATGTTCTACCCAACATATTAGTAGATAAAAATATATATTTTCATACGTAGTTTAAAGAAAACCTGTATAGCATGCTTTAATCAACATATATATCACATAACAGATGAGGCACACACACACATAACACATATCTCATAAAGAAATAAGCAGATCTATAAGATAGAAGAGAGTGAATACTCATTCACACATAACACAACCAAATATATACACATAGCACGTATTTTTATATAAAATACTTCGTATTATTGTATTAGAAGAAATAACTACACACTCACTTGATCAGAAGACGATCCGACAGCACTACGGCTTATAGAAGTAGTATTCCTCAGCAGATCTGGAAGATCTCCTCGAAAATCGAACTTCTCGCGGGCAGAGCTTCGACTCGGGAACCGCGCTTCTCGGGATCTTCGGGATCTCGGGACTTGCCTCGGGGCTAGAGTATGATACCGGGACTTCGGGGTAGCTTCGGCACGAAAAACGATGCAAAAGACTAGAGAGAAGAGAAGAAATTGAACAACAAATGAGGCTGCCTTCGGATCCTTTATATAGAGGCTGGAACCTCGGAGTACGCGGGGCGTACAGGCGTACGCAGCGCGTACGCGTCCGAAATCGTCACTGCATGCGTCATCCGAAGTGTCGACACTATGCGGAGTACGCGATAGCGTACTCACGTACGCGGGGCGTACTCCGGATCACACCGGTGACTCGGCTTCGGATAATGCCTCCGAATTTTGAATTAAAAATAAATACAAAATGATTAATAAACTTCGGAAATTCATAACTTCTTCATACGAACTCCGTTTTCGACGTTCTTTATATCCACGCGAAGGTGAGACTACGATCTACAACTTTCGTTTAGACTCCGTCGGCTAATTTTGACTTTATTTTTATTAATTATTTTTAATAGGCCACGACAGAAACTTTCGTTATAACTTCATAACTTCTTCGTTTGATGTCCGTTCTCGCCTAACTTTTTATCGCTTCGATACCAACAATGAGATCTTCGATTCTCATTTAGATTGCTTCGGCTAACAACCGCTCGATCTCAAATCGAGTAAAACAGGCTGTATATCGCTAAGCCGGAACTTCGATAAATCATAACTTCCTCATACGAAGTCAGATTTGGGCGTTCTATATATATTCGGAAACCTCGTTCCGACTACTACAACATTAACCAAAGATATTAAGTTTATTTTACACTTAAATTTTGACGCTTATTTTTATTCTTAATTAATCAAACCACATAATTAAGCAATTAAGCACAAAATACATAATACTCAAATAATACATTCTTATTATTTCAAAACGGGTTACAAGGGTTAACCTAGACTATTATATTGCTAAAAACGGCAAGCCCGGAAACACAGGCGTTACAGTTTGGAAGTATTTTTGCTTTGGAAAGTATGGGGCAGTAAAGAGGTAAAAGGTGGTCTGGATGGGTTTTTATAGTAGGTGATAGGAGAGAGAAAGATCGATTCAAATCTCTTGTGGAAATATGGAAGGGTTTTTGAGTGACTGATTGGTGACAGTTGGGACGTGCGATGATCACGTAGGAGAGAGAGTGTCAGATTCCTAGGATCACGCCGCCCAATAAGCGCCGGTTCAGAGAGAGGAACCGTTTCTATTTCCACACGCGCCATTAATGCCTGATGGAAGACGCTTCAATACTTGCACACACGTCCAATAGTGTCAGAAAAAGCGCGGCCTCTTCAAATTCACGCGCCCGCTTTTTACCGTCGTTTGAATTTCTATCCTTTGAACTTCCGCTGCGTCAGCATCTTTTGTCTCTTCCCCTTTTTAATGTGCTGTCTTTTGAATAAAACGTCCACGTGGATTATTGGTAACCACAGCTTCATTATGAACCAACCATTAATTTTCCAGCCTGTAAAATAATTAGTAACGGAATTTTTGAAAATCTAGGATTTTCGTGCAAAGAGTGTAGAAAAAAAATAAAGAAATAAAGCAACTCTTTTTAGGATAATCTGTGATGTCAAGAATGACACGAAACTGATGATCCCGGGCACGAATCTCTTCCTTCAAGGTCAAGAGAGACCTCAAAGTGTTAGTGTGGAATCCCGTTAAATTACGATCAAACATTCATTAATAAATGTTGAAAGGCTTCTTTTAATAAGGCAAATTAGGGGTGGTTTCGCTTTGATTCACCAAGTCAATTCTTGATATAAGAACGAATGGGAACAAAGTACTTGTGAGACCAGTGTAGTCTGTTGAACAAGTAGGTTTGAGTTGATTCTGTAGTGGCTTGGATAAAGATGAAATCTCAGATAAAAATTTAAAATTGGATCCCTTGGGAAGAAATGTTATGGTGTTTAACAATTTCATTGGAACCACGCAAAAAGAAAAGAAATTGAGAGTTCATGAAGGTACATTCGTCAATTCATTGGTGAAACCTTGATCAAGTTAATTGGTCACCGTCAATTCGTTGGTGTTGAATTTTGGGTTTCACTCAGTTCGTAGTGGCACGAAACTAAGATCATAAACACAGAGGTTGTGTAACCATAAACCTCAGTGGTAGTTTCTGAGAGTCTCAAGGGTTACAGTGATGAAACGAATGTTATGGAGAATTGTAATGGAGATGGTGGAAGAAGACATAGTACCTCTGCTGCGAACAGAAGGACCAAGCAGGAGTCTCTGAACTCGTGTGAGAATAGAGTGAGGTAGCTCACGATTAGAATAAATAATTTAGCCTTATTGGGAAGACAAGGTTTGTGTTTACCAGGTCATGAAGGCTTTTATTCAAAATCTTATGAGGCTTGGGACACATACAGCAACATGCTTCTAGGGACACTTAAGTAAGGCATGGAATATATTCCCATAAACAAATGAGCACACAGAGAAAAATAAAAGAAAATATTTTTGTAGTTTTTGAAATTTATAAAAAAAAAAAAAAAAAAAAAAAAAAAAAAAAAAAAAAAAAAAATTATAGAAGAGTAAAAAAAATATAATTAAAAAAAAACTTGGAAAAAGATTGAAAAACCGAACCCGAGCGTTCGGTTGGTTTCGGTTGGAAAAAGTTGAAAAACCGAACCCGAGCGTTCGGTTGGTTTCGGTTCTTGAAAATTTTGAAAAACCGAACCCGAACCTTCGGTTCATTTCGGTTCTTGAAAATTTTGAAAAACCGAACCCGAACCTTCGGTTGGTTTCGGTTCTTGAAAATTTTGAAAAACCGAACCCGAACCTTCGGTTGGTTTCGGTTCTTGAAAATTTTAAGAAACCAAGGAGTTTAGATATGCAATAAAAAAACTTTTTACATAAAGAAAATACAACATAGAGGAACTACCTTTGAAGTAATGAGCGAGTGAAATGGTTGATCCGAACCCGAACGTTCGGTTGGTTTCGCTTCTTACGTTTGAGATTGAGAGGTAGTGTGAGGTACTGATTCTGATTCCATCATGCCTAGTCCTTGCAAAATTTTATTGAATGAGGCTTCTGGAAGAGCTTTGGTGAAGACGTCAGCCAGTTGATCAGTGGTTCTTACGAAGTGAACTTCGACATTTCCATCTTCCACATGATCTTTGATGAAGTGATACCTCAGTGCTATGTGTTTGGTTTTAGAGTGTTGCACCGGGTTATGACAGATCCTGATTGCACTTTCAGAGTCACAATATAGAGGGATCTTCTTCATATTGAGTCCATAGTCTCGAAGTTGACTCTGGATCCAAATCACTTGTGATGTGCAGGATGCAGCGGCAATGTATTCCGCTTCAGCAGTAGACAGCGACACACATGTTTGTTTCTTGGATTGCCAGCTGACCAACTTCCCATCAAGAAATTGACAGCCACCAGTTGTGCTTTTGCGGTCGAGTCCACATCCTCCAAGGTCAGCGTCAGAATAGGCTTGAACGAAGAAGCCTGAATTGGATGGATACCATAGACCTAAGGAGACGGTTCGCTTGAGATAGCGTAGGATGTTCTTCACTGCCAGCAGGTGAGGTTCGCGTGGGTTAGCCTGAAATCGAGCACAATAACATACAGAAAACATGATATCAGGTCTGCTAGCAGTTAGATACATCAGTGAGCCTATCATTTGACGATAGAGCGTGATGTCGACGGCCGGTTTATCTAGTGAAGGGGTAAGTTTGGTGCCGAATGTCATAGGGACTTTGACTTTTGAGTCTCCCATCATGCCAAACTTTGCTAGGAGAGTCTTCGTGTAAGCTTCCTGATTGATAAAGATGCCTTCGGGTCCCTGTCTTATATTTAAACCAAGGAAAAAATTAATAGGACCCATTGAGCTCATTTCAAACTTAGTCTCCATCAACTTTCTGAATTCAGCTGTTAAGCTGGGATTCGTAGAGCCAAAGATGATGTCATCGACATAAATTTGAACTATCATAAGGTGGTTACCTTCCTTTTTGCGAAAGAAGGTAGGGTCAACCGAACCTTGTTTGAATTTGGACATCTTTAAAAATTTTGTAAGCGTTTCATACCAGGCTCTCGGAGCTTGTTTAAGGCCGTACACAGCTTTATCCAGAATGTAGCAATGATGTGGATACTTTTCGTTCACGAACCCAGGAGGTTGCTCCACATACACCGTTTCTTCAAGTTCTCCATTGAGAAATGCGCACTTGACGTCCATTTGGAATACCTCAAAGTTTTTGTGAGCAGCATAGGCCAGAAATATTCTAACCGATTCTAGCCTAGCTACTGGAGCGAACGTCTCTTCGTAATCTATCCCTTCCTCCTGACAGTATCCTTTGACAACCAGGCGAGCCTTGTTTCTTATGACATTACCTTCCTTGTCCATTTTGTTTCTAAAAACCCATTTGAGACCAACAACTGAAGCATCCGGAGGAGTTGGAATGAGGCGCCAGACTTTGTTCCTCTCAAACTCGTTTAGTTCGTCTTGCATAGCTTGAACCCAATCAGAGTGATCGAGGGCAGTGTTCACTGTCTTCGGTTCGACTTTTGATACAAATGAGTTAAACATACAAAACTCAACTTTTGAGAATAAGGATGTCTGTTTTGCCTTCAGTTGAGATCGGGTCAGAACCTTGTCAGATACATCACCAACTACTTGAGAGATAGGATGATCTCTGGTCCATTTTGTAAGAGGAGGGTAATTCGGATCAAAGGATGGATCTAGTTCAGCGTTGATCATCTCTTCAGGCTCAGATTGGCTATCAAAATCAAGCGTCATATCATCATGCTCCCCCTCAATTGATGAGTCTTGAGAAACATGAGGTTCAGGGGTTTCTTGCGGTGCTAAACTTTCAGGCATTGAAGCACCTTCGTTTGGAGGGGCATCTTCGGTTGGAGAGGTACCTTCGGTTGGTGAAGGACCTTCGGTTGAAGTAGTAGAGCTTGGCTCTGTTGGATAAGGTGTCTAAGTCCATAACTTATTTGGTATATACTTGACCCGACCGGCATGGTCCATTTGGGTTGCATCTCATCCAAACTATTATGGATAATTTTATGAGAGTTATACACATATGTTTATTAATATATTATGAGTTATAATATATTAATATGAAGTTACGTTATTTAATTAGTTTTAGTCTTAAATTAATCATGAATTAATTTAGAGATTAAAAGGAATACTAATTAAATTATGGGCTATTTGTTTTATATAGTGTGGGCTAATACTCATTTGTTAATGGGCTAGGCTTATGTGGAAGTCCATGGATGATCCATGGAGCTTTTAACCCATGGATCCTTGGAAAAGGAAAAGACATGGGTTATTAGGGTTTCACCCTAACCATGCATACTATATAAGCATGCTTATGGAGCATGAAATGAAGGAAAAAGATACACTAAGAGAAAGCTAGTGATCTAGTGTGTGTGTGCATGTGTGTGGCCGATTTATACAAGGTGTATATACTCTCTCAAAGTTTTCCAAGAGTTTGTGGTGTTTGTGATTCCATTTGAGGCATTCACACTATTGGTGCTTGGCCCTCAAACTCCTAAGAACCCAACACACCAAAAGGTATGTAATCTCTTCTAACTCTTTTATGTTGAAATGTTCCCCATGCCATGTTAGATAGGTTATAAACCTTGGAAAATTATTATTTTGCATGTATTTAGACAAACATAGATCCAAGGTTTATTAGGGTT
Organism: Lactuca sativa; assembly: GCF_002870075.4. NCBI lineage: Eukaryota > Viridiplantae > Streptophyta > Magnoliopsida > Asterales > Asteraceae > Lactuca > Lactuca sativa. The sequence goes on along the minus strand of NC_056630.2, from coordinate 147,662,956 downwards.
GCATGCACACTTAGGAAGTGTTAGATTGCTCAAAACCCAACAGTGGTATCAGAGCCTAGGCTTGCTTGTTTGATACTTGATGCAAAATAGTGATAAAAGTCGAAATCGTTGCTGTCTGCATGCCAGACTCGCCGAGTCCATTGGGGGGACTCGCCGAGTCCAAGGCAAACTTCAACCTACTCGACGAGTTCGTTCGTGCACTCGGCGAGTAGGATCGAAAGAATGCAGAATCTCGACTTTTGCTGCTGGAAATGGACTAGAAACATTACCCTAAATTGTTTTGGTGTTGTAAAACTTATTTAGTTGGTGTAATGGTTGTTCTAATCCATTTACAATAGCATATATCAAAATTCCATGATTTTATGTGTTCATATATTTCTTGAATTTTGATGATCATGTTCATGTTCTTATGAATTTAGAAAATGATAGGAATTATTTGCTGAATTGTTTAGAATTAATTCTTAATCATTTATGTGTTTTAATGGAGTCCATAATTTGTCCTCAAGTTATGGATTACCAAAGGTCACCTTCATTTAACACACACTTAGAACACATAAGTTACATGAAAATGAAGAGTCTTCATTTTTATGAACCTTTAATTCATAAGTTATGAAATGAAGAGTTTTGCAAAGTTACAAAACTTGCCCTCAAGTTTTGGAATTTGTAAAGTTTCACACACTTTAATAAACTTTAATTCCAAACCTTAGAGTTTTAATAGTTAAAATTCAACCCTTATACTATTTATAACATTAATGGTTAATTATTATATATATGTATAAGAATGAGTCGTTTTACCGTTAGTAGGCCTCATTCACGAAGCCGGTCTATAAGGTGGGTATAAGGTTGTTGCCTATAAAATGGCGACTTAATGGGTGTATACTCTCACCCACCGCTTGCTTGACTGGTGGAGGGTCATTAGCCGAACGGGTAGGACAATGACTTTAAATTCTCCCTTCATTAAAAGTATTAATGATAAATACTAAAGTTACTAAAATCTTAATAATTCCCAATCTTAGTTACTTTAGGAAAAATGTGAATTTGGTGCTAACCCATGGAATTCACACTTTGTACCTTACCAAGTCGTTGGTGGAGCGTGTGTGGTTAACCGGCACACTAACTTGGACTAGTAAGGACCACGAAGGGTGACTTAATGTTTGTCATAGATCAATGGAGCGTGTGTGGTTAACCGGCACATTGATTAGGTGATAATATTAAGGATACCAAGTGAATTGGTATGGTTATTCACACCTTGTTTTGTGATCCTCGGCATCCCAGTCACAAAATTTGAGAGGGCACACTCGAGATTGAAACATGCCATTGAAAAGTTCAATGAATCTCAAAAGATCTAGGAATTTCAAATCCAATTAAAACCTAATAAATTATTTCGTTTTTCATGGTGGAAATTGGTGAATCGTCATTCGCCTACCTTCAAATATTTTATAGCTTGGATTACGGCATCCCTCTTCTAAGTTATAAAATAGTTTGTTGGGTCCTAGCCTTAATATTTCATATTGGGTGTCATATTAAGGACTTTAAATCAACTATCTTGAATATCTCCCAAAACATGTCTGGTTTAGACATTTATGATCTTCCCAAATCTCTTGAAGATGATGTTCCTCAACATCATGCTTCACTTCCTTTATCTCCTCCAATTATTCTCCCTCACCCACAAGTTCTTGAAAAGTTTAAAGTCACTCAAGCCCTATTGGCAAGTTAAGGTCTTGGTGTGGTCACATCTTGGAGATGTAGTCACATATTGACAAGACGGGAGAGTTGGGTGTCAAAGTCTCGTGAAAGTTGGATGTTCAATCACTTTCTTAGTAACATAGCGGGTCACTTTGGGACTACTATGAGACAGACTATGACACGAGCCTTAATGATCTTATCTATTTGTTTTGTGCTGTGGAATCAGCAATGATTTGGAACACTAGTAAAGCAAATTTTGTTAGAAGATCAACTTCCCAAACCTTAAATGGACATTGGCAATGGTAGCATTGGATATCTAGAAAAGCATTTATCTTCCCAATGGAAAGGGATCGGCCATAGTCAACTCGGTTGACCAAATGGTAAAGAGAAAGGCTAAGTCTGAAATAGTCTCATGTGCCATTATCAAAGGGTCTCCATATGTTTATATTGCCAAAGAAAGGGGCATTGGTTGCGAAGCTGCCCTATTTACCTGAAAGGTCATAAGGTTGATCAAGTCAAGAGGTTTGACTCTACTTCGGGTAAAATACACTGTATAACTCTGTTAAGTTCCTATTTGGAGATTCTTATTACATAATGTGAATGGGTCACATGCTGATGTCTTTTAAGAATCAAAGAAAAGATAGGAAGCTTAAAGTAAGTATATGCTGATTCTGATTGCGAAGATGGGTTTCGATCGCATGGTTCGGTAATCAGAATTTTGAGCTGTTGCTTAAGAGTTATAATATATTGCTTGTGAATAGATAACAACAAGGTTTTCATGTGGATTGTAAGGATAAGTTTTTCCGCAAAGTTTTAAAATAAAAGAAAAAAAAAGGTTTTAATTTTATTTATTTTAAAAATATCCTTACAATGGCATCGGTGAAAAATTGTTGCTTATATGTTTCCAGTAATAGCAATATTGGAAAGTGGATTTGATTCTTTCATTTGTGGTAGTGTCTGAATTTACCAAATGAAGAAAGTTTTTCATCACCCAAGTTTCAATTGGACAGAAACTTGGAATCATACAAGTTGTATTGTATGATGAATGAGAATTTTCATCTTTGAAAAATTAAGACTAATTCTTTGATCACATGTATATGTGAGTCAATTGAAGGACTAAGGAATTAGGTACACTGGGTGTGCGCTGGTCAAGGTCCACCACAAAGATTGATTTGTCATGATTTACTAAAGATTAGTAAATATGATTATACTTATCAGGTTAAGTATAATTTTGTAACATTGGAAAACGAATAAGAAGAATCAAATTAGGCAGAAAGATAAAAGTTTCTCAAATCTGAAAGGACGGGAGAGTACTTTAGTATCAGCTTTGTGATCATCTTAATGATTAAGAAACCATATCAAAATTTGTTCTCTAAGAAAGTCTTAGTGCATTCTTATGACTAAGAAGAAGGGATCTTGAAATTGTTGAAATGGTTAAATCAAGAAGATGAATCATACTTCGTTCCAATACAAGTCTTGGAGTCATACTCCAAGATTGTAATTTGAGTGACATGTCTTAAAGAAGGTTTAAAACACTTATCAAATGTAAGAGTAAAATGTTTTCTACTCTTGTACATTTGAGATTGGTAAGTTGTGATGTCTTGGATGAGACAAAGACCAACTAAGACCAATTGTGTGAAGTGTTAGTCTTGATAAGAATCCGCACTATCCCTTGAATATTTGTTTTATCAAGGAATGGTTCTTGACTAGGAAAACTTATATGTCAAGGGGACAGTGGGAGCCTTAAAGATCCTGAAAGAGTTTCAAGATTTAATCAAGAGTAAAACCTGTAATTTATCACTAGCACACGACTTAAGGTTTTCAACCTATCGTGTTGACATAATTCTTATTTCTGTACCTACTTCAAATAAGTTGAATTTACATGTGAGTTATCAGAGTTCAACTTGGAAGCATTGGTGGGCCTTGTGTTACCAAGGTGACAAGAAACTAAGATTGAATAAGTTTAATCCATGTAGGGCTGAATTTGTCACTAACCTTATCTTGTGATTATGGTTTTGACAAATTCGCATGGATAGGAACTCATACACTATTAAATCTAAGTGTCATAAGGTTTCTCTCCGATTCATGAAAATGATGGTGAGGAAATGCTTTCACTAAATAGATTTTAAGTAGATATCAATTGTGTCATTTGCATTTTCAAAAGTCATTAGTGGAGCGCGTGTGGTTAACCGGCACACTAACATGGACTTGTGAGAAATGGCAAATGCCTAAGCAATTGAGACTATGATTACGGCACCCCTTTTCATAGTTCTGAAAATTGTTTAGACACACATGTGAGCTATCTAAGAAAGGGTGTATGAATCTAAATTTCAGAAGTCCAACAGATTTCTGGAAATGTGTCAGAGCTAGTGGGAGCATAAGTGTTATGCTGATAATCATCATGTTAGTGGGAGCATGACTATTATGATTAGTATTGCAAGCTAGCAATGTTAATTATAGAAAACAAAGTTTCAATCTGTGAAGTTGCAGGGGTTGAAAAGTTGTTTTGCTATAATTAAGGGAGAGGAAATTATACTTCATTTCAATTCTAAAGCTTAGATTGAGATTTTAATCATCTTTAGTCAAGAATATATATATATGAATTTTATGTCTGAATGGTTCGACTTAAGGAAATTCTGTATATATTGCGTTTTCAAAATTCGATTATGATTACCGCATCCCTCTTCATAGTTAAATTTTGAAAACATGGCAAATGAAAAATATTGTAGCAAAAGACTGGTCTAGTATCATGTCTTTATGTCAAACATCATGAATCGTATCCCATATGCTTCGGATATAGGATCGATTTCATGTGCTATAATATTCATCCTTTCTAAATTTTCCAAATGCTTAAGGCATTTAGAAGGGAAAAGTCTAGAACTGGATATGACTAAAGTGATTAAGCAATTGTCGAGGACAATCTGAGGTTCGCCAAAGATTGGTTGCTCAGGGACATTTGGAAGTCTAGTGTTAATTTTGGTAGGACCATATCGACATTTTCTGAAAAGAGGTAACTCTTGTTCGGAAGTGATAGTCAAATGGGACTATGGAAATGTCTCCATAGGTGGAAGTTATTCAATCTATGTAAGATTAGGAAACTTAATGCAAGAAGGATGTTCCCAAGGAGCTGATCTCCTTTGGAATGCTCTGTAATGGTTGTTGCCAAGTCTTTCTGACTTCGTGCATAATCATTACAAGAGGATCAATGCATATAAGTTTAGAATCTAACAGATTTCAGTAAATGACATAAATTTGGAATTCTTGCATTTACAATAAGGATTTGGGATTGTGAAATGAGTATCATTGGAATCATGTTCAATTGATCTACATCACAATGTAAGGATCATAGACAAACATAGTGTGCATACTTGGGGTATGGCATAACTATTGTTTAGAAAAACAAAGTGTACATGCTAGGAGCATGGGACGACTGTTGTTTTTATTCAAGTCTTAAGTTGATTATTTGAAACATTGAATAATGTGTAATCAATATGGTGATAAATAAAAGGTGGTTTTATTTATGTTCAAAAGGGTTCTGAGACCATATTAGATTCGATTATTGTTGTGTTTCACTTTGCATGTTTTGACTTCCAAAATAGCTAGGTTATTCTTTTCGAATGACTAAGTTATTTAAACACTCCACAGTCGTTCATATGTTGGAAGTAGGTATGAATCAAGACTGTCATGAATCGGGTTTGTAGATGGCTAAATGAGTTTAGACATGGCAATGGTTGCTGCAACATTCATGAGTACTCATAAGTTATGAGTATTGGTATAAACCCACGCTCACTTGTATCACTTCATGGAATTTATCTCGAGTGATCGTGAGACGATAATATCATATAAATCTTCAAACCTAGAGATATGAGTTGTTACCTATGAGTTGGTTGTGCATTGATTGCACGTAAACGCATCAGTAACTTGATGTTATAAAACGTGCCTTTGTGTACAATTCAACAAGTAGTAGAACAAGCATATGAGTCGAAGTTTATCTGTTCCTTCTAGAAATAGAAGCGATATCCGGGCCCCTCGATGATTTTGTTGTGACCCATGTACCGGCCGGTCAGAACTGAATTGATGTGTTCGATTAAGTTCTTTGTCAAACAAATCGAAAATCGGGAAACAAACTGCTGGACAATAAGTACGACGTTGTTCCATGTATTTGTCCGGCTGATATCATGAGAACAGAGGATTATGTGATCACTTATCTAAAATGGCGCTTCATAGTTCGACAGAGTCTTCACTGTTCGAGGGAGTTTTCGAGAGCTACGATTGTTGGTTGGTTCCTGAAGTTATAGGCAAATATAGTTATTAGACTTATCCAAGTGGGAGTCTGTTGGATAAGGTGTCTAAGTCCATAACTTATTTGGTATATACTTGACCCGACCGGCATGGTCCATTTGGGTTGCATCTCATCCAAACTATTATGGATAATTTTATGAGAGTTATACACATATGTTTATTAATATATTATGAGTTATAATATATTAATATGAAGTTACGTTATTTAATTAGTTTTAGTCTTAAATTAATCATGAATTAATTTAGAGATTAAAAGGAATACTAATTAAATTATGGGCTATTTGTTTTATATAGTGTGGGCTAATACTCATTTGTTAATGGGCTAGGCTTATGTGGAAGTCCATGGATGATCCATGGAGCTTTTAACCCATGGATCCTTGGAAAAGGAAAAGACATGGGTTATTAGGGTTTCACCCTAACCATGCATACTATATAAGCATGCTTATGGAGCATGAAATGAAGGAAAAAGATACACTAAGAGAAAGCTAGTGATCTAGTGTGTGTGTGCATGTGTGTGGCCGATTTATACAAGGTGTATATACTCTCTCAAAGTTTTCCAAGAGTTTGTGGTGTTTGTGATTCCATTTGAGGCATTCACACTATTGGTGCTTGGCCCTCAAACTCCTAAGAACCCAACACACCAAAAGGTATGTAATCTCTTCTAACTCTTTTATGTTGAAATGTTCCCCATGCCATGTTAGATAGGTTATAAACCTTGGAAAATTATTATTTTGCATGTATTTAGACAAACATAGATCCAAGGTTTATTAGGGTTGCATGCACACTTAGGAAGTGTTAGATTGCTCAAAACCCAACAGGCTCCCCCTGGACTTGTGAGCTTGGCTCCCCCTCGACTGAAGCATTGTTGGTTGGAGATTCAACAGTAGGCGTTTCTCCTTCATGCATTCTTCTTGCAGCATCTTCGACAATCTGCTTCATATGATCTATTTTGTTGTCGGCTGCCCCTGCTTCTGAGAGAGAAGCTTTTTCCGGTTCATCAAAGAGATCCAGAAAATTCTCGTACATATTGGCGATTGAGATTGTGACTTGACCAGTTTGAGGGAAGATTTCCCTGGCAGTGTCATTTATGGCCTGTAGCTTCTTGACATAGCTATCGTCGAAGGTCACATAGTATGTTTCTTCAATCCTTCTTGATCGTTTGTTTAGGACCCTGTACGCCTTTGAAGTGAGTGAGTAACCCAGAAAGATTCCCTCGTCGGCTTTGACATCAAACTTGTTGCGGTGTTCTTTAGAGTTAAAGATGAAACACCTTGAGCCAAAAACGTGGAAGAATTTTACATTGGGCTTCCTGTTGTTTAGTATCTCATATGGTGTGAGCGTGAATCGCTTGTTGAGATAGGACCTGTTTTGTGTATAACAAGCAGCAGAAATAGCGTCAGCCCAAAAATAAAGAGGTAGGGAAGCGAAACTTAACATAGTTCGGGCAGCTTCACACAGAGATCGGTTTCGTCTTTCGACTATTCCATTCTGCTGTGGTGTGTAGGGAGCTGAGAAATTATGGCTAATTCCCTTTTCTGCAAGAAACGCTTCAAACTCCCTGTTCTTGAATTCGAGACCATTGTCGCTCCTGATGTTGCGAACGACCTTCTTGAGCTGGACTTCAATTTGCTTGATAAACACTTTCAGCTTTTGAGTCGCTTCAGATTTGAGCTTTAGAAAGAACACCCATGTAAATCGTGAAAAGTCATCAATGATAACAAGAATATACTTGCTACCACCGATGCTTTCTATAGATGAAGGACCACACAAATCGATATGAAGCAATTCGAGTGGTTCAACAACTTTTGTGTTGATTATAGATGGGTGACTTTGACGACTCTGCTTTCCCATTTCACATGCAGCACATAAATGCTCTCTGTCAAACTTGAGCAATGGAAGACCCCTAACATGACCTCCAGTGACAAGTCGGTTGATATCTTTGAAGTTGAGATGAGAGAGTCTTCTGTGCCACAACCAGCTTTCGTCGGATTGAGCTTTTGATAGCAGACAGATTATTGGGTTTCCTGTGATGGGTTTCATGTTCAGCGGAAACATTTCACCCTTTCACTCTGACTTCAGAATCACTTTCTTTGTTGTTTTCTCTATGATTTCAGAACCTTCATCATCGAATGAAACTTTGAGACCTGTACCTCCAACAAGCTGAGATACACTGATGAGGTTGTGTTGAAGTCCTTCCACATAAGCCACCTTTCTTATGGTAAAATCACCATTCGTTATCATCCCATATCCCTTTATGGTGCCGTAAGAGTTATTTCCAAACTTAACGTTGCCACCATTTGCAAGAGATCTGTATTCCCTGAGTTCCTCCTTCCTTCCTGTCATGTGACGCGAGCAGCCACTGTCGATGTACCATTCTTCGTCAAACTGCTCGTCACTTATAACCTGCAAAAATTAAGCAGATTTAGGAACCCAAAGTTTCTTGGGTCCATGTGAGGTTTTCATGGGAACAGGAATAGTTAGAGAAATATCAACAAGATATGTTCTTTTAATTAAAGTTGTTTCATCTTTCTTTTTAATGGTGAATACTTTTATTTTGTTAAGATTAGGTTGGTTTCCTTTGGGCTCAGGCTTGGATTCATCGACCTTTTGCTTTCCCTTCTGTTCAGCTGATGAATGAGGTTTTTGAGGAAAAGTGGGATTAGCGTTAGAGCGAGATGAAGATGAATGAGTAGGAGTAGAATGACGAGAAGAGTTAGAACGAGAGAATTTGGATAGAGATGGAGGTGTCTTCCTTGCTGATGACTCTAGGTGACCCTTTTGCTTTTGATCGTTGGTGGGTTTAACCTTTAAGTCTTGTTCTCTTCTGACTTCAGAACCGAACCTCTGAGTTCGGTTGGAGTTGTTCTTGGAACCGAACCTTTGGTTTCGGTTTAAATCCTTTTCTGAACCGAACCTTTGCTTTCGGTTGGTATTTTCATGCGAACCGAACCTTGGCTTTCGGTTGGTATCTTCTTGCGAACCGAACCTTGGCTTTCGGTTGGTATCTTCTTGCGAACCGAACCTTGACTTTCGGTTGTTGGAATCATCATGCTTTCCTACGGGATTATTTTCATACTTCAGATTCTTGTCCTTGTGTGAATAGTATGCATTCTGGGAGTGCCAGAATTGTTTTCTTTCAGAAAGGTTTTTCCTGTATCTTAGGTTCCTTTCTATCTTTTTATCCCTCATCTGTTTAGGCTGATGATGAACATTCGCTTTCGCTTTTGATGTCACCTTGGCTGGTTCCTTTTGATCTTTAGGAGTTTTTCTTTGAGCTGAGGGTGCAGAGGGAACGTTTGACGAAGACTCAGTTTGCCCTGAGGAAGTGGAAGGAGTATCTGATGAAGTTTCACTTCGAGCTGTTGGCGTTGAAGGAATATCTTCTTTTGCTGAATGATCACCCTCTTGAGGAGTGTCTTTAGTACCACTTGTGCTTGGTTCACTGAAATTATCAGGCTTGTTCAAAGGTTCAGGTATGTATCTCCCTTTCTTCATCCAAGAGGTTCTTTCAGATAGGCCAACGGTTTCGTTTCCATTGTCAATAGGAGCTTCCCAGAAGAACTCATCACAGCCATCAGCATTGTCTTCGTTAACAATAGCCGTGAGTTCAGCTGTCTGATGTTCGGTTACTCCAGTCACTTTGTATACCTGATTCGGAGTAGTTCTGACCTTTTGATAGACAACAGCCTTTTCTACTAATTTCGGGGACTTTTGTTGGGACAATCTACCGAATTCCACAGAATTTTCAGAAATAAGATTTTTGTGGTTTTCAGTTTCGCTTTTCACAAATTCTGAGCAGTCAACCGTATCCTCTACAGAAATTTCACTCATGTTTTCGTCCTCGTTAAGCTCAGATGCATTTTCAACATCAATTTTATTTTCTGAGCTTACTTTGGCATTTAGAGAGTCAAACTTTTGTATGGTTTCGGTTCTCAGTTTAAGTCTATCATTTTCGTCCAAAAGATTTTTGAGCATGTCCTTATGGTCTTTGGATTTAATGAAGGACTCAATTTTGTCCAGTCCAATTTGATAAGATGGGTTGACATCATCAGACGAAATCACACTCTCACAATTGTAAGCTTCGGCATCGATTTCATCCTCCTTAAATTCTAGGAATGGTAAAATCATACGGTGGATCTTTTTGCCTATCTCACAGTCCAAATGCAGCTGAGTAATATTGGAATATAAACGTTTAGCTATTAAACAAAAAACATTTCGTTGTTTTAACAATTTCAAATTGTCTCTCTGCAAATAAATGTTTTCGTCTTTGACTTTAATTAATTCCGACTCTTTTAACTCAATCCACATACGCCGCTCCTCACTCTTCGACGCCACCCTGCTTAATTGATCAGTCAGGTTAGAATTGGTGACTTTAGTTTGAGTTAAGCTACTATCTAAATGAGAAATTCTTGTGTTAACGTTTTTTAGTTCTTTCTCATATGAGGATGATGGTACTTTAGATGAAATAAAAACAGATTGTACCTTCTTTATCAGTTCATCAAGCTCATTGAACTGTTGGCTGAGTGGTTTGGCTGTGAAGCACATATCTTCCTGCACTTTCGGTCCATTGCTTCCTCCATCGGTATTGTATCCTCTCATTTGAGATGCGCTTGACACCATGAAGCATTTTCCACCACTGCTTTCCTCCTTAGCCATATAAGCCTTTCCATGAGTAGGCTTCCTCACTTCTTCGTCTTCTGAGTCAGTAGACCAAACTTCGGTGCTACCGAACTCATCGTTATTAACCGAACCCTGCACAATAAGAGCATTAATAGAAGGGTTAGCGGTAGACTTTTTCTTCCTCAACTCGTCCAACCTCTTCTGCAGTACGGCTTCCTCATCCTTTCCGTCATCCTTTTCAGCCATCTTTTTAAGGACACAGTCCTTAGCATAGTGGTTCTTGCCACCACAGTAAAAACAGCTTACTCCGGAATCGCCATCTGCCTTCGGTTCCTTCTTGGACTCCTCAGCCTTCGGTTCATTGTTTGCCTTCTCAGAGCTATAACTCCCCTGCCAGTTTCGGTTTTTGTTGCTGGGGAATCTCTTCTTTATGAACCTCTTGGGATTGGATACCATCATGGCATAATCCTCAGTTGTGAGGTCATATTCTTCCAAGTTGAGCTCTTCATCCTCCATCACGGCTTTACTTTTAGATAGGAGGGCCAACGAACCAAGACTAGACACAACGTTCTTCTCTTGAACAACAGTCTTCTCTTGGGACTTTAGAATACCCACCAGTTTCGCCAAAGAGTATGATTTAAACTGTTCATGGGCTTTGACTGTGGAAACTACTGCTCTCCATTCCGATCTCAGTCCGTTCAAGAAAGTAACCTTTTGTTCGATGAGCTTCCTTTCAATGTCGTGTTTGATCATCTTGCTGAGAAGATGATTGAAGCGATCAAACGTCTGGGTCACGGTTTCTTCGGCCCCTTGCCTGAATTCTCCAAACTCAGATAGAAGCAAGGTTTGGATGGAGTGTTCAAGATCTTCGTCTGTTGAATACAGTTCGCGAAGTCTATCCCACACTTCCTTCGCCGTAGTGCATGAGCTGACTAGTCTGAATGTGTCTGACTGAAGGGCGAATCTGATCAACCTTAGTGCCTTAATATTGCACTGGAATTTATCTTTCTCATCCTGAGCAATATTCGTCACGTCCTTGAGCAAATCGTTGTATTCTTTTTGCGTCTTAATAACTCTAGATGTCGCGGAATGAGAAAATGGTCCATTGATAATAGCTTCCCATATGAGAAAACCATTGTCCTCCGATCCAATCACGTAATCTTCAAAATGATGCGCCCATACTTCATAGTCATGGGTGTATAAGATTGGAATCTTTGTCGTCGAACCAATGCTGTTGGAAATATTAATAGGGTTTGATTGCGTTGCGTCCATAATGATCGTAATAACCTGTTCAAAGATCAGACTTGTAATAAAGCAGATTAGGGCAAAACAATAAATACTAAGATACGTCAATTAAGATGACGGCTCAATAAATATCGATGATTGCGGAAAACCCTAATGAAAATCTTTTTCACAGAAAAGAAGTGTATCGATTACACAGCCTCCTGCTCTGATACCAATTGATGAGATTTAAGACAATAACTTTTAATCTATAAAGATCGATTAGATCGTGAACAAGTATATGAATATGAAACTGCAAGAACACAATATAAATAACAAGGCAGAACGCAATAATAAGAACAAACAGCTTGAATCAAACGTGTCGAATGATTAAATATAATCCTTAGAAGAGCTCGATTAAGAACATCAACTGTAAAGGATTGGAAGATTACAAGAGAGCAATATCGTAAACTCTGGAACGCTAAAACAGAAATCTTTAATCTTAACCTAATATGCATGAAAGCGATAACTTATATACAATACATAAAAGGCTCTCGGTTGGACAGGCCCAAACCGGAGAATACAATGCTAATCTACGAGCCCAAAAGACGCAATACAAAACAGAACTTCAGCCCAACAGTTACAATGATCCCACTAGCTTTGACATATACGCAAGATTCATCTAAAATTCTATAAAATCCAAACTCTTTGACTTTGTCATGGAAGCAAAGATTCCAACTATGAGACGCTTATTTCAGTCCATAGATGGACTTCTCAAGCTTGCACACCTTATTATGGAATTTTGCATGTACAAAACCTTTTGGATGAGCCATGTAAACATCCTCAACTAGTTTTTCATTAAGAAAAGCAGTTTTGACATCCATTTTCCATACTTCATAGTCATAGTGAGCAGTTATGGCAAGCATTACCCTAATTGACTTAATTTTTGCAATGGGTAAAAAATTCTCGTCATAGCCAATCCCTTGGTTTTGAGTAAAGCCTTTTGTAACCAGCCTTGCTTTGTAAGTCTGTACATTACCATCCATGTCGGTCTTCTTCTTGAAGATCCATTTACACCCTCATTGTCTTTTGATCAGGTGTTTGATCAACCATAGTCCATACTTGATTATTATACTTGGATTGGACCTCGATACCCATTGCCTCTTTCCATTTAGCAGCCTCAGGGCCTGCCATTGCTTCCTTGTAGTTAGTCGGCTCATCCAAATTTATTAATGTTTCATCACTAATAAATGTATCACTTTCTACAGTTATATGGAAAGCATAGAATGAAGGTGGCATGCTAATCCTACTGAACCGATGAAGGGGCAACAAATTGTCAATGGGCTCAACAGTTTCATTCTCAGGTTGAGAGCTAGTATCTTCAAAAGTTCCTTCATCTTATGACTCTTTAATCTCTTTAAGATCAATCATGCTCCCACTACCCTCTTTGGAAATGAGTTCTCTCTCGTGAAAGACTCCTATTCGAGCTACAAACACCATGTTGTCATTGGGTATGTAAAACAAGTATCCAAAGGATTTCTTTGGATAACCGATTAATAAACACTAGGGCTCTGGGTTCAATTTTGTCTAAATTGTTTTGCCTAACAAGAACCTCACAACACCAAACCTTGATATGTTCCCTGTCTACATTTCATGAGGTGTATTAGCAACTTTATTTGCTGGAACAAGATTAAGGATATGGGCAGTTGTTTCTAAGGAATACCCATAGAATGATATTGGAAGCTACGTTCGACTCATCATGGAATGAACCATATCAAGTAAGGTTCGATTACGCCTCTCAGCTACACCATTCAATTGTGGTTTTCTAGGAGGTATCAGTTGTGAAACAATTCCATATTCCCTCAAATAGTCGTTAAACTCGATACTAAGACACTCACCGCCTCTATCAGATCGTATCATCTTTATCCTTTTGCCAAATTGGTTTTCGACTTCATTCTTAAACTCTTTGAACCTTTCAAAAGTTTCTAATATGTTTGATTAACTAGATATATCCATATCTACTATGATCGTCAATAAACATGATGTATTAGCGATTTGCATCCTTTATGGTAGATCTGAATGGTCCAAACACATCCGTATGGATTAGGGACAACAAATATTCACCTCTTTCACATGAACTAGTGAAAGGTGACTTAATCATCTAGCCCAACAAACAAGATTCACATTTATTGTCTGATTTAAGGTCAACGATTCCAACACTCCATCCTTTTGCAGTTAGGTGATGAGCTTCTTGTTGATGTGCCCAAGACGGCAATGCCATAGGCATGACTTGTCTAAACTATTAAAAGAACTAATATTATACACATTGTTGCCTAATTCATTCAGACAAACAATATTTTCATACACACCATCATAAGGAAAAGCTTTGATAATAAATGCACCATTAAAATAAGCTAAAATAGTACCATCATTATTATCAAAACCATAACGATATCCTTGTCTAAACAAAGAATGAGAAGAAATTATGTTTCGAGCCATTTCTGGCGAGTAGCAACAATTATCCAAATTAACCCTAACACTATAAAACATAAGTTCATAAGTCCCAATTCTGGAAACAGCCGATCTTCGTTTGTTCCCCATGATTAGACTCGGCTTCCCATGCTCAACCTCTTAACCTTCCTTTAGTCCCTGCATATCATAACAAATATGGAAACCACATCCTGTATCAAGAACCCCAATAATTTGACATACAAGAATTATTGATTTGAATATAATACATACTAGAAGAAGATACACATGCTTTAGTCTTGGCATCTCTCATTTCCTGCAAGTACTTGGGAAACTTCTTCTCCAATGGCCCTTTTAGCCACAATGAAAGCACACGGCTTCCTTTGGATCAACAACAGGATGGGTGTCTAAGTTGGGCTTTGCTTTTATTCCACTGGCTCACCATGATGGACCTTCCCTTTCTATTTGGATGGGGTAGGGTCCTTTCTCTTCTTCCCTTTGCTTAGTTGGATATCCATGACCGAGTCACTTGCAGCACTGTTAGAATGAGATAATAGGGATGGGAAGTTGGGTTAACTATTTGATAATTAAACATAATAATTATATTATTTTGGGTTGAAAACCCTATGTACTCACCAGGTTTTCCAACATGACCCACTCAGTTTATCTGTATCACAGGTGTCGATAGGAAGAGACATTACACTGAGAGATTAAACGAGATGTAAATCATTAGTGTAAATGAATGTAAGGTCTGTTTATGCGTATGTTTCTGTATTGACGATGACATCCCAGTATTTTAATACAAACAAAATACATTTCTTTGGAAATGCTTTGATAATATATATCATCATGTTTTCTGGGAACAAATTTCGCAATATTATTCTTTAAAATGGATATTCTAATTTTTAAATAAGCATAAATAAAAAAATTTAAATGACCGTGAATTTGGAGATGTCACAATATCCCTGAACCTTCATATCATTACCTATGGTACAAAGAATCTGAGTGGGTTACGTTGGGATCCTGGTGAGCACATAGGGGTTTCAACCCACAATAATATTATTTATTTTTCTCAACAAAAAATTAACTCAATTACCCATTCTCGTTATTACACTCTTTGATCTTAAAATGCTAATCTCAAGAGACCTATCCTAAGGATCTCTGTGAGTAGACAATACTACTTCATGGAATTAGTAGCAATATGTGTCAATAAGGCAGCCCTGAGGGGATAGAGTACCCGAATGAACAACTTTCCTTTTCCCATGAAAAGTGTGATCATTAACACCTATAGGTGGCGAACATGCTAGTGTTCCACCAGACTACTTAGAATAGTCAGTGGTCGTCATCTAGACTCTGTTAGATGATTGGTACCGGTAGTACAGATAGCACAATGCATGGCCTCTCACCATCATTTTATTTTCCTAAAACCCTTCACTACCCAATGCAAATTTAAATATGATAAAGTACTTTATACAAGTAAAATCATATCATATTATATAGCATAGATATCAAGAACACAGATAACAAGCATATATAACATTTAATAGATACTTCATATCTATATGTAAGTTGAAAGTAACTATGCACTCACTTGTTAAAAGTGGATGACTCGAAATTTGGGCAGCTTTTCGCCTAGCACTTTATCTTTTCCTTTGATATGATCTAGGTACGAATATCACTAAGTCTTAGTCTTATATTCTTATGACTAATGTTATTCCAGATTCCTCAACAATCCCATTATCTACTTATCTATAGGTGATAAGGAGCAACCATGTACGATCATATCAGAGGTAGGGTCCGTTTGGTATATAGAGTATACTGTTTGGAAATCTCACTTTAAACACCTCACTAAATCTAGCCTAGACATCACCCCGTAAGTAGATCAATTAGTAATATGACTTGGAATCATTGACAATTCATATTTATAAATTCATAATAACGACTATGAATATAAATATAACTGAAAGCAATATAAGTATAGCTTAACTTACAGAGATTTCCCTGAAAAAGTCAGACAACTGCATTGTTAGAACTCTGACTCAAGAGCTCCTACTTTTCGGACTCTCCGGTACTCTAAAGCCTAGCTAGATACCCTAAAATCTAAAGATATTTCAGGCTAAAATCTCAAAGATTTGCACAGAGAGTTTTTTGAAAGTGCGAGGATGAATGACGGTTGATTGCTCTATTTATAGGTTGAGTCTCGACCATGCACATCGTGCCTTTAGAGGTGCGCGCCATGCCCTCCAACCACGTTGATCCTCCCGATTTGCGACATGTGTCATCTTTCTGCTGGTCCACTGTCACACCCCGAAAACCGAAGGCGGAAACATTTCCGGGGCGGACTCCACGTTGAGTATCAAATCCAATGTACATAGTAAGCAAGTAAACAACCATTACATTACATATTAGAATTTACATTTGTTCAAAAGTAAAGTGTTACAAGTGATGATACATATGTATATATATAGACAAAAGTAGAGACGAGTCTTCTGTATGCTCCGTCTTCTCCAAAAGACCGTGGGTACCTGTCTAATATGGACCTGAGAATACAAGCAGTTTGAAAATCAGCATAAAGCTGGTGAGTTCATAAGCAGTTTTGTTTTAAAAAGAATGAGTTCCCTTTTTGTTTTCTGAAAAAGTTGTTATCCAAGAAAATCTCATATTTTCTTATGTAAAACATTTTAGTTATCATTTGTTAGCAATTCGATTACGTGTTGTATGTTACCCCAGGAAAATCCCATATTTTCCTAATAGTTTAGTTATCCATTCGTTTCTTAATTCGTGTACGAGTTGTTATGTTATCCCAGGAAAATCCCATATTTTCCTAATAGTTTAGTTATTGAACTCCAATGTAATATCTGATTATCTATTATACTTGTCATATTGGCTAGGTATTCTGATATCCTAATTGTGTTACACTTGAATGTACCTAGATGTGTGCCTTCATATTCGTATTCTTATTCTTAATCATATTCATATTCATATTTTATATTTGTATTCGTATTTATATTTGATGTTCTATTCGTATTCGTAATCGCATTTGTATTCGTATTCCTACTCCTAATCCTAATCCTATTCATGTTCGTATTCGTATTTGCATTCGTATTCATATTCCTATTCCTATTTCTATTCCTAATCCTATTCGTGTTCGTATTCGTATTCGCATTTGTATTCGCATTCGTATTCCTATTCCTATTCCTATTTATATTCCTAATCCTATTCGTGTTCGTATTCGTATTCGCATTCGTATTCGTTCTGTTCCTAGTTGTACTTTCTTAATCGTTCTGTTTCTTATTCGTTATGTTCCTAGTTGTACTTTCGTATTCGCTCTGTTCCTAGTTGTACTTTCGTATTCATATTCGTATTAGTTCTAATTGATGATTAGTATCAATTATTCTTAGATTATGAAATATAATTTAGATTGTAACACTTTATCATGAAATCTATGACTAATCTGAAAGCTAAACTTCGTAATTCGAACTATTTGATTAGTACAATTTTTGATATTAAAAACATATAGAATATAGAAATTTGAACAGAAAATAATAAGTTTGAGTACAAGATTTCCTTGTACTTTTGCTTGTATTTCCCCCTGAAAACATTTGAAAAACATTTGAAAAAGGGTAGGGTATGAACTCACCGGTTGAGAAACGCGTCAGTTTGGATCCTAAACGTCAGTTCTGGGTTTGCAAATGCACAAGATTCCTATGTATTAAGAGAAGATACACATTTGTATATAATTAGAACTTAAATTATTTATTAGATGAGGACATATGCTTCTAGATGCGAAAACACTTCATTACAAGTGATTGGAGGGACCCGGGTGGCATTTAAGGACACATAAAGCTTGGATATGGAGTTTAATCTTCAAGATTAAAATCATACTAGAGTTTTCGGCCCTAATGTCCCATTTCCCATGAGTTTACGGCCGTAAACTCATGGTGGGGTGCTTTTGGTTGCTAAATGGCTTGAATCAATTACGAGGGAATTTCTAAGGTTGGTTTCATGGCATGGAAAAGTGTTTTGAGTAAATTAGGGACCATATGAGGAGTTTACGGCAGTAAACTCTATGTTTACAGCCGTAAACTCTTGAATACATAACCAAAATGTTTCTTGTTGGTCCTCAATTAATCATATGTGATTTCAAGCTATTTTACAAGTCTAGTGGTGAAATTTGGGCATCATTTGACATGGTTTTAGGAGTTTACGGCCCATGAATCCACCTTATGGCCGTGAACTCCTTAGGGGGTGTTTTCCTTATGTTTTAGCCTCCTAATTCGTATGTGGTTACTTCTAGAATTTATCCCAAGGCTATTGATGTGTTTAAATGGCATTTTAACACTTTAAAATGAGTTTACTCTCCATATAAATGAGTTTACGGCCCAAGCATGTTCTTGGGCAGTAAACTCATGTTTACTCCTCTAAATTGATATTCAAGGTGTTCTAAGTCCAATCCCATAATTCTACAAGCCATCTCTAAGTCTCAATGGTGTTTTGGAGGGGTTTTAAGGCATAAATACCCCCTTTATATGTGTTTATAGCCCAAGCATGTTCCAGGGTCGTAAACACATGAACAAGGTCCTAATTCATGATTTGAACTCGAATTTAAATGCTAAGGATGATATACTAGGAGTTAGGGAAGATACCTTGATGATTTAGGACCCTTAGAGTTGATTTGAGGAGAGAGGTTAGAGAGAGAGTAGTGAGAGAGAGGAAAGGCTTCAAATGAAGTCTTTTGAGCTTTAAATAGGTCCTAAATTCAGGACACGGTGGAATTCTACCCGATACTGACGTTAAACGAGGCTTTTGGTCGCTCCCGATTAAGTCGTTGTAACCCGGCGGAACAAATTCTAAAATCTATCTAATTATCATATAGGGGTGTTTTCTTGAGTTTCTAATGGGTTTGGATACTAATTAAGTCATACTAGAAGCCTCGGAATAAATGACTTAATTTTAAAAACGTAGACGGAAATGATTTGAAAAAAGACGAATTTATAGGCGGAAACGGGTTTCGGCGATGGTTCGAACTTCGGGTTGTTACATCCACGCCCCATTGTCAGTGTGTGTTGCGCACAACGCGTGCTCAGGCACCCTCAAATTTTAAAAACTTTGAAAAATAGTATCTTCTTCATACGAACTCCGTTTTCGACATTCTTTATATCCACACATAGCCATCGACGATATCTACAAGTTTTTTTTGACTTTGTCCACTAATTCTCACTTTATTTTTATAGTTATATTTTTAACTTGCTTAGACTGTTAAAGTCCGTATAAAAATCATAACTCTTACATACAACATTCGTTCTTGACTCTCTTTATATCGACGAAATTATATCTATGAGACCTTCAACTCTCGTTTAAAATGTTTCAGCTAAAAATCAACCAATTTCTATTTCGGTTTGTGTCGCACACTGTTGTGCTGAAACTTCAAAAAAATCATAACTTCCTCATATGAAGTCAGATTTGGACGTTCTCTATATGTACGCTCTCGGTTTAACGATTACTATGATTTTTTTAGATCATTTATCCTAAATAATCTTCAATCAAAAACATGTATTTATCACCGTGACGTATAATTATCCTATTATTCTTTAATAATCCAGCCCTATCTTGCAGGCGTTACACATGTATACCACAAATACGGGTGATTTATAAATGTTGGGAGTAATCACATTTAGATTAGTGCACATGAAGGTGATGGGTTTTGAGCAAATCTACATTCCTACGTGATCATGCAACCCTAATTGCTTTGGATCTAAAAAAATTTCACTAGTTATACATACAAATAGAAATTCCAAAGCAATAACCCTAATACTAGCATACAATTTCGAAATCCATATGAAAACTAGGGCTATAAGATTACCTTGCTTGCTATGTAGTAATAACAAGAATTCCTTTGTAAATCTTGACTCTTGAAAGCTTAGTGCCTCAAGTGTTGCACCTCTAATGGAGTCATAAACACCACTAGCAAAGGATGAAAAGAGAGAGAGGAGGTAACTCTTTAGAAATTCGGCCAGGGTTCTCCAAGAAAGCATGGGGGCCAAAAATCATATGCTAAGGGTTCCTTATATAGTTGAGGCTGCTAGGGTTTTCAGGTGGAAACCCTAATTTCCTTGCTTAGACCTTAAGCAGTCTATGGACCTTCTACTCTGGAAGCCTTGGACAAAATTCTATAGGGGCTTCTATAAATTTCGTCCGCCCCATCCATAAGGAGTCTATCAGCCCAACTTTGCAACCATCAACGATTTGCAAAACCAGTCCCCGTTCTTTTAATCAGTTCATTTAATCCCAAAATTAATTCCAAATTAATTTCTGATTAAATACTAATTAAATAATATGATTTCTAATTAATATATTATTCTTATAATATATTAATAAATCATTTATTAACCTCTTTCTCCAAAAGTCATCATGTCAAGTTGCTATGGTGAAGACAACCTAAAAGGATCATGCTGCTATCAAATCAAGTTCATACCAATTATAGTTATGAGTTTAGACACCTAACCCAACAAAAGGCTCCTCAATTATGCAAATTAATGGTTGGTGCACCTGAAGGCTCCTCTGTTGTGCACTTTAAGGATTAGTGCACTTGAACGCTTAAGTTATGCATTAAGCTTTAATTCATTCACGCCTTAGTACTTAAAGGTCTTAATATCACATGAACTCGTGAGAATCCATGAAGACATTAATCATTTACCTTAAGTCTTAAGACATAAATGACTTCTATGACTTTTTAAACTTTGTCTTACTACGTATTAATTAAAAATGATCGCCCAAATCATGATTCAACATTATATAAATCCTAATTCCAAACCCTAAATCATGTTTCCATCCCTAAATGTGATTCCAAACAACAATTATGAAGTTGTGATATTCAAATCCTTTACAAATGTTGTAAGTTATTTTAAACCTTTGTAAATTCATTAAAACATTCATAAGTTTGGTTTGAGTAACTCATTTGCACTTTTTATCAATGTTTGTTACGGTTGAATTCAATTCAAAATCGCATTATTCAATTCCAATGGCGAAATTCTCATCATAAACTTCATTGAAATAATGGAATCACAACTAAAAATCATCATATGAACTAATTTCCATAACAATTAATTTAGATGGATTATATTTATATCCAATAATGAATATATAAGCAAGACTACAAGTTAACATATCCATTGTACAACTTCCTTAAACGGTAAGGATTATAATTTACCCAATTCCACCATGTAAGGTGGGATTTGATCATTCGTTAGTTGAATATCAACCCTTATATGATCTATATCATGTACCAAATGACATTGGCTCAAGTGGTAGGAGTGACCTCTCATTTGTGAAAGGTCAGGAGTTTGAACCACATAGGTGGCATAGGTGGATTTAGGATTTAATATTACTTGAATAAGCTAAACAACATTAATTTACTAATAAAATTGGATTTGGAGAAATGATCAAACCCAATATTGAGAGTTGAGCTAGAAATGTGAAGATCATACATGAATGGTCTTAGCGAAGAACTCTAGCTTCAACTTTCTTCTTAATTTTCAAACCTTAACCTTAGATCTTACTTAAGAGCTTGAAACGCAGTGTGCAATGAAGTTTTACGTAATTGTTCATTTTACGTAATTAATAAGGCACAATAATTATCTTAATATTTTAGAACTATTAAAACATGTATCAAAGATAACCGTTTCATATTTCTTGTGTGATATATTTACAATCGACTATTGTATAGGCATGTTCAAAATTGTTAATCATGTTAAATGGAAATGAAAAACGCATATTCTTATACACAACACTAATATAACCACATGGAATGATGTTTAGTTGCCTTGTAAAAATTTAATTGCTATCAAAAGCAATGTACATACATGAATTTGATTAAAAAAATTCGGTAAGTAAAAAAATGTCTCTTGCTATAATATATTTGTTCACCAATTTTTATTTTCAAACCTTTATTTGAAGTCTTAAAAAATAATGATAGATGTGTATTATGATCTTGAAAAATATACTTTAAATTAATATATTAACTTTGAAAATGCCTCTTGTTATAAATAAAATCTGATAAGTCGTAATATATGAAAACAAGTTACATATAAATCTATTATAAGTTTATCTAATATTTATTATAATTATTCAATCAACATTTGTTCACCAAAGTTTTATTCCGAATCTATTTATTTAAAAAAAAAAAAAATTATGAAAATATATGTTCACTATGAACAATAATCATCTAATTTATGACATAATCTTTTCTTAATTCTTACATGGGAGTCGTATGAATCAACGTACTGGAATCACCAATTGACTCCGGAATCAAGCATAGCCGTTGGATCAAATGATTCAACCATAGCCATCCGATGGGAATACCAAGACATGATCATACCGTCGAATATTTACAAAATTGAATTTCAAAAGCTCGAGAGAGGGAGGAACAAAGCTACGAAAGGAGAAAGCCTCTATTTTGCTTCTCTTTAGTTTTTCCCCCTTTTCGATTTTTTTTCATCTATTTATCACATCCAAATTAATTACGTCTTTCATCACAATTACTGGCTTCCTATGCTTTCACGACGTTGCGTGGATCGGCTTTCTGCTGATTTGAGGCAAATCTTTGACGAATTCAAGCTGTGAATCTGAGCTGTTGGAGTTGAGTGATAGAAGCTTTTGATGGTTTTTCTTTTCTGGGTTTCTCTCTGGGGTTGATTTCTTATACCAATAGTTGTTGAATTTGGTATCAAATTGGGAAATTTAGTGAACGAATTTGATTGTTTCTCCCTTTCTTTTTTCCTACACAAGTTTTTATTCAGCAGACAATTTGAAATTTGGATAAGTAAGAATGGAGAAAGGTGAAGGCGGAGGGGATTTGAATTTCCCTCCGAAAAAGACTCAAACCGAGGCTGCAGCGGCAGCGGCTCCGACGACATCGACGGATTTCCCGGCGGCAAAGAAGCTCGCGCG
The DNA here is from genome assembly GCF_002870075.4 of Lactuca sativa. Classification (NCBI taxonomy): domain Eukaryota; kingdom Viridiplantae; phylum Streptophyta; class Magnoliopsida; order Asterales; family Asteraceae; genus Lactuca; species Lactuca sativa. The sequence goes on along the minus strand of NC_056630.2, from coordinate 147,639,709 downwards.
CCAGCTGGATTTTAATAGTGTTGGTGGCAGTGGCAGTGCATCAGTTACGGCAACCACAGTTGTTTTCCCGGAGCATCCTCAACGGCTGATGGCAGGACAGATGCAACAGCCACCACCGTCTCCGTCACAGCCAAAGCTGCCGCCGCCGCAACCACAGCTACATCCACACCCACAGCCACACCCTCATCCAATACCGTTGAATCCATCGATGCAGCAATCTCACGCTGCAACCACTCATCAACAACCACCTATAAGGCCTGTGTAAGTATTCTGCATTATGCCTAATCAAAACTCCAATTAAGGAGTTTCTGATTCAATATATAATTTAACATTAAAGGGCATTTGTATCGATTCAAATCAAGCGTATTTGCAAAACCTCAAATCTTCCATTAAAAAAAAAATTGTAACTTTCTCTTCAATTAGACATTAAACAATAATCATCATTTGGAGATTGATTCTCTTTAGTGACCTTGCCTCTAATATTGGTTAAAATTTTTGATTTTGATGAATGTCCCTCATGCTCCATTTAGGATTAAAACATAAACTCTACACACACTGAGGCACTGAATATTGTTAGATTGAAAAACTATATCTAATAACCAATATGCATTTTCATTCTGCATTTGGGGCTTAATCTCAAATGAACTCATACAAACTTTATATACTTTGGGATAGCTCACTACCTTTATATCTATAACAAGACAACAGAAATAACATATCGATTATTCCCTTTTTCTTTGTGCATTTAATGAGGCTCTTTTCTTTGCTAAAACAAAGCCTCAACATTGTCTTATTCGTTTAAATAAAAACTAATACTTTCCCTTTTCAGGAAAATCGAATCTCCAAAAGCACGTCCAAGACAAAATGTTGAAATAAAAGATGGAACTCCAAAGAAACAAAAACAATGCAACTGCAAACACTCACGATGCTTGAAGTTGTAAGTACATTAAAAAAAAACAAAACATTATTCTATGATACATTTATAATACTATGTTATATCTTTCAGATATTGTGAATGCTTTGCATCTGGAATATATTGTGATGGATGCAACTGTGTAAACTGTCATAACAATGTTGACAATGAGAGTGCAAGAAGAGATGCTGTTGAAGCAACATTAGAACGAAATCCAAATGCATTTAGACCTAAAATTGCAAGTAGTCCACATGGAACCCGTGATCATAGAGTAAGTATTTTATAAAATTTACGAAACTACCCTTCCTGAGTAACATCAGTAACACTACATTATTGTAATATATTTCAGGAAGAAACAGGGGAAGTAGTTGTGGTATTAGGAAAACACAACAAAGGATGCCATTGTAAAAAATCAGGATGCTTAAAGAAATACTGTGAATGTTTTCAAGCAAACATTCTTTGTTCTGATAATTGCAGATGTATGGATTGCAAGAATTTTGAAGGAAGTGAAGAAAGACAAGCACTTTTTCATGGTGATTCAGGCAATAACATTGCTTATCTTCAACAGGCGGCAAATGCCGCCATCACCGGAGCAATTGGCTCCTCTGGTTATGGATCACCGCCAGTTTCCCGGAAAAGGAAGGGGCAAGAACTCTACTTTGGTGGGCCCATGGAGAAAGATTCATCATCTATTCATAGGATTCCACAATTTCAACAAATGAATCATGTTAAAGCTTCTGCTCCTTCTTCTTCTTCTTCTTCAATGTCTCCTGTTCTTCTTCCACCTCGTGTTTCTAATGTTGCTCCAGTGGGCCCTTCTAAATTTACATACAGGTATGTGAATTCATGAAATAGCAATGTACTTTCATTTTTTATTGCTTTAAATTGGTGGATATTTATAATAGGGTTAATCTCAAAAAAGACCTTGTATTTTGTGTTTTTTCTGGATTAAACCTCAAAAAAAAAATTGCTTGAAAAAAACTGTGTATTTTTTCATTTTTCATGATTTGGTCCTTTTAGTCATTTTTTGCCAAAAAAAGGGAAATTGTCATAATTGAGAAAAGTCCTAATATTTTCGGAAAAGTTTCACTTTAATCCCAAATTTTTTTTTTGAACAGAAAAGTTCTGATTATTTCATTTTACACGATAATTTGTCATTTCCTATTAAAAGAAAAAAAAAAATTGTTAATTTGAGCCAAAATTAAATAATCGGGACTTTTCTGTTAAAAAAAAATTGGGATTGAAATGAATCTTTTCCAAAAATATTGGGACTTTTTTGACAATTTCCCTCAAAAAAATTGTAAAATGTTAGGATTCTTTCGAGAAAAACTAAAAAAGTTGAGGGTTTATTTGGAAGCATTTAGAAGGTTGAAGGTTTTTTTCAGAAAAAATACAAAGTTGAGGGCTTTTTCGGAAAAAATGAAAAAATACAAGGTTTTTTTCAGACAATTTTTTTTTTGAGGTTTAATCTGGAAAAAACACAAAATATAAGGTCTTTTTTGAGATTAACCCTATTATAATCAACAAATTAATGAAAGTACATTGTTGTTTCTTGCATTTAATACATGTTTATAAAATCTTTTAAGTTGCAATGTTTTTTTTTATAAAACTAACTATTTGATCAATTGTTGAAATTGAAGGTCTCTTTTAGCAGATCTTATTAGGCCAGATGATATAAAGGAGCTTTGTTCTGTTTTAGTGGTTTATGCAAATGAAGCTGCAAGAATGCTTGCAGGTAATTCTAACAAAATAGCAATGTACTTTCATTTATTTTTGTTTATTATAAAATATAATATCTTTACATTTTTTTTTTTTTTAAAATGAGATTTTTTTTTTGTAAAAATACAGATGAGCAGAGAGAAAGCTCAACATTAAAAGAAGAACCTGAAACTGAAAAAGTGGTGGCAGATGAACCTTCAAGTGGGGCCCACAATGATGATGATGAAATGGGCCCAAATGGGTCTGGTTCAGATGGGCCAGATGGGTCAAAAGGGAGGCCCATGTCCCCTGGAACTTTAGCATTGATGTGTGATGAACAAGATACGGTTTTCACTGCTTCAAATTCTATACCCGGTGGGGCCCACGTGCCATGTCAGCTGCCAAATGGACAGGTGGTGACTGAAACTTATGCTGCTCAGGAGAAGATTGTCTTGACAGCTTTTCGTGATTGTCTTAATCGCCTCATCACTTTTGGAGAATTGAAAGGTAAGTTTGATTGTTTGTCAAATGTCCGAAATACCCTTGGATGAAATTAGGAATCTTGTTTACCCTAAAAGTCGAATTTTGTAAAGATTTATAATGTCAAGTTCTTAAAGATTGCAACTTTCTATTTCCGGAGTTTTTGGATAGCGTTTGTTTTGATTCATTGTTTATCAAATGTCTAAAATACCCTTGAGCAAAATTAGGAATCTTGTGAACCAAATACAAATTCCCAAAACTAGTTAAAGGGTATAATGAGAAATTTCTAAAGATTGCAACTTTCTCAGGAGTCCATGCTTTTGATTGATACTTTGTTTTTGGATAGTGTTTCGTTGTTTGTCAAATGTCTGAAATACCCTTGAGATTCTAACTTTATATTCACCCTTGTACAGAAACACAATGCTCTTCATTGGCTAGAAGTGATTCAGGAGGTCAAAGTCAAATGGAAAGTCAACATGAACAATTCAACAATGGCTTTGAAAACAATGGAACACATATGAAAATCCCTTTTCGTGCTGAAAATGGAGAATTAAAATTAAAACAAGAAAAAGAGAGATAAAAGATTTGAGTAGAAAAAAGAGTAAAGCTGCATCATATAATTAGTGTTAAGCTATTCTTTGATGCAGAGATGGAAATTACAGTTTGCCCCCCTCCCCCATTGTTAGATTTACTAACATGAATACTCTTAATTTTTATTTTTTTAAATTTAACATAGTTTTTTTTTTTATTGATGAATATTATAGTTGAGGTAGGTTTTGTGATAGTGAAAATGTAATGTAAAATGTGGGTGTGATCTTTATGTATACTGTGATGGATCCATGGAGTTTTTTTTGTTTTTTTTTTTTAATAAATATCAATTTTTACTAATTTCTTTTTTCAAGTGTTGACTAAAGATCAATTGGGATTAACATGAGAGTTCATCATATAGACATTGTTCTTTTGTTGAAAGAAGAAAAATGTTGATTGTTAATTATTTTATACAAATACTTGCTTTCATTTGTTAAAATAATTGTTGTGGTTTGCTTCTATAAAGATTATGGTTAATACTTAAGAAGTTAAAGTTAATTTCATGTCTTAATCAATATCAAATTATAATGACTCTTGCATTAACACCACCTTGTAAGCAAATTTGGAGAATAATTCATTTTTCCAAACCTTAAAATATCGTATGTAAGATAGATTCAGATCTTAACAGCTTTGAGTGAGAGTATAATTTTAAGAAAAGAAGTATATTTATGTAGATTTAATTTAAAATCTTATTTGCTTATTTAGATAATGTTGGGATTTGCTTATTTAAAACAACTTATGTTTTTTTAAGTGTTTACTAGATGTGTAACTTACCAAATCCAAATTTAGGGGAAAAAAATGTTAGATTAGCTTATTTGATAACAAAATGCAAGAAGTTAACAAGTTTTTTCTATTGTTTGTGAAAAAAAAACAAAACTGCTGTTGTATAAATAAACAACTACCCACATCATCACCTTAAACTAAGTATTTAGGTTAAGAACATCTTCATAGATTAAGATTGATTGTCTTTTTGTACTTTTAATAAATAAATAAATAAAACCATTTGTAAGCATAGGTAACATACATGTGGTTTAGCATGGCAACTCCATTTGTTTAATCTTTCATTAAAACAACTACATTCTCTCTTAAATATTTAATAGTTAAATATAATAAATAAATATATATGTAAGACTAGAAACCCGACTGACTTCATGTGAATTTCCTGCATCTTTGCATATAAATTTTGTCTCACTTAAATATAAAATTTCCTAAAACAAAATCTATAATTTAATGGGTTTTAACTAATTTTTTAGTCTAATTATAGATCTTTAAACCTAGAATGTTTTTGGATATGACAGAATCCAGAAATCTAGATCACATTCTTCTTGTCTATTTGAAATCAAAATACCAAAAATAATAATAAATAATCCGATTATACATCTACAACAAACAAGAAGTATTTAAGCACGTACAAAAAAAATATATATTATTGAATTTAAGACTTATTTGTAAACTATGTGTGTGTGTGTGTGTTTTTTCTATATTTTTAGTTAACTGAATTTTTTGAAAAACCAACTTATAATTTCTTAATTACTAGAGTGATTGAAAAAAAAGGGTATCTCTGGGAATAACACAAGAGATCACGGGAATGAAATGAAAATATATAAAAAGTTTGTTATCTTTCTTTCTATATATTTCTGCCCATTAAGTTCCCCATGCCTTTTCTGTTCAAACTAAAGAATCTTATATTCTTTATTTATTTCTTTATAAACACACACATACCCAGGTGTTTTTGTGTGTGTTTTTGCATGTTTTTACTATTAATATAACCATTAACCAATCAAATGAAGAAAAAAAAACCTCAAAGAAAATGAAGAACTCATCCCCATCTTCTGAAGATCATAAACAAACCCCACAATCTGAATCAGAAAACGAAACCACTTTCAAGAAATCTCTTCAAGTCAGTTTATAACCCCGAAATCTTTGTTCTTTTCATAATTCGATTGATTTTTGTTTTGAATTTTTGAATTTTGATTTGTTTTTGTTGCAGGAGTTGAAAGATTTGTGTTCACAGCTTCATCATGCAGCAGATTCCTACCAATCCACTTTCTTAAATTCCAACCAAAAGCAACTGTAAGCAACCACATTCCGATTTTGACTTTTTTAGGTCAAACTTTTTTGATTTTAATTCTAAATTATAGAAAGAATGAGTTACAGATGTAGTTTGGAAAGACAACTTTTAATACGATAGCAGAAAGTTTGAGCTAAAAATATTAAAAATTCAACGTATAAATTGGATTTGAAAATGAGTAAGTTTGACTTTGACTTTGACTTTGACTTTTCAGAGTTGTTAAGAACACGAAGGAATACATACAAAGTGCCTTGGTGACTGTTGTGGATCATCTTGGATCCGTTTCTGCTAATCTTGATCATCATTTGTCTAAAACTTGTTCAATAAATCAAACAGAAGTCAAAATCAATTTTTTGAATCAAGTGAGTTATGTATTATGTATTTATGTTAATAGCATTTTGAAAGTTGTACATTTTTTGTTTATGTTCAAATTTAATTAAAGTTATTTTTAACTTACGAAATAGAAACTGTTGACTTGTCAAGACTATTCTCATAAGATTGCTCTAGCTAAAGTTTCCTCAAGAGAGAATCTTCTGAGATACAATTCTCGTTATATAAAACCACGTAAGATTCGATCTTTTTCTTTTTGTTTTATGTTATATGTTATCTGTTTATGTTTGTCTGACATAGAGTTACGTTCGAATCAGCTGTTTCAAATGTTTTGAAACTAAATCAAAGCTTCAGGTATCATATTTTTCTTTTCCTTATTTAATAAATATTACACACGTCACCATTTCATTGGATATAACGTCCTATGTATTTTACAGGGAATCTGAGAGTCGAATTAGTGCAAAAGATATAAAAGGAAACGATGAATTTAAGGTAGATGAAGAAGTTCCACTTTTCTTGTACACTTGTAACAGCTACAAACCGTTGTGTTCATCATCGTCCATTCGAGGTATATATATCTAAAACCTTAAAAAAAACAAATATTCCTTTGTCATTTTAATCGGACAAAACTGATTTTTGTATGTATCAAAACACAAATGTCTACCTAATCTCTATTGTAGCGAAATAGCCCAAAAAGTCTCCTCGATTTAAATACTTATTTATTTATTTCAGTTTTTCCAGTTCGAGACAGCCTATCTGTTCAACCAAAATCTCAATCTTTTCAATTACAGGTGATTTATGTTTCCTTAATTTCTTATAAAACATTTTCTTTAATTATCCTCATATATATCAACAAATATAACAAACTAATCACTATCAAATTCTTCCCCATTTTTTTGTAGGACAAAAGTAAGAACAGACGGGGTGTGTTATTCATGAAGTCGCGACCAAATAACGAGATATTATCAGTATGTGGAAGCCGAAGAATATGACTACTTTTATTATTATTATTATTATTATCATTAGCATCATTCCAAAATTTCATAATCTTTTCATCTATACATTTGCAAAAAAAAAAATCATTTCCATGGTTAAAAAAATATGTTTATCTACTGGATCCAGATACTTTCCTTCTTCGACGCCTTTTCTGTCGAATTTTACATAAACTTGTTACAAGAAAAACCCCTGAAACAAAAATAATAATAATTAGGTCATAACATAAATTGAGCTCACAATGTGTGTGTGTGTATATATATATATATATATATATATATATATATATATATATATATATATATATATATATATATATATATATATATATACATAAAATTCACTCACCAAAAACAGCAATGATACAAGGTACAAACCACTGATTTGGAAATATCACAAGAGGCTGCATATAAAATTACAATTTGTTATCCATAATACCAAATATATAACAAATAAAAGTACAAGTTTGAGATTCTTACATCATCTGCATACAGAAAGCTGAAGAATTTATTCCCCGAAAATGAAAAACTCCTTTTGTTCTTGAAACCTTTTTGAATAGAGTAATCAGATGAAGAGTTTTTTAAACCACTACCCAAATCAATAGCCTGATGACCTGGCAATCTATGGTTTCTTCCTCTGACTTGCAACCCATACCCCTTTGTTCCCCACACATCAAACCTCGAGTCATTCCGACACACCAATTCCTTTCCGATCACTCCGGAATACATTGAGAAATTCAATTCCGTTCTTCTAGAAGGTAATCGTTCATCACCTTCATTCAACGATTGTTTCAGTTTCACTGAATTGGAAAACAAAACCGGATCTTTAATGCTTTTGCTTGTGAAATCCAACATTTTTGTTAAAAGCCAGAAACAATCTTTCACCATATGACTGGAATCCAAACAGTTGGAATCACCATATACGCCAATTCTACCCTCTCCAACTTCCACTAATCCAAGAATCGCTGCATCTCCATCTCCCTAAAATAAACTCGTTAACATAAGTTCATAATCTCAAAAAGGGTAAAATAGTAAATTCACATGTGTACCTTATCCGTATGCCCATTGTTACCCGCGCTATCAAACAAAGGAAACCGATGCAAAAACCCACCTTTTGGGAACTTAACAATGTTGCTTCCCGATGCATACCTACACCTATCATGTTCGATTTTGATATTTCCATTGAGAATCCGATCACCAAACGCAATCCCAAATGGGCCCAAAAGCTCGTTCAAAGCGGGTATATTCGCGCCACCTGTCACTGGGGTCCACCAACTCCGTGTATTGTCATCGAAAAATCTCATCTTTGTGATAGTGTCGACGTTATACCAATCACCAAACACCACCAAACCCAACCCACTAACCACAACATCGTCTTTTAGCTTTCGAATCTCCTCTTCGAAATACTCGTCTTCAAGATCCACCATTAACAAACTCCCGTAATTGTTCGCGTCAAAGCAAGTCAACGGGGATCCAAGCGTTTCAATAAAGTAGCCTTCTTCTCTTAAAACGTTAAACATTGAATGAAAATTCGTATGCAAATGGTCTCCATGCCAATCGAGAATGTCGTTATGAACGGATAATGAATCCCTAGGGACATACCCGGGTGGGTATTTTATGTTATGAAATTGATCGAATAAAACCCGTTTTGATCTCACCGGAGTCGGAATCACTTGTAGTTTTAGATGTAACACGCACGTGCTGTTTTGGAAGGTGGTTTCTCCGGTCGCCGGAGGGGAGTAGATATGAACGACCACCTTCCCGGAGATCTCGCCGGAAAAGTCAGATCCTTCTTCTTTGATTTGGAGGTGTAAAGCGAGGTAGCCAGTCCATGGCCAGATGACGTCGGAGTAAGTGAAACGGATGTTGAGGAGATTACCTTGTTCAGTCGCCGGAATCCATGATGGTGGAGATGAGAAGTAGCCGATTACTCCCATTCCGTTGAGGATGGTGGCGTTGAAAAGCACAGGCATGCCGCCTACGTATAGCGGTTGTTGGCAGAAAGGCCACGTGTATGGGCAGTCTGTGTAGTCAAGAACATTCGGGAAGATTGTCGCTCGAGGCTTGTAGTTTTTCAAGATTTCATATGATTCTAACCTGTTATATATCAAAAAGATATTAAAAAAGAAAAAAAAATACGTCTTTTTGCTACAAAAAAGATATATAAAAACTTACAAATTAACCCTTCCGGAACCCTGCTCATACATATTATGACCAGAAAGCTTCACAGCACCTTCGACTAGGGTTTGCTTCATGCTTGCAGGATTCAAGATCTTCTTTCTTTCACTTTCAGGGATGACACTAACAAGAAGACACACAACACCAGCAACTACAGGACTTGCTACACTTGTTCCTGATAGTGTTCTACATCCTGTTCCTATAGCAGATCCTCTGATATTCCTCCCATATGCAACTACATCTGGTTTTACACGTCCATATCTGTAGTAAAGATCAAATTTTATAGATTTTGATTAAATCTTTGATCATTTAACTAAACATATGAAAAAAAATAGAATACCCATGAGGGATCTCCCAAGTGCTCATGCCACGTGATGAAAATGAAGCAATGTTGGAGCTGTAATCTATTCCACCAACACCGATTACATCACTTTGATCAGCAGGGTTGTTTAAAGTGCCATAATATGGTCCATCGTTGCCAATTGCAGACACCATTATAATGTTGCTTGCTGTTAATTCCCAGACTTTCTCTACAAATGGAAGATCCATGTTATCAGGGCCACCGATGCTTAGGTTCAAGACATCCATGTTGGTTGCGATTGCATAGTTGAATGCATCAAGAAACCATGATGTGTATGAAACCTGTAATAAGCTGAATAGAAAATTATGACTCTTAAGATAGTTTTGAAGATGGAAATGATGAGGAACTGTAGTGTATGTGTTACCTGTGCATCTGTAAACACACGGAAAGCGTAAATCTCTGTATCTGGTGCAAACCCTAGACATTCTGTGTTTTCACCAGCAATCACTCCAGCAACAAATGTTCCATGTCCGAGATTATCGTTTAGTGAATTCTCATTGGTCCAGTTTGTGCGTTCCTGAAGTTGTGAAAAGGAAATAAACCTTTGGATGACGACAAATAGAGAAAGCCATGGAGTCCATCAATGGCAATGATACCTTTATATTGCGGAAATGGGGGTGATCAGAACGAATTCCAGTATCAAATATAGCCATCTTTACTTTTGCTCCAGTGTACCCTTTTGACCAAAGTTCATCTGCTCCAAACAGGGATGTAACTTGAGATTTCTGCATCGAAAGTAATCGGATCACACAATGATTGCCATAGAAGGAACTAATGGATTCAAATGTTGTTGATATTTACCTGAGATAAAAGCTGTCGTTTCCACTCAATCGTCTGGTTAGCAGTCGTGGCTGCAGCTACGAAATCTTCACCATCAGTAAACGACATCGACGTGAAGATCTTCCCAGGTCGCTTCTTCCCATCTACAAACGCCCCAACTCGCTCATAACTTTTCTTCTTCATTCCACCAAGCAAGTTTCTTAAATGGTAACTCGAATCAACCCTAACATCTTTCACCATCTCCAGTGTCTCAAACTTCCTAATAACCGAATCAACAGCGTCATCGTCGATGGAGACGACTCCAAAATCCGTGGGGAATTTAGAAGCAGGGTTGTTTCTGTCGATCCATTCCCAAGAACACGAGTTGTACGGTACTTCATTGGCGTTATGCTCGAGATACGCCTTGTGGTCTTCCGCTTTCTTGTATTGGATGAATCTGACAATGTGGTTCTTGCGATTGATCGGTGGTGGTGGTGGTGGTGGTGGTGGTGGTTGTAGTGATGGTTTTGGGATTAGGGTTTGGTTTTCTGATGGGTTGTTGAAGCGGTAAATGGAGATTGAGATGCAGAGGAAGATGAATGAGAAATTGAATTTGGGGGTAAGGATCTTCGTCATGATGACGCTCTGGTTTAATTGATTTGGCGGGAAAGATTCCTCATTGATGGTTGGATTTGAAGAATTTTTTTGGACATGGAATGTCGTCTTCTTCAGTGCCTTTAACTGTATATGAAAATTGAAATCGATGGAACTTTTTCGAAGTCGTTAAACAAATCCAAAGATAACTTCGATTGTTTCAGCTTTTGTCCGTTTAATTTATGTTTTTTTCTTTCAATTTTGGTAGAGATTTTTTTTTTTTTTTTTTTTGAGAAATTAAGCCGGAGGGAGTGGTGCCGCCGAAACCGTACTCTCTCCTATGCCACATAGACGCCAACTCAGATTTTTTTTTATTTCATCAACTATAAACCGCAACGAGGGAGTGGGGAAAATGTTAGGAGAGAGAAAAGAAAAAAGAAAAGAAAGAAGATGAGAGAGAGAGAGAGAAAGAAAGTAAGTAAAAGAGAAGAAAGAGAAAACGGAGTGCGGCCAGAGACTACCGCAATGCGGCCTCCACCGCACCCAAACTGCAGTGAAAGGGGGTGTTCATGCTGAGGTGGAAGGAGACTGCGGTAGAGACCGCAGCCACTCCCCTAAGCCTTAGTATAAGAATAAAGTTTTACCCGTTGCGCGTTGCGGCAACAGTAATGTATTTGAGAGTAGTAGAAAATAAGTTGTTACGTGTTAAATAAAACTTAGTAAGAGTTAAATTGTCAAACCACAAAAGTCAGTGGTGACAGATGTACCAAACAAATAAAAACTAGGCGAATGTCAGAGCGTTGCGTATGAACACATATATAGTTGAAAGTCTTTACAAATATATGTCTTTTAAATATAACAATAACATTGTTGTTAAATTTGATATAATAATTCATAAATTAAATTGATATAATATATTGATTATTTTGAATTATATGATAATATATACATCTATTATAACTGCATAATCACAATCGTTTGAATGACTTCTACCCGTGAGTTACACATTAATAAAATTAAATATAATATATGGTTTAATATTATTTTTAACTGTTGTCATTGTTAATTAATTTTTTTTTAAATTTATTTGTTTAATGTTTTAATTTCTGTCATTATAATTATTTAAAACATCAAACATTGTTTTTTTATTTATTTTAAAGATAACAATATAATCATTTATATAGAGTTATTTTTACCTATTGTTATTGTAAGTTATTTTAAGCTACTTATTTAAAAACTTTTCATGATTATAAAAATATCTTTAGGAAATATTTTAATTAAATTAATATTACAATTTAGTTTTTGTATTTATCAATTTTAACTATTTACAAAATATTCTTTGGTTTTTTAAGTGGAACTGAAATTTATATTTAAGTTGACATTGTAATGTTATATTTAAATTAACAATTTAAGTATGTTGTTAAAACAATTCAAAAGTTGTAGCTTTAAACCAAGGTTGCAAAAATCGTTCGACGGTAGCTCGGCGGTAGACTGGGGTCAAGAGATTAATCGGCTAGGCTGGGATTAATCGGGGACCATTACTTATTAAAAATTTTATTACAAAAATAATAAATATAGCATTAATCCTAAGAATATAACATTATATATAACATTAATAAATATAAAATTATATCAATTAAAAGTTAATAAATATAACATTATAGCATGAAACTATAATTACAAAAACCCCTTTGATCCTTAACACATCACATCTAAATAACCAACTACTACATTGTGAATGTTGAGGGAACAGAAACAGTTTTAGAAGCTTTCTTCCTTGGTCTCCCTCTTGGCTTCTTTGGTTGATTCGTTTCAAAGGTCTGTGTTATTGATTTTGGTAGGAGTTGGGACTCCTACCTACCTCTTGCGGAGTTCTCCTACAACAACAATTATCACTCCGGCATTGGTGCTCTACCTTTTAAGCTCTTGTATGGGCGGAGATGTCGTACCCCAGTTTGTTGGGGAGAGGTTGGTCATAGGGTTATGGGAAGGACCGAAGTAGTCCTTCAGACCATGAAGCTTATTCAGCAGATCAAACAGAGGCTGTATATAACTTAGAGTTGGCAGAAGATTTGGGCCGACCGGCGCCTATCTGAGTTGGAGTTTCAAGTCGGCGATATGACGCTCCTGAAGGGCTCGCCCTGGAAGGGTGTGATACACTTCAGGAAGAGGGGGAAATTGGGTCCCCAGTTTATTGGACGTTTTTAGGTGATTGTCAGGGTTAACAAGGTGGCTTATAGGTTGGATTTTCCGAGTGAGCTCAGTCATATCCACAACACTTTCCATGTCTTTTAGTTGTGGAAGTATATGTTGGACAGCGAGATAATGGTTATGTTGGACGATATTCAGGTCAATGAGTGTCTGAACTATGTTGAGAGACCGATGGCTATATTGGAAATGAAGATGAAGGTCCTGCATAGCAAGGATGTACCTTTGGTAAAGGTACAATGGCAACATTGCAGAGGCTCCGAGTGGACCTGGGAGCTGGAGGCTGAGATGTAGGAGCATTATGCGGAGTTATTCGCCGCAGCCGACTTTGAGGACGAAGTCTAGTTCAAGTGGATGAGAATTATAACATCCCGATGATGAGGTGCTTCTAAATTTGACCATATAATCTTATTATATTGCATTTTTGGTCCCTAAGTGTAACGAAGAGCACAACAGGGCACATAGTGGCAATTTGGTAAAAGATGGGACTGGAGGAGTACATTGTGCGTACGTGGGTACGCTAAGCATACTAAGGCGTGCCTTAGTACGCTGGGCGTACACTTCGTACATAGGGTGTACGTGGAAAGCATGCAAACCCTAATTTTAGGGTTTTGGCTCCTATTTAAGCAACCTTATGGACTCATAACCTCTTCTTACCTAACCTCTTTTGTGATTTCGACCCTCAAGCAACCCTAGAGCAAGAGAGAGCAAACTTTGAGCTTAAAAGTAAGTTTTGGAGAAAGAAGAAGGTGGTGAGAAGATCTTGGAGTTGAGTGCACTTTGGATCTGGGATTTCTTCTTGGTTTGCAACATCTTGAAGGTATAAAGCTTGCATCTTTCTCACTCTATCTTGTAGATCTAGGTTTTTGCTCTTTAAGTTACCTTATTTGTCCCAAAATATTGATTCATGAACAAACCATGTTCTTGACTGTGACAATAGTCAAATTCGGGTCAAGTCTAAGCGGGACAAAGTCAACGAGTCAAACCGGTCAACTCAATTAAACCTTGTATAATAGGGTTTGTATTATGTAAATTTCTGTATAACTCACTATCTCAATGAGAAAACATCACTTGGAAAGTTCGTGTGTTTAAATTTCTTTAACCTTAATGCTAAACAATGAACAAGAATAATAAAACAATGTTGCATACTCATAGGGAGCGTGTAAGATCCTAAAACATGGCATAACGGGGTTTACGGACCTTGCATTGCGAAGCCGGACACTCACATTCGTCACACACGAAACCGCTCTCAATCGTTTTCACTCTATCTCTTCTTATCGAGAATCTCTCCCAAATCTCTCTAAGAAAGTGAAATCTCTCCCAAATATCTCTTTATATGAGAAATCTCTCCAAATATGTCAAATCTCTCCCAAATCTCTCTAAGAAAGTGAAATCTCTCCCAAATATCTCTTTGTATGTGAAATCTCTCCAAGTATGTCAAATCTCTCCCAAATCTCTCTAAGTATGTGAAATCTCTCCCAAACATCTCTTTGTATGAGAAATCTCTCCAAGAATGTCAAATCTCCCCTAAATCTCTCTAAGAAAGTGAAATCTCTCCCAAATATCTCTTTGTATGAGAAATCTCTCCAAGTATGTCAAATCTCTCCCAAATCTCTCTAAGAATATGAAATCTCTCCCAAATCTCTCTGAGTATGTGGAATCTCTCTCGAAATCTCTCCTAACTTTCTATAATCACTCGGGGCATCCCGACCCTCGAATTTGGCGAAAACGGCCCAAAAACGGAAGTCTAAGCGAAAAACGGACTTAATGAGCCGAAACCCCTCTTAGGAACCGAAACCCTCCTGAGACGAAGGCTGCCGAACCGAACCTCACTCAAAGAACCGAATCGAACCTCACTCCTGGAACCGAACCTCGCATGCCTCACCCGAACCCGAACGTTCGGTCCATTTCGGGTCAAGGTTCCCTCGGTCTAGTTCGTTTCTGTCTTGCTTCGGACCGAGCCTTCGGACTGACCCCTCGCCCTTCGCTTCTCGCTTCTAGTTCGCACCTTTCGCTTCCGACTCGGCACCAGCAAGGACCGAACCTCGGCCTAGGACCAAGAGGTCTCGCTGGGAATGCTTTTTCTCCCGGTTTTCGACTAAATTCGCATTTTAGGCCCGTTTTTAATTGTTTTAACACGGGATTTTCACCCAAAACTTTATTTTAACATATAAGGACTCTTAACTATTAATTAATCACATTTTTAAGGATAAAACCTTATCCAAAAGAGAGTGGGTGAAGTACAAAGGTAGAGTGTTGACTTTACTTATTTCTATGACACAAGCAACCACTCCCATACCCACTCTATGTCACTATTCACCACCAGCCCATCCCTAGTCACTTTATAGGTCCTTTCTCATTATTTTCAACTATTCCCACGTTCTTAGGGCTGGAACATCCATCCTCTCTCCTCACACTTTATTCATTCTCTCATTTTTTTGTTTACCAAGAACCACACTCCAAACTCTCTCATCTTTTTCTCTCTAATTCGATAATTTCAAGGCATACTCCAAGACTTTTCTCCTACAATTAGTAAGTATCATCATCTTTCTTATGATTATTACACATCCTCCCACTCAAAATCATAGATTGCTTACACAAACATCATCACATTCTTGTTAGATCTTCGAATCTTCAAGTGATTCTTCAAGTGTTCTTGGGTTGAACACTTCTCTTCTTCAACACTTACCTACTGAAATCACTCAAGGTGAGTTCATACCCCTACATTTTCATGTTTTCTCAAGTTTTTAGGGGGGGAATACAAGTTAAAACACCAAGAACATAACTAAACTTTTCTAACAACCTTCATCAGAAAAGTTCAACTCCATTCACGGACTGTTTTGGACAACTTAAACATTTTAGTTTTCAAAACTGTTTTAGGTTCATGTAGTTCTTAGCTTTAAAATGACTACTTGCACATCTCCATACGATTTTTCTACAATTTATGGTGATTTTTACAAAACTGCCTATCATTTCAAACACCAATCCGGACCAGTATGTGATTATGGACTTTTTCACCCAAGTTGGAGGTCATTAAAAATCATGATAAAAATTATGAGTAAACTAGACACATTTTGGGAACTCTCAGAATTTACGGATTTAGTTTTCAACTTTGTATGATTTTTCTATGACTTTTCAAAAACAGTGTAGAAAGGTTGAAAATTTGTTAACAGCTTATAACTTTCATAACACTTTGTATTATGTTGAGCAAAGTGTATAACGATAAGTTCTAAATATTGAATGTGTTTCCTTATTAGTTGATCATCATAAACTGAAACATAGTCATTCATGATAAGATTATTCATTCATTTAGAACACGTATATTAAGCTATAATGAGCATAGTTTATGGATTCATAGCATTAAGGCATTCATAAAAGAATTCTTATACATTACAATCGTTTTGGATAAACTATAAAAGGTATAGTTTATGTATCATTTACTTCTCAAACTTATTTACCAAAGGTTTTCAGTTTAGTTCACGTAAATCTGTTAATGAATAAATTTGTGAGTCATTCCCTTCGGGTTACTTCCAAAGTAACAAAGTCGAAAAGTCCTGTAAATTGTAACCAGAGTCTCTTGTAGGGAGAACGTGATAGTTGTGTATAGATCTATATTGGGTTTGACAAACCCACACCAGAGCTGCTTGCAACAGCTAGACCGGCAGGTCTGTGGTGACAAGTGTCATTTAACGGCGACGCCTGAAGAACGTCGTATTACGAGGCCGTCTATGTCAAGTATGGTTATGATAGCTCACATGTGGTATTAACAATCATAAGATTTACGGGTTCTAACTTCAAATTAGTGAGTTATGTCGATCTAGCTCTCAGAAATTACTTTAAGTATGGAATAATACTTGTGCGCTTTCATGTCAAAAAGGGGTTTATGCTGATTTAAAACCACGTTCATATCATTAACTCTGGAAATCACTTGTTCATTCTCGGTCCTGGTATTTAGGATCACATAACTTTTATAAGGAAAATATTGGATTTTCTTGGTAGCATACAACTCATTATAAAGATCGATTTTCCAACTCTTACTGTCAAAAGCTTATGAACTCACCAACCATTGTGTTGACACTTTTTCAAACTACTTGTATTCTCAGGGAATCGCTAAACAGGTAACAAAGTACTTTTGAGGATGGGACGTTGAGGCGTCAAACTTATCATATTTTGTCAACATATTGTAATTGATTTTGAAACATGTAATTCATACAATGATGTAACTCTTTCAATTATATATATGTTGGTTGTGTTTACTTTCATCACTATTGCCATTGTTGTTATGATACTACACATGAAGTCCTCCACCCCCGGACGTTTCCGCCATCCTTGGTTTGGGGGTGTGACATTGACCCATTAAGTTATCCTTTTAGACCCTTAGAAGGGTTTTGAGTCATAAAAATGGGTTACAAATGGTTGGTTTTGCTCCATGCTGTTGGGTTTTGAGCATTCTAACACTCCTAAGTGTACATGCAACGCTAAATACCTTGGATCTATGTTTTATCTATTATACATGCAATTATGAACATCCAAGTTATTATCCTAATCTAGCATGCAAAACAATGAATATAACAAGATAGAATACATACCTCTTTGATGTAGAATTTCTTCATGAAGCTTGAGTGCCTAGTGCCTCAAGTGTGACACCTCAAATGGTTCACACAACACCAAATACACTTGGAATAACTTGAGAGAATTCTACACTTCATGAAAATCGGCTAGCCCTTCTATCACACACACTAGTTCCGATTTTGGTCAAGAATAAGATGCATATATAGTTAGGGTTACACCATGTAAACCCTAATTGACATGGCCTTTCATTTCCATGATCCATGAGTACAAAAACACCATGGAGCATCATATGAGTTTTAGCCCAACTAGATAATCCATGGAGCATTAGCCCACTATATAAGTATGTATGATTTAAACAATCAACCCATATATTTAATTAGTCTTCTTTTGATCACTTAATTAATCCTAGATTAATTCTTGATCAATACTAATTAAATAATCTTATTAATATATTAGAACTTATAATATATTAACCAACCATAAGTGTTATTATTTCTCTCATTTAGTCTATCCAAGTGCATGATGCCATGCAACCCAAATGGACCATGCCGGGTCGGGTCAAGTCTTACCAATTATAGTTATGGACTTAGACATTAATCCAACACATGCATCATTTAGAAGGTCTTAATGGATTAAGAAGTTGAGTTAAGCTCTTAATGGACATGCAAAGTCATAAAGTTGGAAATTTTATGACTCTTGAGGGTACTTTAACCATGGATATGAAAAATGGACGTGAGTGCTTAAGCTATTAAGCACTTAATAAGAAGTTTTGGACGTTTGGGATTACGCCCCGCGTACCTGGAGTACGCCCTGCGTACGAGGTCAACCACACCGATGATGGTCAACATGCGACTACGCCCAACGTACCTTCGAAGTACGCCCCACGTACTCACTTTGAGGTGACTCGACTGGGTTGACTCAGTTGGTTTGACCAGTTTGACTTTGACTTTGACCAAGTTTGACCTTAAGAGTATTTTGGGATTTGGATTGAGACTGGTCATTTGGTTGGAATATGTGTTGATTGGAGTTGAGATTCAGAGCCGAGACCTCGTCAGCTTTTGTCTAGTTTGCGAGGTGAGTCTTCCTCACTGTACTTGTGGTTTGAAAGGCACCAAGGTCGGCCCATCGGATTATATATATATATATATATATATATATATATATATATATATATATGTGTGTGTGTGTGTGTGTGTGTGTGTGTGTTTATGTGTGTGTGTTGAAAATCAAGATATGGTGATATATGGAAATGTATTCCAAAAGTGGAACAAGTGTTAAAAGTGTATTCAATTGATTCGACATCGATGAATTTCAAAAAGAAAATTGAAGTTTTGAAAAAATCTATAACAAGAATTCTTGCAATTCTTTGGGTATTATTGATTGGAGTTTGAGCTAATTAAATATGTGGTTTTCACATATGACATATGTGACTTGTACATTTTAGCACATCAGATACATTTTTATATGTTTTTTGTGTTTATGTATGTTATTTGGTTAACATATAAATGAAAAAAAAATCATATTTTTTTCAAATATATATATATATATATATATATATATATATATATATATATATATATATATATATATATATATATATATATATATATATATACGGTTTTTGTAGATGACATCTAAGAAAATGTGAGCTATATCAAAGAAAATGTATAGTTTCATACATCAAATTTGTATATTTTCTCATATCCCATATAAGAAAATTATATATTTTTCAGATTCAGTTTAAGAAAATATACATTTTAATATATGAAAAAATGTACCTTTTTTTTATAATTATTTTAATTATTTTTATTTTTATTTTATTTTTTTTGCAGATTGTGTCTAAAAAATATTAGATATAGCTCCAAAATAATGTATTTTCTCAAATAGATCCAACATTTTTGTAGATCCATCTGTAAAAATATAATATTATCATGCATTTCCTTACATGTTCTTAACACTTCATTTGTTAATGTAGCATGAACAATCATTTAGTGAGTAAATGAATGGTGAAAGCTACTACATATAATGTTAGAAGAACTATATATATACAGTTTAGCAAAAAGAGGGTTGAAGTTATTACGAACCACAACCTTTGGATATTGGGCAAACATACCTAAAGACCAAGGGGCCCACTCCTTATTTATGGGTTGATGTTGTATTGTTGTACGACCTTTAACCGAATGTTGACTTAATTAAATAGAGTGTTTATGATTTTATTTGGCGACCAATTGATGACCTTTAGACGGGAGGAATTTTGTTCAATAACCAGATTCAATGGACTGACGTATTTATAATTTATTTATAATGAGAATTTTTTTCACATATCATAAGTCACTTATTATTATGCTTTCATATAAAAATGATTTTAATAAATTACACTAAAAAACCAAAAATAAATTAAATTTTTTTGTTTAAAATATTTTATTTTATATATTTGAAAAAAATAAATATATTTTTATTTAATACTTTTTTATAAAAATAATCTTTTTTTATAAACAAATCTTTATATTGAGCCATTTTATTATGTAATGATTAGTTTTATTTAAAGTAAAATATAAAATAATCATGAGGGTCTAATATTATGTAATGATAATTAATAAAAAGATAATTATTTGGTAATAATTAGCTTATTAAAGTAATTATTAAAGTAATTATTAAAATAATTATTAAGGGGTCCTTGAAGAAAATAAAAAGGGTCCAAATAGCTGAACCCTTTACATTATCCGTTAAGGATTTTTTTAAAAAGTAAAGAAAATTTGTTACGACTGACTTTTAATGGTCGAGTACTTAGAGAAATATAATGGGTATGAAACGTAAGGTTCATATATTTATTGAATTTGTTATCTATATAAATTCTATTTTAATTTTTTGTACCATATATATGCATGATAATTTTTTTGTGGTCGTGCACTTATGGTGAAATGCACAAATATATAAAATTTATAAATACACAAATGATGATAAATCGTTATATAATACACAAAAATTATTATACTCACATGAAAGAGAGATGATACACAAAACAATGATATAGAATTTCCCATACACAAATCGTCTTACATATAGAATTTCCCGTACACCGTCTCTTGTTTTCTTTCCTATTGAAGATTTGATTTAAATAATTTATGAGCATATGCGAAAATAAAATGTAAACAATGAGATTTTTTTTTTCGCTTTAAATTAGGGGACCACATCAGACCTATTTTCTCGACCTATTTGGATAATTTTTACAGCCCACGAAATGATGGAGTGACGTTTTTTGCAGCCCAACAAAACGTACAACTTTTTTTTTTTTTTTCACATGAATCTATTAGCGAAAAAGATGGCTGTGGGATTTCGACTATTTTTTTTGTTAAAATTTGAAACATAGTAAATAAAATCAGACCTACTTTCTTACTATTTACAATTATTAGGGACTACAAAAATCCAATAAATGACCTGGAATTCTCTTCTCCTATAAATAATAGATTCATAGTTATTAATAAATTATACAAAGTCAAAACAAAACATTTATCATGTGTTTGCTGTAAACCCCATTAAATCGCACTGCAACACATTGGTCCAGCCACTTGCAGGTTTCTTTAATATTTTTTTTTGCCGTTTTAGGGAGAGAAAAAAAAACCTAATTAGGTAAATATAACCACATATACATATACAATAAGTTGTCTGCAAATTAAATATCATCAAACATTCCAATAATTATATGAGTATGTATAATAAACATTATTTATATGCATAAAATCACAAAATGTCACATGAAGAAGTTGTACTATAAGTCGATTTTGGAAAGTTTTATATGAGTTGAACTAAAAAGATGGACATAGTAAAATATAACAAATTGTTGTTTATCTATTGCTAGTCATTATTTCAATTTGATAATACTGATTTAGTGCATATTTGATTTTAAATTTCTTAAAGTTGATTAATAATCTATCACGTTATATATCACATTATTGCATTATGTTTCTAATTAGATATTATATTTTAATAAACAGGGGGAGTTTGACAAAAAGACAAAAGTTTGACTTGATATGTGTTATGTAACCTAAAGTTGCCATTAATTGGTGATTAGATATTTAAAATATTTATTACTAAAGGTAGAATAAATAATTTATAAACAACGGTCATAATTGTTAATTGAAAGCAATGATCACCTACGAATGAGATGATAACGTATGACAAAATAAAAAATTACAATTTGTTGAGAGTGGGATTTGAACCCACGCCCTTTCGGACCAGAACCTTAATCTGGCGCCTTAGACCAACTCGGCCATCTCAACATTTGCTTGCAAAATCAAAGGACATTTAGATAACACCAAGTAAAACTATTTCATTGAAAGCGTTTAGAGGAAAAGTTAACTATTATAAAACAGCTCAAAAGGAAAAAAAAAAAAAATAAATAAATAAACTGAATATTGTTTTTTTTGTCATAAATAAATTTTCATGTCACAAAGTACAAATCACAAGGCCAATATTTCAAAAAGATCAATATTTTCATTTCTATATATGACAAAGGGTGTATGGAGGAGTGCTTTATGGCAATTTTGAGACCGCGCCTCCATTTCGTGGAAGTGTTTCTTCGAAGAATATCAGTTATGACTATCACTGATGTATAGTGATGGTTGTCATATAATGATCAGTAATTACCACTAAATATATAAGATATGAGATACTTATCATTAAACACATAATTTCATCTCATTTTTTTAATTAAATTTTAAAAAAAATACATAAAAATCATATAATTTTTTAAATACTAGTTTTTCATTAAATTTAAATACCAAATTACATTAAATAAAAACTACATTAATTAAAATAAAAAAATAAAAAACATTAAAAATAAAAATTATATTAATTAAAAAAAACATTAAAAATAAAGAACCTAAAAATACCAAGCATAACTAAAATAAACTACCCTTATTCCTACGTTGGGCTCGAACCAACTCTTTCATTGCGAAAAAAAAAAGCTCTAAATCTTCGTCGTCAAAGTCGTCCGCTTTCATTTTCAAGATTTCTATATCAATTTTTGTTTAAGTGTCCTTTGTGCCTCTTGAAATAACGTTCGCGCTTCAATCATTTTTTGTTCCAACCGACTCGGAATCTCGGCCTTGCTCTTTTGAACTTGCACATATCGATCAAATTTCTCTCCAAAATGATCCATAACACTAGATCTCGTAGATGTCGAACTCGATTTTTTTGTTTTATTTCTTCCAACGGGCTGGCGAAGAGGTTGTTCGTTTTCAAGATCGAGCGGATCATCGTTAATGTCGATGTATGTTCGTTTGTCTGATTGTTGGGATGTAAAGTCTGGTTCCTGGTACACATTTAATCATAATTTATTCACTTTTGTAGAGCTACTCGACGAGTTGTGAGCACCAAACTCGTTGAGTAGAAACCAGAATGGCCGCGGGATTTTAAGTCGCCTACTCGACGAGTTGAGAGCCTCAACTCGACGAGTAGGGCTGCCAGGATGAAACCCTAATTTCGAGGTTTTGTACCCTATTTAAGAATCCTAACCCCCACTTGTTGGCCTCATTTCCAGCCTCTAAGTCCCAAACCCTAATCCACGAAACCCTAGTGCCTTGTATGAGCTTGTGAGTTGTTTTTAAGTGAATATTGTGTGTTTTGAATCTTGTTGAAGAAAGGAGAGCTTGAGGATTTAGAAGAAAGCTAGTAGATCCAGAAACAACATCTCATCCTCTTCATTTTGTAATAAGCAAGTCTCAAACTTGCTTAATAGCTTGTTAGATATCCTTGTTATCATTTTATGGGGGGTTTTGGTTCAAGAAACATGATCTTTGGTACATGGACATCCCAAGTGGACATACTTTCAGATCTATGATCTTGAGGGGCTCACATGGTATAAAGGTGCAAAGTTTATGGCCATGGAAGCCCCATGAAAGCTATAAGTTGTCATTTTTGATGGGTTTTAGGTAAAACAAATAAACTAGAAAACAATTCCTAAGTTCACATGCAACCTACTTTGGATCTATGTTTTAACTATTGAACATACAACTTTGAATTGCAAAACAAGAACCCTAGAGGAGAGAGGCTATAATTGAAATTTACAAACTAGGGTTTAGTAATTACATACCTTTTAATTGTTATAGTAAACAATTGATAATTCCCTTGATCTTGATCTTGATCTTCTTGGAAGCTTAGCACCACAAGTGTAATGCCTCTAATGGAATCACACCCAAACTAGCAAGAAGGAAAGTAAAGGAGAGAGGGGAGAGGGAGTATGCAAAATTTCGCCCCTTAGGGTTTCTTCAAAAGAAAGAGTGGCCAAAATGTGAACCAGGAAGCTCCTTATATAGTTGAGGGATCTAGGGTTTAGGAAAAACCCTAATGCTCCTTGCTTAGGGCCTAAGCAAACCCAAGGGCCTTATCTTGGACCCCTTGGACGAATTCTCTAGGGTTTCCCCTAGAGTTTTCGTCCGCCTCCTTCCAAGGGGGTTTTGGATCCTTCCATTTAACTATCAGTTAATTGCAAACTAGTCCCTGCACTTTATAATTAATTCTTTAAACCCCAAAATTAATTCTAATTAATTTCTGGTTAAATATTAATTATGATGGGTTTTAGGCATAAGAACAGTCCTATGTGCTCGTATAAACCCTAATGCTTGGATCTAGGTTTCTCTATTGTACATGCTTTGAATCCAAGACTAATAAACTTAGATCTAACACATTATAAACTGAATTAGGGTTTAGAGAATTACCTTTGATTGTTATATAGCAATAACAATCAATTCCTTGCTTGGATTGACCTTAGAAAGCTTAGTGCCTCAAGTGCTGCACCTCTAATGGAGTCACAAGCATCATATACAACTTGGATGAAGAGGAGAAGAGAGAGGCTGCCCAAAAACGACTAGAAACCCTAGAGAATCAATTGTCCCGTTTTTGGAGCCTAAGGGGTCCTTTATATACTTGTGTGGGCTGCTAGGGTTTCAGTCAAAACCCTAATGGACAGCTTAAACTCTAAGCAGCCCATGGAACCTTCTGGATAAGCCCATGGACGAAAATATGATGGGCTTCCATCATAATTTCGTTCACCTCTTATTCCTTTAGCATTCCTTAGCCCAATAACTCAATTATCCAATAATTGCAGTCAAGACCCCTGAGTTTAATTAATCTCTTTTAGCCACAAAATTAATTATCAATTAATTCTTGACTAATATTAATTAAACAATATGATTTCTCCTTTAATATATTATTCTCATAATATATTAATAAATCATATTTAAACCTCTATCTCCTTAATTCATCCTACATATTGCTATGGTGAAGGCAACCCAAAAGGACCATGCTCATAATCGGGTCAAGTACATATCAAAATAGTTATGGACTTAGACACTAATCCAACAAATTAAACATAATGATTTCTAATTAATATATTAATATTTTAACATATTAATAAATTCATTTATATTAATTTATTAATCTTATAATAAATTAATATCTCTCCTTTCATAATTTCCTTGTCTGGTTGCTAGGTTTGAAGGCAACCCAAAAGGACTGTGCTGCTATCAATTCAAGTACATACCAATTATAGTTATGGGCTTAGACACCTAATCCAACAATTTTAGCCTTTTAAGCCCTAAAAGGACATGCATGGAGGAAAAGGCAAGAACTTTACATGTTCATGGAGTGCTTAGAGTCTAGATCTCAGTGAATATTCCTTAGTTTGGAGTATGGATGGCTTGTGGACCAAGATATAGGTCCTAAAGGTTTAGGGTTTGAGATAAACCCATGAAATAGAAGTATTAACGGGTAAAGTTGTAAACTTTACCATTAAAAAGATGTTTTCAGTATGCATGAGAGATAAGAAGCTTGGATCTGAAGAGTAGGGGCTTAATTCTTTAAGAAAGCCCAAACAGACTGAGGAACTCGTCGAGTCCATAGAGGAACTCGACGAGTTGAGTCGTTTTGTCCCGATTCTGTACCAAGTATAACTCGACGAGTCTGAGGAGGGACTCGACGAGTTGACTCGTTTTATTGTGACTATGAGCAGCAGAGGAACTCGGCGAATCAGGGGGATGACTCGACAAGTTGGATCGCGATTTCAGGATTTCTGATTTATAGAACTCGGCGAGTTGATGGGTCAACTCGGCAAGTTGAGTCAACTCAGAATGTTGACTTTGACTAGAACGTTGACTTTGACCAGGGGTAAAGTAGTCATTTTACCCTAAGAAAGATTTTGGATATTGATTAAGTGTTATTTTGATAATGTTAGATAAGGAGTCGCGGAAGCAGCCGATAGAGATTCCTTACCGAGAGATTCAGCATCCAGCTTTGTGAGGCGAGTTTTCCTCCAGCAGGAACGGGTCGAAGGCACCAATGCCGGCTCGTTTATGTATGTTAGCATATTCCGGACTTCGGTCCGATGTCGGGGGATAGCCCGAGGAATGTTTTGTTTTCTTGATGTCTTCGTGATTCTTGCATGAGTATGTTATATGTTACGGGCTTCGATCCGACGTCGGGGCAAGCTCGAGGAATGTTTAGCTTATATGTTATGTGTTATATGTTCCGGGCTTCGGTCCGATGTCGGGGCAAGCCCGATGAATGTTTATATGTTTATGTTATATGCTTGTTGATATGTTATATGTATACCAGACTTTGGTCCGATGCCGGACGGGGCCCGATGCCAGATTTCGGTTTGATGCCGGGCGGGGCCCGATGTAGTGGGCATGGCCCAATGTATGTTATTATATGATTATTTGTATGATATGTGGTAGTTTGGGGAGACTCACTAAGCTTCGTGCTTATAGTTTTGGTTTCAGGTTTGATGCTCGGGATGACTGCATGACACACACCACAACTTTTAGCATGAGATGATTTACTTTGATGATTTGTCACATGATTTTGATATATTGACAGTTGTTTATGATATTTTTGAGATACACGACTTATGATTTTATATGATGAATGATATTTATGGTTTATCTAATTATTTAAAATGAAATTTTTGGACCATATTTTTGGATGTTTCATGGGAATTTGCATCATGGTTTCTTGAACGCTTTGAACCGGAAGCGGTTTGTGAAGTTCCTTCCGTTTGTTGTATCCATTTCGGAGGGTCTTTCAATTTTAGCCACGTTTTCACATACATAAAAGCTTTGCGGGTTGGCGTTGTTTTTTCAAATTGGTTCAAGGCCGACTTGAAGACATCAAAATCATTTGATCCGCTTTTGCGTATATTTTGGAGTCTGTTATAAATTCCTCCAAGTTTCGTGCATTTTAGTTGAATATCGCATCACTTGGAGATAACTTGATCGAAATTTTTAGATTCACTTCCCATTAACGCATAAAACACGCTTCGAACTTTCTCCCAAAAACAATTGAAGGTTTGATTATCTCCTTCAATTGGGTCTTGGGAAGTTGAAACCCATGCATCCGCTAGCTTTTCTTCTTCCTCTTTTGTCCATGACACCCTTTCTTGGGTAGTAGTGGGTCGCGCCAGTTTTTTTCCCTTTCTTGTTTTTTGGTTGAGGTGACGGTGAAGGTTGCGTTTCCGAAATGAAATCCGATGAATGAGGTGGTTGTGATTGTTGTCGTTGTGAAGGTGGTGGTTGTGATGATTGTGGATTGAATTGTTGGAATTGTTGTTGAAAGGCCGAGAAAGGTTGATATTGTTGTTAGAAAAGTGGTGTTTGTTGGATTGGGGAACCAGTTTCAAGCAAATTGACAAAACCACCTTAAGGTGATTCCATGGTCGGGAATTGGTGAAGGGTGGTATCTAACACAAAAACGTTATCGGGTTTGCGATTTCTAAAGTTGGGGGGGGGGGGGGGGTATTTTGGTTAAGATCCATGGTTTTTTGGTTGTGAAATGTTGTGTGTTTATGTGTATAGAGAAAGAAAAGAATGATATAAGAAATGATGGTTAAAAATTTGGTATTTATAGGTAAAAATTATGGTTGAAAAACATTTTTTTTAAATAGCCGTTCAACGGCTAATCCGGTTCAAAGCCAAGATGCATGCCCTGATTGGGCGTTTGGTTCCACGATACGCACCACAAATGGCAACGAGCACGCCCGACCAAGAATGGCTAGGATAGTGTGTACAAGCACATTTCGTGGCCACATATACCACGCAGGCTTTCGTGGTTGGTATACGTGACGACCTTAGATGAGGGTTGGATGATATGGTCATCTAGGTTAAAACCAATTTAAGAATTGATTTTTCTTAAAAAAAAATTTGAAACATTAGTAAAATGGGACATGGGTGTATGTTATTGTTCTCCTCTGTGATACTTTCATTTTTGTAAATCACACATCCAAAATGAATTTAAGATAAATAAAAATTTATATGTTAAAGTGAGGTGTTTTGAAGAAATTAACAATGACGTTAATGAGATTTTTAGTTCATCCCACATGAGTGAGAGAATGAAAAGAAAGTGAATATATAAGTACAATTGTTTCTAAGTCTTGTAAGTCTTATGACATAAATGTTATTTCTTAAGCCATGCAAAGTTAAATTGGGTTTGGTCTACTGATCTTGTATGCAAGCACGCATCCTGTAGGGGTACGAATGCAATATTGGTCGACCAGAAAAGTTAAATGATCTTTTTGCAAATATTCTTTTAATAACTGAAAATTATCTACGATTTCTATTACAAAAACATCTTCATGAAGCCTCTTCCACGTCCAAGATTTATTTTCTTTCATCACAAGCTTCAGGTTGTTATCAACTCACCACTTAGCTTGGGGAGGTTTGGGGTTAAATCTAAGTAATTCACTGTAGTGTTGTTTTATTTACTCCAGTTAGTTATTTTTCCTATATTTTAGTTCGGTTACATTTGTGTTTTAATCATTGTAACTTCATTAGAATCACACATGTTATTTGGCGTGGAGGAAATTAGCTTCCCCTATCAATTAATGCTTAATGCCAGTTACATAGTTTTAGTGTATAAATACATCATTATGATAATAAGTGAGACACAACTAAAACAACAATCGCTTCTTTCTTCATCTACTTTCTACTTCCGTCTTTTTCTTGAGTCAAGATACAATTCATGCCTAATATAGGTTTGCATGTTCTCGAAGAACCATTTTAAATTGTTGTATCCTGGAAAACAAATACATGTAGCAGACAAATTTGCATTAAGGAAATTATGTTAAACACAAACCTCATGGTTTTGTGTTTTCTTGTTTGATTTGTATATTTTCGTAATATAATTTCTACAACCTGTTCTAACCCATAATAATTTAAACCCATAAGAATATAGTCGTTGAATGACTT
This sequence comes from Lactuca sativa, assembly GCF_002870075.4. Taxonomy (NCBI): domain Eukaryota; kingdom Viridiplantae; phylum Streptophyta; class Magnoliopsida; order Asterales; family Asteraceae; genus Lactuca; species Lactuca sativa. Next base: position 147,610,725 of record NC_056630.2, on the reverse strand, counting down.
TTAAATTTTTTTTTCCATATGTAAACTACCCTCCACCATTTCAAAAACCACATCAACTTTCTACACTCTATTTAATTTCCAACTCTCTACCCTCCACCATTTCAAAAACCACATCAACTTTCTACACTCTATTTAATTTCCAACTCTCTCATTCTATTCCAACATTTTTTTCTCTTTAATTTCAAATGGATTATATCCGTGACAAATCCAAAAAATGGGTTTTGTCCAAATAAGAAACCGTTAAGATGAAGACAGTTTGCAAGATTACCCAAACTCAATTCCTGAAACCCAAATCTCAAATTATTTCAAATACCCACAACATCAATAAATGTTAGTGCAACAATCTTATAACCAATTTGGATTCTCTCAAGACTACCCACAAATCAAACTCCATGCTTCATCCCAAAACCGCTGTCGTATTACATTACAGAGACATCTTATTTATATAAACCCCAAAAACGATGAATCATCCGATGAAACACAACCCATCCATCAAAAGTTCAAAACCAAAACGACGAATCAAAAGACGACACCAAAAACTAGAACCAAACTCACAATTTTTTTTACAAAACAGGTAAAACGATAACCATAGTCCTAAAAGAGAAGAAGTGGCATTGTCCAAGGTGTTTATCAACGTTTCGGAAGACAGAGAACTTGCAAATCATCAACGAGCAAAGTCATTTTGGCACGATATCTTGAGCACTTCATTATGCAACCTTAACCAAGACAACCTCTTGGGATGCCTGATTTTCGTCTCACTTCAATCAAAAGGTCATTGAGTTTCATCTTGAAGAACCATATATGCAACCGTGACCAAGACAACCAAAATGGAAGAATGCGGTATCCACATCCGCATCAATGATGATATCAAAACCCTCGTGAATTAAATTGCTCATCTCACCCAAACAAATGACAAAAGGTGGAAAACATATAAAAAAACCAAACTAGTAAATTGTATATATAGGAGGAGTCGATAAAGAAAAAAACTAATATTGGAGGAGAGTTATGCATTCCGAAAGAAAAGATTATTTGAAAATATTTACAATTCTTTCTTCAATCACATGAACATTTACGCCTTGTTCCCGAGTTCTACTTAAGGAGAGAAATGAGAGGATACGGAGAGAAAGTGAGGGGTGGCGAAGGAAAACTGTGTTCCCGAGTTTCATTAATGGAAGGAAAGTGAGGGGAGGGGAAGGATTTTGGAGCCATATTTTCCTTCCAAATTTTCCTCCAAAATTGGACGGATTTGGAAAGAAAGTGAGGGGAAGGAAAATTTCAAGTTTTATTTTTTTTTTCCTCCTAACTCGGGAACACAAAACTTAAAATTTTTCTTTCATTTCCTCCGAACTCGGGAACACGGAATAATTAATATTTTCCTTCACGTTCCTTTCTTTCTGTCAAAATTTTTCTTCCCTTTCCTTTAATGAATCTGCGAAAAAACTCGAGAACAAGGCGTTAATAACTATAAGGATTTCATATTCGAAAATCATAATCCTTTTCGAAGATACCTTTTTTCCGAAAACTTCTAATGAAGTTTGAAAAGTTTGACTTTCCAAACCTACTTTATGAAGTCAAATTTTGAAAACCATGATTTTCTAGCATTATTGTTATAAGTGGGTATTTTAGAAAAAAAATTATTATTATTATCATATGATATGAGTTGGAAAATTTTGGTTATTACGGTGAATATTCATTGTTTTTAACGTAATTAACATTAGAAACTTTTATATGAATGGTTCATATGTTTTGCCAAACTTAGAATGCTGATGCCAACTATCAATACATTTTTACCTGTTTGCTCATATGCTTTTTAATTTCTTCGTGCTTTGTCAATGAACGTAAAATGACTTTTGTATATTATTTATTTATTTTATATAATTTTTAAAAATAATTTTAATAACAACAAAAAAGAAAATAAACACCCCTTCCCCTCCCTCACCCATTTCGTCTCCATACTTCTACCAACCTACCACAGTCCAGTATTATTGCAAGAGATTTGTTAGACAATCTTATCATTGTAGCTTCTAAAAACAACAATAATCCTCATTGAAAGAGATATCGAAACACCTACATATACTGGAGCCTCTAAAACAACATAGACCTACAAACAACAACAAAGAAAATGGCTAGATGGTAACGACGACACTAACCATTTATGGAGGAGAAAGACGGTGGCAACAATTTTCCCGATTTTTGTTTGTCATTAAACTCATAAACCCCATATTCTAATCATTTAAAAAATTTTAAACACAACTTTTAAATTTTGGAGCAAGAAAAACTCATCATCCACTTGTTTGCTTAAAAGGCCATGAAATTAGGTTTGATGGATGGGGATATGAAGTTAGGTTCCTTCCATCCTTAAAGGATGCACATTCCATTTGTCGGACAACCACAATGAAAAAACATCGTGAACTCATCTACATAGAGATAAATGACGACTTGTAGTTGTAGGTGATCGAAGTGGCTTCGATTTCAATAAAAAAAAAAGTTGGCATAAATTGATTTGTTTCCAACACATAAAGAAAAGGAGGAGATATACAGGGGGTGTTTAGCTTAGTTTTGAGATGTCAAAAATCATTTTAGGAAAAAATCAAAGGTAAAAGATGTTTGACAAAAGAGTTTTAAAAGCTACTTTTAAATTTTGGATAGAAGGAAAAAAAAAGTCAGAAAAAC